>NC_086446.1:72657606-73257606 GCF_028390025.1 Pseudophryne corroboree | reverse complement strand
TGCAGCTCTGTGACAAGTATACTACCTCTGTGCTGCATTATTGTGAGCAGTATATAGGAGGACAGTGCAGCATTTTGGTGACCAGCAGTATACATATATTACAGTACAGTAGGCCATTGCTGTATCTTGCTGCTCTGTGTTTAGTATACTATCTCTGTGCTGCATTATTGTGAGCAGTATATAGTAGGACAGTGCACCATTTTGGTGACCAGCAGTATACATATAGTACAGTACAGTAGGTCATTGCTGTATCTTGCTGCTCTGTGTCAAGTATACTATCTCTGTGCTGCATTATTGTGAGCAGTATATAGTAGGACAGTGCAGCATTTTGGTGACCATAAATATTCATATAGTACACTACAGTAGGCCATTGTTGTATCTTGCTGCTCTGTGTCAAGTATACTATCTATGTGCTGAATTATTGTGAGCAGTATATAGTAGGACAGTGCAGAATTTTGGTGACCAGCAGTATACATATAGTACAGTACAGTAGGCCATTGCCGTATCTTGCAGCTCTGTGTCAAGTACACTATCTCTGTGCAGCATTATTGTGAGCAGTATATAGTGGGACAGTGCAGCATTTTGGTGACCAGCAGTATACATATAGTACAGTACAGTAGGCCTTTGCTGTATCTTGCTGCTCTGTGTCAAGTATACTATCTTTGTGCTGCATTATTGTGAGCAGTATTTAGTAGGACAGTGCAGGATTTTGGTGACTAGCAGTATACATATAGTACAGTAGGCCATTGCTGTATCTTGCAGCTCTGTGTCAAGTATACTATCTCTGTGCTGCATTATTGTGAGCAGTATATATTTGGTCAGTGCAGAATTCTGGTGACCAGCAGTATACATATAGTATAGTACAGTAGGCCATTGCTGTATCTTCCTGCTCTGTGTCAAGTATACTATCTCTATGCTGCATTATTGTGATCAGTATTTAGTAGGATATTGCAGCATTTTGGTGACCAGCAGTATACATATAGTACAGTACAGTAGGCCATTGCTGTATCTTGCTGCTCTGTGTCAAGTATACTATCTCTGTGCTGCATTATTGTGAGCAGTATAAAGTAGGACAGTGCAGCATTTTGGTGACCATAGATATTCATATAGTACAGTACAGTAGGCCATTGCTGTATCTTGCTGCTCTGTGTTTAGTATACTATCTCTGTGCTGCATTATTGTGAGCAGTATATAGTAGGTCAGTGCAGAATTTCGGTGACCAGCAGTATACATATAGTAAAGGACAGTAGGCCATTGTTGTATCTTGCTGCTCTGTGTCTAGTATACTATCTCTGTGCTGTATTATTGTGAGCAGTATATAGTAGGACAGTGCAGAATTTTGGTGACCAGCAGTATACATATAGTACAGTACAGTAGGCCATTGCCGTATCTTGCAGCTCTGTGTCAAGTACACTATCTCTGTGCTGCATTATTGTGAGCAGTATATAGTGGGACAGTGCAGCATTTTGGTGACCAGCAGTATACATATAGTACAGTACAGTAGGCTATTGCTGTATCTTGCAGCTCTGTGTCAAGTATACTATCTCTGTGCTGCATTATTGTGAGCAGTATATAGTAGGTCAGTGCAGAATTTCGGTGACCAGCAGTATACATATAGTAAAGGACAGTAGGCCATTGCTGTATCTTGCTGCTCTGTGTCAAGTATACTATCTCTGTGCTGCATTAAAGTGAGCAGTATATAGTAGGACAGTGCAGCATTTTGGTGACCTGCAGTATACATATAGTACAGTACAGTATGCCATTGCTGTATCTTGCAGCTCTGTGGGAAGTACACTAACTCTGTGCAGCACTATTGTGAGCAGTATTTAGTGGGACAGTGCAGCATTTTGGTGACCAGCAGTATACATATAGCATAGTACAGTAGGCCATTGCTGTATCTTGCTGCTCTGTGTCAAGTATACTATCTCTGTGCTGCATTATTGTGAGCAGTAAATAGTAGGATATTGCAGCATTTTGGTGACCAGCAGTATACATATAGTACAGTACAGTAGGCCATTGCTGTATTTTGCAGCTCTGTGTCAAATATGCAATCTCTGTGCAGCATTATTGTGATCAGTATATAGTAGGATATTGCAGCATTTTGGTGACCAGCAGTATACATATAGTACAATACAGTAGGCCATTGCTGTATCTTGCAGCTCTATGTCAAGTATATGATCTCTGTGCTGCATTATTGTGAGCAGTATATAGTAGGACAATGCAGCATTTTGTGACCAGCCGTATACAAATAGTACAGTACAGTAGGCCATTGCTGTATCTTGCAGCTCTGTGACAAGTATACTACCTCTGTGCTGCATTATTGTGAGCAGTATATAGTAGGACAGTGCAGCATTTTGGTGACCAGCAGTATACATATATTACAGTACAGTAGGCCATTGCTGTATCTTGCTGCTCTGTGTTTAGTATACTATCTCTGTGCTGCATTATTGTGAGCAGTATATAGTAGGACAGTGCACCATTTTGGTGACCAGCAGTATACATATAGTACAGTACAGTAGGTCATTGCTGTATCTTGCTGCTCTGTGTCAAGTATACTATCTTTGTGCTGCATTATTGTGAGCAGTATATAGTAGGATAGTGCAGCATTTTGGTGACCATAAATATTCATATAGTACAGTACAGTAGGCCTTTGCTGTATCTTGCTGCTCTGTGTCAAGTATACTATCTTTGTGCTGCATTATTGTGAGCAGTATATAGTAGGACAGTGCAGGATTTTGGTGACTAGCAGTATACATATAGTACAGTAGGCCATTGCTGTATCTTGCAGCTCTGTGTCAAGTATACTATCTCTGTGCTGCATTATTGTGAGCAGTATATATTAGGTCAGTGCAGAATTCTGGTGATCAGCAGTATACATATAGTATAGGACAGTAGGCCATTGCTGTATCTTCCGGCTCTGTGTCAAGTATACTATCTCTATGCTGCATTATTGTGATCAGTATTTAGTAGGATATTGCAGCATTTTGGTGACCAGCAGTATACATATAGTACAGTACAGTAGGCCATTGCCGTATCTTGCAGCTCTGTGTCAAGTACACTATCTCTGTACAGCATTATTGTGAGCAGTATATAGTGGGACAGTGCAGCATTTTGGTGACCAGCAGTATACATATAGTACAGTACAGTAGACCTTTGCTGTATCTTGCTGCTCTGTGTCAAGTATACTATCTTTGTGCTGCATTATTGTGAGCAGTATATAGTAGGACAGTGCAGAATTCTGGTGACCAGCAGTATACATATAGTATAGTACAGTAGGCCATTGCTGTATCTTCCTGCTCTGTGTCAAGTATACTATCTCTATGCTGCATTATTGTGATCAGTATTTAGTAGGATATGGCAGCATTTTGGTGACCAGCAGTATACATATAGTACAGTACAGTAGGCCATTGCTGTATCTTGCTGCTCTGTGTCAAGTATACTATCTCTGTGCTGCATTATTGTGAGCAGTATAAAGTAGGACAGTGCAGCATTTTGGTGACCATAGATATTCATATAGTACAGTACAGTAGGCCATTGCTGTATCTTGCTGCTCTGTGTTTAGTATACTATCTCTGTGCTGCATTATTGTGAGCAGTATATAGTAGGTCAGTGCAGAATTTCGGTGACCAGCAGTATACATATAGTAAAGGACAGTAGGCCATTGTTGTATCTTGCTGCTCTGTGTCTAGTATACTATCTCTGTGCTGAATTATTGTGAGCAGTATATAGTAGGACAGTGCAGAATTTTGGTGACCAGCAGTATACATATAGTACAGTACAGTAGGCCATTGCCGTATCTTGCAGCTCTGTGTCAAGTACACTATCTCTGTGCAGCATTATTGTGAGCAGTATATAGTGGGACAGTGCAGCATTTTGGTGACCAGCAGTATACATATAGTACAGTACAGTAGGCTATTGCTGTATCTTGCAGCTCTGTGTCAAGTATACTATCTCTGTGCTGCATTATTGTGAGCAGTATATAGTAGGTCAGTGCAGAATTTCGGTGACCAGCAGTATACATATAGTAAAGGACAGTAGGCCATTGCTGTATCTTGCTGCTCTGTGTCAAGTATACTATCTCTGTGCTGCATTAAAGTGAGCAGTATATAGTAGGACAGTGCAGCATTTTGGTGACCTGCAGTATACATATAGTACAGTACAGTATGCCATTGCTGTATCTTGCAGCTCTGTGGGAAGTACACTAACTCTGTGCAGCACTATTGTGAGCAGTATTTAGTGGGACAGTGCAGCATTTTGGTGACCAGCAGTATACATATAGCATAGTACAGTAGGCCATTGCTGTATCTTGCTGCTCTGTGTCAAGTATACTATCTCTGTGCTGCATTATTGTGAGCAGTATATAGTAGGATATTGCAGCATTTTGGTGACCAGCAGTATACATATAGTACAGTACAGTAGGCCATTGCTGTATTTTGCAGCTCTGTGTCAAATATGCAATCTCTGTGCAGCATTATTGTGATCAGTATATAGTAGGATATTGCAGCATTTTGGTGACCAGCAGTATACATATAGTACAATACAGTAGGCCATTGCTGTATCTTGCAGCTCTATGTCAAGTATACGATCTCTGTGCTGCATTATTGTGAGCAGTATATAGTAGGACAATGCAGCATTTTGTGACCAGCCGTATACAAATAGTACAGTACAGTAGGCCATTGCTGTATCTTGCAGCTCTGTGACAAGTATACTACCTCTGTGCTGCATTATTGTGAGCAGTATATAGTAGGACAGTGCAGCATTTTGGTGACCAGCAGTATACATATATTACAGTACAGTAGGCCATTGCTGTATCTTGCTGCTCTGTGTTTAGTATACTATCTCTGTGCTGCATTATTGTGAGCAGTATATAGTAGGACAGTGCACCATTTTGGTGACCAGCAGTATACATATAGTACAGTACAGTAGGTCATTGCTGTATCTTGCTGCTCTGTGTCAAGTATACTATCTTTGTGCTGCATTATTGTGAGCAGTATATAGTAGGATAGTGCAGCATTTTGGTGACCATAAATATTCATATAGTACAGTACAGTAGGCCTTTGCTGTATCTTGCTGCTCTGTGTCAAGTATACTATCTTTGTGCTGCATTATTGTGAGCAGTATATAGTAGGACAGTGCAGGATTTTGGTGACTAGCAGTATACATATAGTACAGTAGGCCATTGCTGTATCTTGCAGCTCTGTGTCAAGTATACTATCTCTGTGCTGCATTATTGTGAGCAGTATATATTAGGTCAGTGCAGAATTCTGGTGATCAGCAGTATACATATAGTATAGGACAGTAGGCCATTGCTGTATCTTCCGGCTCTGTGTCAAGTATACTATCTCTATGCTGCATTATTGTGATCAGTATTTAGTAGGATATTGCAGCATTTTGGTGACCAGCAGTATACATATAGTACAGTACAGTAGGCCATTGCCGTATCTTGCAGCTCTGTGTCAAGTACACTATCTCTGTACAGCATTATTGTGAGCAGTATATAGTGGGACAGTGCAGCATTTTGGTGACCAGCAGTATACATATAGTACAGTACAGTAGACCTTTGCTGTATCTTGCTGCTCTGTGTCAAGTATACTATCTTTGTGCTGCATTATTGTGAGCAGTATATAGTAGGACAGTGCAGGATTTTGGTGACCAGCAGTATACATATAGTACAGTAGGCCATTGCTGTATCTTGCAGCTCTGTGTCAAGTATACTATCTCTGTGCTGCATTATTGTGAGCAGTATATATTAGGTCAGTGCAGAATTTTGGTGACCAGCAGTATACATATAGTATAGGACAGTAGGCCATTGCTGTATCTTCCTGCTCAGTGTCAAGTATACTATCTCTGTGCTGCATTATTGTGATCAGTATTTAGTAGGATATTGCAGCATTTTGGTGACCAGCAGTATACATATAGTACAGTACAGTAGGCCATTGCTGTATCTTGCAGCTCTGTGTCAAGTATACTATCTCTGTGCTGCATTATTGTGAGCAGTATATAGTAGGACAGTGCAGGATTTTGGTGACCAGCAGTATACATATAGTACAGTAGGCCATTGATGTATCTTGCTGCTCTGTGTCAAGTATACTATCTCTGTGCTGCATTATTGTGAGACGTTTATAGAAGGACACTGCAGCATTTTGGTGACCAGCTGTATACACATAACACAGTACAGTAGGCCATTGCTGTATCTTACAGCTCTGTGTCAAGTATGCTATCTCTGTGCTGCATTATTGTGAGCAGTATATAGTAGGACAGTGCAGTATATTGGTGACCAGCAGTATACATATAGTACAGTACAGTAGGCCATTGCTGTATTTTGCAGCTCTGTGTCAAGTATGCAATCTCTGTGCAGCATTATTGTGAGCAGTATATAGTAGGACAGTGCAGCATTTTGTGACCAGCAGTATACATATAGTACAGTACAGTAGGCCATTGCTGTATCTTGCAGCTCTGTGACAAGTATACTTCCTCTGTGCTGCATTATTGTGAGCAGTATATAGTAGGACAGTGCAAAATTTTGGTGACCAGCAGTATACATATATTACAGTACAGTAGGCCATTGCTGTATCTTTCTGCTCTGTGTTTAGTATACTATCTCTGTGCTGCATTATTGTGAGCAGAATAAAGTAGGACAGTGCAGAATTTTGGTGACCAGAAGTATTCATATAGTACATTACAGTAGGCCATTGCTGTATCTTACAGCTCTGTGACAAGTATACTACCTCTGTGCTGCATTATTGTGAGCAGTATATAGTAGGTCAGTGCAGAATTTTGGTGACCAGCAGTATACATATATTAAAGGACATTAGGCCATTGTTGTATCTTGCTGCTCTGTGTCAAGTATACTATCTCTGTGCTGCATTATTGTGAGCAGTATATAGTAGGACAGTGCAGCATTTTGGTGACCAGCAGTATACATATAGTACAGTACAGTAGGCCATTGCTGTATCTTGCAGCTCTGTGTCAAGTACAATATCTCTGTGCAGCATTATTATGAGCAGTATATAGTGGGACAGTGCAGCATTTTGGTGACCAGCAGTATACATATAGTACAGTACAGTAGGCAATTGCTGTATCTTGCAGCTCTGTGTCAAGTATACTATCTTTGTGCTGCATTATTGTGAGCAGTATTTAGTAGCATATTGCAGCATTTTGGTGACCAGCAGTATACATATAGTACGGTACAGTAGGAAATTGCTGTATCTTACAGCTCTGTGTCAAGTATACTATCTCTGTGCTGCATTATTGTGAGCAGTATATAGTAGGTCAGTGCAGAATTTCGGTGACCAGCAGTATACATATAGTATAGGACAGTAGGCCATTGCTGTATCTTGCTGCTCTGTGTCAAGTATGCAATCTCTGTGCTGCATTATTGTGAGCAGTATATAGTAGGACAGTGCAGCATTTTGGTGACCTGCAGTATACATATAGTACAGTACAGTAGGCCTTTGCTGTATCTTGCTGCTCTGTGTCAAGTATAGTATCTCTGTGCTACATTATTGTGATCAGTATTTTGTAGGATATTGCAGCATTTTGGTGACCAGCTGTATACATATAGTACAGTACAGTAGGCCATTGCTGTATCTTGCTGCTCTGTGTCAAGTATACTATCTCTGTGCTGCATTATTGTGAGCAGTATAAAGTAGGACAGTGCAGCATTTTGGTGACCATAAATATTCATATAGTATAGTACAGTAGGCCATTGCTGTATCTTGCTGCTCTGTGTTTAGTATACTATCTCTGTGCTGCATTATTGTGAGCAGTATATAGTAGGTCAGTGCAGAATTTCGGTGACCAGCAGTATACATATAGTAAAGGACAGTAGGCCATTGTTGTATCTTGCTGCTCTGTGTCAAGTATACTATCTCTGTGCTGAATTATTGTGAGCAGTATATAGTAGGACCGTGCAGAATTTTGGTGACCAGCAGTATACATATAGTACAGTACAGTAGGCCATTGCCGTATCTTGCAGCTCTGTGTCCAGTACACTATCTCTGTGCAGCATTATTGTGAGCAGTATATAGTGGGACAGTGCAGCATTTTGGTGACCAGCAGTATACATATAGTACAGTACAGTAGGCCTTTGCTGTATCTTGCTGCTCTGTGTCAAGTATACTATTTTTGTGCTGCATTATTGTGAGCAGTATATAGTAGGACCGTGCAGGATTTTGGTGACCAGCAGTATACATATAGTACAGTAGGCCATTGCTGTATCTTGCAGCTCTGTGTCAAGTATACTATCTCTGTGCTGCATTATTGTGAGCAGAATAAAGTAGGACAGTGCAGGATTTTGGTGACCAGAAGTATTTATATAGTACAGTACAGTAGGCCATTGCTGTATCTTGCAGCTCTGTGTCAAGTATACTATCTCTGTGCTGCATTATTGTGAGCAGTATTTAGTAGCATATTGCAGCATTTTGGTGACCAACAGTATACATATAGTACAGTACAGTAGGCCATTGCTGCATCTTACAGCTCTGTGTCAAGTATACTATCTCTGTGCTGCATTATTGTGAGCAGTATATAGTAGGTTAGTGCAGAATTTCGGTGACCAGCAGTATACATATAGTAAAGGACATTAGGCCATTGTTGTATCTTGCTGCTCTGTGTCAAGTATACTATCTCTGTGCAGCATTATTATGAGCAGTATATAGTGGGACAGTGCAGCATTTTGGTGACCAGCAGTATACATATAGTACAGTACAGTAGGCAATTGCTGTATCTTGCAGCTCTGTGTCAAGTATACTCTCTCTGTGCTGCATTATTGTGAGCAGCATATATTAGGTCAGTGCAGAATTTCGTTGACCAGCAGTATACATATAGTATAGGACAGTAGGCCATTGCTGTATCTTCCTGCTCTGTGTCAAGTATACTATCTCTGTGCTGCATTATTGTGATCAGTATTTAGTAGGATATTGCCGCATTTTAGTGACCAGCTGTATACATATAACACAGCACAGTAGGCCATTGCTGTATCTTACAGCTCTGTGTCAAGTATACTATCTCTGTGCTGCATTATTGTGAGCAGTATATAGTAGGACATTGCAGGATTTTGGTGACCAGCAATATACATATAGTACAGTAGGCCATTGCTGTATCTTGCAGCTCTGTGTCAAGTATACTATCTCTGTGCTGCATTATTGTGAGCAGTATATAGTAGGACAGTGCAGCATTTTGGTGACCAGCAGTATACATATAGTACAGTACAGTAGGCCATTGCTGTATTTTGCAGCTCTGTGTCAAGTATGCAATCTCTGTGCAGCATTATTGTGAGCAGTATATAGTAGGACAGTGCATAATTTCGGTGACAAGCAGTATACATATAGTATAGGACAGTAGGCCATTGCTGTATCTTCCTGCTCTGTGTCAAGTATACTATCTCGGTGCTGCATTATTATGAGCAGTATATAGTGGGACAGTGCAGCATTTTGGTGACCAGCAGTATACATATAGTACAGTACAGTAGGCAATTGCTGTATCTTGCAGGTTTGTGTCAAGTATACTATCTCTGTGCTGCATTATTGTGAGCAGCATATATTAGGTCAGTGCATAATTTCGGTGACAAGCAGTATACATATAGTATAGGACAGTAGGCCATTGCTGTATCTTCCTGCTCTGTGTCAAGTATACTATCTCGGTGCTGCATTATTGTGAGCAGTATATAGTAGGACATTGCAGGATTTTTGTGACCAGCAATATACATATAGTACAGTAGGCCATTGCTGTATCTTGCAGCTCTGTGTCAAGTATACTATCTCTGTGCTGAATTATTGTGAGCAGTATATAGTAGGACAGTGCAGCATTTTGGTGACCAGCAGTATACATATAGTACAGTACAGTAGGCCATTGCTGTATTTTGCAGCTCTGTGTCAAGTATGCAATCTCTGTGCAGCATTATTGTGAGCAGTATATAGTAGGACAGTGCAGCATTTTGGTGACCAGCAGTATACATATATTACAGTACAGTAGGCCATTGCTGTATCTTGCAGCTCTGTGACAAGTATACTACCTCTGTGCTGCATTATTGTGAGCAGTATATAGTAGGACAGTGCAGAATTTTGGTGACCAGAAGTATTCATATAGTACAGTACAGTAGGCCATTGCTGTATCTTGCAGCTCTGTGTCAAGTATACTATCTCTGTGCTGCATTATTGTGAGCAGTATTTAGTAGCATATTGCAGCATTTTGGTGACCAACAGTATACATATAGTACAGTACAGTAGGCCATTGCTGTATCTTACAGCTCTGTGTCAAGTATACTATCTCTGTGCTGCATTATTGTGAGCAGTATATAGTAGGTCAGTGCAGAATTTCGGTGACCAGCAGTATACATATAGTAAACTACATTAGGCCATTGTTGTATCTTGCTGCTCTGTGTCAAGTATACTATCTCTGTGCTGCATTATTGTGAGCAGTATATAGTAGGACAGTGCAGCATTTTGGTGACCAGCAGTATACATATAGTACAGTACAGTAGGCCATTGCTGTATCTTGCAGCTCTGTGTCAAGTACAATATCTCTGTGCAGCATTATTATGAGCAGTATATAGTGGGATAGTGCAGCATTTTGGTGACCAGCAGTATACATATAGTACAGTACAGTAGGCAATTGCTGTATCTTGCAGCTCTGTGTCAAGTATACTATCTCTGTGCTACATTATTGTGAGCAGTATTTAGTAGCATATTGCAGCATTTTGGTGACCAGCAGTATACATATAGTACAGTACAGTAGGCCATTTCTGTATCTTACAGCTCTGTGTCAAGTATACTATCTCTGTGCTGCATTATTGTGAGCAGTATATAGTAGGACAATGCAGGATTTTGGTGACCAGCAGTATACATATAGTACAGTAGGCCATTGCTGTATCTTGCTGCTCTGTGTCAAGTATACTATCTCTGTGCTGCATTATTGTGAGACGTTTATAGAAGGACAGTGCAGCATTTTGGTGACCAGCTGTATACATATAACACAGTACAGTAGGCCATTGCTGTATCTTACAGCTCTGTGTCAAGTATACTATCTCGGTGCTGCATTATTCTGAGCAGTATATAGTAGGACATTGCAGGATTTTGGTGACCAGCAATATACATATAGTACAGTAGGCCATTGCTGTATCTTGCAGCTCTGTGTCAAGTATACTATCTCTGTGCTGCATTATTGTGAGCAGTATATAGTAGGACAGTGCAGCATTTTGGTGACCAGCAGTATACATATAGTACAGTACAGTAGGCCATTGCTGTATCTTGCAGCTCTGTGACAAGTATACTACCTCTTTGCTGCATTATTGTGAGCAGTACATAGTAGGACAGTGCAGCATTTTGGTGACCAGCAGTATACATATATTACAGTACAGTAGGCCATTGCTGTATCTTTCTGCTCTGTGTTTAGTATACTATCTCTGTGCTTCATTATTGTGAGCAGAATAAAGTAGGACAGTGCAGCATTTTGGTGACCAGCAGTATACATATAGTATAGTACAGTAGGCCATTGCTGTATTTTGCAGCTCTGTGTCAAGTATGCAATCTCTGTGCTGCATTATTGTGAGCATTATATAGTAGGTCAGTGCAGAATTTCGGTGACCAGCAGTATACATATAATTAAGGACATTAGGCCATTGTTGTATCTTGCTGCTCTGTGTCAAGTATACTATCTCTGTGCTGCATTATTGTGAGCAGTATATGGTAGGACAGTGCAGCATTTTGGTGACCAGCCGTATACATATAGTACAGTAGGCCATTGCTGTATCTTGCTGCTCTGTGTCAAGTATACTATCTCATTGCTGCATTATTGTGAGACGTTTATAGAAGGACAGTGCAGCATTTTGGTGACCAGCTGTATACATATAACACAGTACAGTAGGCCATTGCTGTATCTTACAGCTCTGTGTCAAGTATACTATCTCGGTGCTGCATTATTGTGAGCAATATATAGTAGGACATTGCAGGATTTTGGTGACCAGGAATATACATATAGTACAGTAGGCCATTGCTGTATCTTGCAGCTCTGTGTCAAGTATACTATCTATGTGCTGCATTATTGTGAGCAGTATATAGTAGGACAGTGCAGCATTTTGGTGACCAGCAGTATACATATAGTACAGTACAGTAGGCCATTGCTGTATTTTGCAGCTCTGTGTCAAGTATGCAATCTCTGTGCTGCATTATTGTGAGCAGTATATAGTAGGTCAGTGCAGGATTTCGGTGACCAGCAGTATACATATAGTAAAGGACATTAGGCCATTGTTGTATCTTGCTGCTCTGTGTCAAGTATACTATCTCTGTGCTGCATTATTGTGAGCAGTATATAGTAGGACAGTTCAGCATTTTGGTGACCAGCAGTATACATATAGTACAGTACAGTAGGCCATTGCTGTATCTTGCAGCTCTGTGTCAAGTACAATATATCTGTGCAGCATTATTATGAGCACTATATAGTGGGACAGTGCAGCATTTTGGTGACCAGCAGTATACATATAGTACAGTACAGTAGGCAATTGCTGTATCTTGCAGCTCTGTGTCAAGTATACTATCTCTGTGCTGCATTATTGTGAGCAGTATTTAGTAGCATATGGCAGAATTTCGGTGACCAGCAGTATACATATAGTATAGGACAGTAGGCCATTGCTGTATCTTGCTGCTCTGTGTCAAGTATGCAATCTCTGTGCTGCATTATTGTGAGCAGTATATAGTAGGACAGTGCAGCATTTTGGTGACCTGCAGTATACATATAGTACAGTACAGTAGGCCATTGTTGTATCCTGCTGCTCTGTGTCAAGTATACTATCTCTGTGCTGCATTATTGTGAGCAGTATATAGTAGGATATTGCAGCATTTTAGTGACCAGCTGTATACATATAGTACAGTACAGTAGGCCATTGCTGTATTTTGCAGCTCTGTGTCAAGTATGCAATCTCTGTGCAGCATTATTGTGAGCAGTATATAGTGGGACAGTGCAGCATTTTGGTGACTAGCAGTTTACATATAGTACAGTACAGTAGGCCATTGCTGTATCTTGCAGCTCTGTGACAAGTATACTACCTCTGTGCTGCATTATTGTGAGCAGTATATAGTAGGACAGTGCAGAATTTTGGTGACCAGAAGTATTCATATAGTACAGTACAGTAGGCCATTGCTGTATCTTGCAGCTCTGTGTCAAGTATACTATCTCTGTGCTGCATTATTGTGAGCAGTATTTAGTAGCATATTGCAGCATTTTGGTGACCAACAGTATACATATAGTACAGTACAGTAGGCCATTGCTGTATCTTACAGCTCTGTGTCAAGTATACTATCTCTGTGCTGCATTATTGTGAGCAGTATATAGAAGGTCAGTGCAGAATTTCGGTGACCAGCAGTATACATATAGTAAACTACATTAGGCCATTGTTGTATCTTGCTGCTCTGTGTCAAGTATACTATCTCTGTGCTGCATTATTGTGAGCAGTATATAGTAGGACAGTGCAGCATTTTGGTGACCAGCAGTATACATATAGTACAGTACAGTAGGCCTTTGCTGTATCTTGCAGCTCTGTGTCAAGTACAATATCTCTGTGCAGCATTATTATGAGCAGTATATAGTGGGATAGTGCAGCATTTTGGTGACCAGCAGTATACATATAGTACAGTACAGTAGGCAATTGCTGTATCTTGCAGCTCTGTGTCAAGTATACTATCTCTGTGCTGCATTATTGTGAGCAGTATTTAGTAGCATATTGCAGCATTTTGGTGACCAGCAGTATACATATAGTACAGTACAGTAGGCCATTGCTGTATCTTACAGCTCTGTGTCAAGTATACTATCTCTGTGCTGCATTATTGTGAGCAGTATATAGTAGGACAGTGCAGGATTTTGGTGACCAGCAGTATACATATAGTACAGTAGGCCAAAGCTGTATCTTGCTGCTCTGTGTCAAGTATACTATCTCTGTGCTGCATTATTGTGAGACGTTTATAGAAGGACAGTGCAGCATTTTGGTGACCAGCTGTATACATATAACACAGTACAGTAGGCCATTGCTGTATCTTACAGCTCTGTGTCAAGTATACTATCTCGGTGCTGCATTATTGTGAGCAGTATATTGTAGGACATTGCAGGATTTTGGTGACCAGCAATATACATATAGTACAGTAGGCCATTGCTGTATCTTGCAGCTCTGTGTCAAGTATACTATCTCTGTGCTGCATTATTGTGAGCAGTATATAGTAGGACAGTGCAGCATTTTGGTGACCAGCAGTATACATATAGTACAGTACAGTAGGCCATTGCTGTATTTTGCAGGTCTGTGTCAAGTATGCAATCTCTGTGCAGCATTATTGTGAGCAGTATATAGTAGGACAGTGCAGCATTTTGTGACCAGCAGTATACATATAGTACAGTACAGTAGTCCATTGCTGTATCTTGCAGCTCTGTGTTTAGTATACTACCTCTTTGCTGCATTATTGTGAGCAGTACATAGTAGGACAGTGCAGCATTTTGGTGACCAGCAGTATACATATATTACAGTAAAGTAGGCCATTGCTGTATCTTTCTGCTCTGTGTTTAGTATACTATCTCTGTGCTTCATTATTGTGAGCAGAATAAAGTAGGACAGTGCAGCATTTTGGTGACCTGCAGTATACATATAGTACAGTACAGTAGGCCTTTGCTGTATCTTGCTGCTCTGTGTCTAGTATACTATTTTTGTGCTGCATTATTGTGAGCAGTATATAGTAGGACAGTGCAGGATTTTGGTGACCAGCAATATACATATAGTACAGTAGGCCATTGCTGTATCTTGCAGCTCTGTGTCAAGTATACTATCTCTGTGCTGCATTATTGTGAGCAGTATATATTAGGTCAGTGCAGAATTTCGGTGACCAGCAGTATACATATAGTATAGGACAGTAGGCCATTGCTGTATCTTCCTGCTCTGTGTCAAGTATAGTATCTGTGTGCTACATAATTGTGATCAGTATTTTGTAGGATATTGCAGCATTTTGGTGACCAGCTGTATACATATAGTACAGTACAGTAGGCCATTGCTGTATCTTGCTGCTCTGTGTCAAGTATACTATCTCTGTGCTGCATTATTGTGAGCAGTATAAAGTAGGACAGTGCAGCATTTTGGTGACCATAAATATTTATATAGTATAGTACAGTAGGCCATTGCTGTATCTTGCTGCTCTGTGTTTAGTATACTATCTCTGTGCTGCATTATTGTGAGCAGTATATAGTAGGTCAGTGCAGAATTTTGGTGACCAGCAGTATACATATAGTACAGTACAGTAGGCCATTGCCGTATCTTGCAGCTCTGTGTCAAGTACACTATCTCTGTGCAGCATTATTGTGAGCAGTATATAGTGGGACAGTGCAGCATTTTGGTGACCAGCAGTATACATATAGTACAGTACAGTAGGCCTTTGCTGTATCTTGCTGCTCTGTGTCAAGTATACTATTTTTGTGCTGCATTATTGTGAGCAGTATATAGTAGGACCGTGCAGGATTTTGGTGATCAGCAGTATACATATAGTACAGTAGGCCATTGCTGTATCTTGCAGCTCTGTGTCAAGTATACTATCTCTGTGCTGCATTATTGTGAGCAGAATAAAGTAGGACAGTGCAGAATTTTGGTGACCAGAAGTATTTATATAGTACAGTACAGTAGGCCATTGCTGTATCTTGCAGCTCTGTGTCAAGTATACTATCTCTGTGCTGCATTATTGTGAGCAGTATATAGTAGGTCAGTGCAGAATTTCGGTGACCAGCAGTATACATATAGTAAAGGACATTAGGCCATTGTTGTATCTTGCTGCTCTGTGTCAAGTATACTATCTCTGTGCAGCATTATTATGAGCAGTATATAGTGGGACAGTGCAGCATTTTGGTGACCAGCAGTATACATATAGTACAGTACAGTAGGCAATTGCTGTATCTTGCAGCTCTGTGTCAAGTATACTATCTCTGTGCTGCATTATTGTGAGCAGCATATATTAGGTCAGTGCAGAATTTCGTTGACCAGCAGTATACATATAGTATAGGACAGTAGGCCATTGCTGTATCTTCCTGCTCTGTGTCAAGTATACTATCTCTGTGCTGCATTATTGTGATCAGTATTTAGTAGGATATTGCCGCATTTTAGTGACCAGCTGTATACATATAACACAGTACAGTAGGCCATTGCTGTATCTTACAGCTCTGTGTCAAGTATACTATCTCTGTGCTGCATTATTGTGAGCAGTATATAGTAGGACATTGCAGGATTTTGGTGACCAGCAATATACATATAGTACAGTAGGCCATTGCTGTATCTTGCAGCTCTGTGTCAAGTATACTATCTCTGTGCTGCATTATTGTGAGCAGTATATAGTAGGACAGTGCAGCATTTTGGTGACCAGCAGTATACATATAGTACAGTACAGTAGGCCATTGCTGTATTTTGCAGCTCTGTGTCAAGTATGCAATCTCTGTGCAGCATTATTGTGAGCAGTATATAGTAGGACAGTGCAGCATTTTGTGACCAGCAGTATACATATAGTACTGTACAGTAGGCCTTTGCTGTATCTTGCAGCTCTGTGACAAGTATACTACCTCTGTGCTGCATTATTGTGAGCAGTATATAGTAGGACAGTGCAGCATTTTGGTGACCAGCAGTATACATATATTACAGTACAGTAGGCCATTGCTGTATCTTTCAGCTCTGTGTTTAGTATACTATCTCTGTGCTGCATTATTATGAGCAGTATATAGTGGGACAGTGCAGCATTTTGGTGACCAGCAGTATACATATAGTACAGTACAGTAGGCAATTGCTGTATCTTGCAGGTTTGTGTCAAGTATACTATCTCTGTGCTGCATTATTGTGAGCAGCATATATTAGGTCAGTGCATAATTTCGGTGACCAGCAGTATACATATAGTATAGGACAGTAGGCCATTGCTGTATCTTCCTGCTCTGTGTCAAGTATACTATCTCGGTGCTGCATTATTGTGAGCAGTATATAGAAGGACATTGCAGGATTTTGGTGACCAGCAATATACATATAGTACAGTAGGCCATTGCTGTATCTTGCAGCTCTGTGTCAAGTATACTATCTCTGTGCTGCATTATTGTGAGCAGTATATAGTAGGACAGTGCAGCATTTTGGTGACTAGCAGTATACATATAGTACAGTACAGTAGGCCATTGCTGTATTTTGCAGCTCTGTGTCAAGTATGCAATCTCTGTGCAGCATTATTATGAGCAGTATATAGTAGGACAGTGCAGCATTTTGGTGACCAGCAGTATACATATATTACAGTACAGTAGGCCATTGCTGTATCTTGCAGCTCTGTGACAAGTATACTACCTCTGTGCTGCATTATTGTGAGCAGTATTTAGTAGGACAGTGCAGAATTTTGGTGACCAGAAGTATTCATATAGTACAGTACAGTTGGCCATTGCTGTATCTTGCAGCTCTGTGTCAAGTATACTATCTCTGTGCTGCATTATTGTGAGCAGTATTTAGTAGCATATTGCAGCATTTTGGTGACCAACAGTATACATATAGTACAGTACAGTAGGCCATTGCTGTATCTTACAGCTCTGTGTCAAGTATACTATCTATGTGCTGCATTATTGTGAGCAGTATATAGTAGGTCAGTGCAGAATTTCGGTGACCAGCAGTATACATATAGTAAACTACATTAGGCCATTGTTGTATCTTGCTGCTCTGTGTCAAGTATACTATCTCTGTGCTGCATTATTGTGAGCAGTATATAGTAGGACAGTGCAGCATTTTGGTGACCAGCAGTATACATATAGTACAGTACAGTAAGCCATTGCTGTATCTTGCAGCTCTGTGTCAAGTACAATATCTCTGTGCAGCATTATTATGAGCAGTATATAGTGGGATAGTGCAGCATTTTGGTGACCAGCAGTATACATATAGTACAGTACAGTAGGCAATTGCTGTATCTTGCAGCTCTGTGTCAAGTATACTATCTCTGTGCTGCATTATTGTGAGCAGTATTTAGTAGCATATTGCAGCATTTTGGTGACCAGCAGTATACATATAGTACAGTACAGTAGGCCATTGCTGTATCTTACAGCTCTGTGTCAAGTATACTATCCCTGTGCTGCATTATTGTGAGCAGTATATAGTAGGACAGTGCAGGATTTTGGTGACCAGCAGTATACATATAGTACAGTAGGCCAATGCTGTATCTTGCTGCTCTGTGTCAAGTATACTATCTCTGTGCTGCATTATTGTGAGATGTTTATAGAAGGACAGTGCAGCATTTTGGTGACCAGCTGTATACATATAACACAGTACAGTAGGCCATTGCTGTATCTTACAGCTCTGTGTCAAGTATACTATCTCGGTGCTGCATTATTGTGAGCAGTATATAGTAGGACATTGCAGGATTTTGGTGACCAGTAATATACATATAGTACAGTAGGCCATTGCTGTATCTTGCAGCTCTGTGTCAAGTATACTATCTCTGTGCTGCATTATTGTGAGCAGTATATAGTAGGACAGTGCAGCATTTTGGTGACCAGCAGTATACATATAGTACAGTACAGTAGGCCATTGCTGTATTTTGCAGCTCTGTGTCAAGTATGCAATCTCTGTGCAGCATTATTGTGAGCAGTATATAGTAGGACAGTGCAGCATTTTGTGACCAGCAGTATACATATAGTACTGTACAGTAGGCCTTTGCTGTATCTTGCAGCTCTGTGACAAGTATACTACCTCTGTGCTGCATTATTGTGAGCAGTATATAGTAGGACAGTGCAGCATTTTGGTGACCAGCAGTATACATATATTACAGTACAGTAGGCCATTGCTGTATCTTTCTGCTCTGTGTTTAGTATACTATCTCTGTGCTTCATTATTGTGAGCAGAATAAAGTAGGACAGTGCAGCATTTTGGTGACCTGCAGTATACATATAGTACAGTACAGTAGGCCTTTGCTGTATCTTGCTGCTCTGTGTCTAGTATACTATTTTTGTGCTGCATTATTGTGAGCAGTATATAGTAGGACAGTGCAGGATTTTGGTGACCAGCAATATACATATAGTACAGTAGGCCATTGCTGTATCTTGCAGCTCTGTGTCAAGTATACTATCTCTGTGCTGCATTATTGTGAGCAGTATATATTAGGTCAGTGCAGAATTTCGGTGACCAGCAGTATACATATAGTATAGGACAGTAGGCCATTGCTGTATCTTCCTGCTCTGTGTCAAGTATAGTATCTGTGTGCTACATAATTGTGATCAGTATTTTGTAGGATATTGCAGCATTTTGGTGACCAGCTGTATACATATAGTACAGTACAGTAGGCCATTGCTGTATCTTGCTGCTCTGTGTCAAGTATACTATCTCTGTGCTGCATTATTGTGAGCAGTATAAAGCAGGACAGTGCAGCATTTTGGTGACCATAAATATTTATATAGTATAGTACAGTAGGCCATTGCTGTATCTTGCTGCTCTGTGTTTAGTATACTATCTCTGTGCTGCATTATTGTGAGCAGTATATAGTAGGTCAGTGCAGAATTTTGGTGACCAGCAGTATACATATAGTACAGTACAGTAGGCCATTGCCGTATCTTGCAGCTCTGTGTCAAGTACACTATCTCTGTGCAGCATTATTGTGAGCAGTATATAGTGGGACAGTGCAGCATTTTGGTGACCAGCAGTATACATATAGTACAGTACAGTAGGCCTTTGCTGTATCTTGCTGCTCTGTGTCAAGTATACTATTTTTGTGCTGCATTATTGTGAGCAGTATATAGTAGGACCGTGCAGGATTTTGGTGATCAGCAGTATACATATAGTACAGTAGGCCATTGCTGTATCTTGCAGCTCTGTGTCAAGTATACTATCTCTGTGCTGCATTATTGTGAGCAGAATAAAGTAGGACAGTGCAGAATTTTGGTGACCAGAAGTATTTATATAGTACAGTACAGTAGGCCATTGCTGTATCTTGCAGCTCTGTGTCAAGTATACTATCTCTGTGCTGCATTATTGTGAGCAGTATATAGTAGGTCAGTGCAGAATTTCGGTGACCAGCAGTATACATATAGTAAAGGACATTAGGCCATTGTTGTATCTTGCTGCTCTATGTCAAGTATACTATCTCTGTGCAGCATTATTATGAGCAGTATATAGTGGGACAGTGCAGCATTTTGGTGACCAGCAGTATACATATAGTACAGTACAGTAGGCAATTGCTGTATCTTGCAGCTCTGTGTCAAGTATACTATCTCTGTGCTGCATTATTGTGAGCAGCATATATTAGGTCAGTGCAGAATTTCGTTGACCAGCAGTATACATATAGTATAGGACAGTAGGCCATTGCTGTATCTTCCTGCTCTGTGTCAAGTATACTATCTCTGTGCTGCATTATTGTGATCAGTATTTAGTAGGATATTGCCGCATTTTAGTGACCAGCTGTATACATATAACACAGTACAGTAGGCCATTGCTGTATCTTACAGCTCTGTGTCAAGTATACTATCTCTGTGCTGCATTATTGTGAGCAGTATATAGTAGGACATTGCAGGATTTTGGTGACCAGCAATATACATATAGTACAGTAGGCCATTGCTGTATCTTGCAGCTCTGTGTCAAGTATACTATCTCTGTGCTGCATTATTGTGAGCAGTATATAGTAGGACAGTGCAGCATTTTGGTGACCAGCAGTATACATATAGTACAGTACAGTAGGCCATTGCTGTATTTTGCAGCTCTGTGTCAAGTATGCAATCTCTGTGCAGCATTATTGTGAGCAGTATATAGTAGGACAGTGCAGCATTTTGTGACCAGCAGTATACATATAGTACTGTACAGTAGGCCTTTGCTGTATCTTGCAGCTCTGTGACAAGTATACTACCTCTGTGCTGCATTATTGTGAGCAGTATATAGTAGGACAGTGCAGCATTTTGGTGACCAGCAGTATACATATATTACAGTACAGTAGGCCATTGCTGTATCTTTCAGCTCTGTGTTTAGTATACTATCTCTGTGCTGCATTATTATGAGCAGTATATAGTGGGACAGTGCAGCATTTTGGTGACCAGCAGTATACATATAGTACAGTACAGTAGGCAATTGCTGTATCTTGCAGGTTTGTGTCAAGTATACTATCTCTGTGCTGCATTATTGTGAGCAGCATATATTAGGTCAGTGCATAATTTCGGTGACCAGCAGTATACATATAGTATAGGACAGTAGGCCATTGCTGTATCTTCCTGCTCTGTGTCAAGTATACTATCTCGGTGCTGCATTATTGTGAGCAGTATATAGTAGGACATTGCAGGATTTTGGTGACCAGCAATATACATATAGTACAGTAGGCCATTGCTGTATCTTGCAGCTCTGTGTCAAGTATACTATCTCTGTGCTGCATTATTGTGAGCAGTATATAGTAGGACAGTGCAGCATTTTGGTGACTAGCAGTATACATATAGTACAGTACAGTAGGCCATTGCTGTATTTTGCAGCTCTGTGTCAAGTATGCAATCTCTGTGCAGCATTATTATGAGCAGTATATAGTAGGACAGTGCAGCATTTTGGTGACCAGCAGTATACATATATTACAGTACAGTAGGCCATTGCTGTATCTTGCAGCTCTGTGACAAGTATACTACCTCTGTGCTGCATTATTGTGAGCAGTATTTAGTAGGACAGTGCAGAATTTTGGTGACCAGAAGTATTCATATAGTACAGTACAGTTGGCCATTGCTGTATCTTGCAGCTCTGTGTCAAGTATACTATCTCTGTGCTGCATTATTGTGAGCAGTATTTAGTAGCATATTGCAGCATTTTGGTGACCAACAGTATACATATAGTACAGTACAGTAGGCCATTGCTGTATCTTACAGCTCTGTGTCAAGTATACTATCTATGTGCTGCATTATTGTGAGCAGTATATAGTAGGTCAGTGCAGAATTTCGGTGACCAGCAGTATACATATAGTAAACTACATTAGGCCATTGTTGTATCTTGCTGCTCTGTGTCAAGTATACTATCTCTGTGCTGCATTATTGTGAGCAGTATATAGTAGGACAGTGCAGCATTTTGGTGACCAGCAGTATACATATAGTACAGTACAGTAGGCCATTGCTGTATCTTGCAGCTCTGTGTCAAGTACAATATCTCTGTGCAGCATTATTATGAGCAGTATATAGTGGGATAGTGCAGCATTTTGGTGACCAGCAGTATACATATAGTACAGTACAGTAGGCAATTGCTGTATCTTGCAGCTCTGTGTCAAGTATACTATCTCTGTGCTGCATTATTGTGAGCAGTATTTAGTAGCATATTGCAGCATTTTGGTGACCAGCAGTATACATATAGTACAGTACAGTAGGCCATTGCTGTATCTTACAGCTCTGTGTCAAGTATACTATCTCTGTGCTGCATTATTGTGAGCAGTATATAGTAGGACAGTGCAGGATTTTGGTGACCAGCAGTATACATATAGTACAGTAGGCCAATGCTGTATCTTGCTGCTCTGTGTCAAGTATACTATCTCTGTGCTGCATTATTGTGAGACGTTTATAGAAGGACAGTGCAGCATTTTGGTGACCAGCTGTATACATATAACACAGTACAGTAGGCCATTGCTGTATCTTACAGCTCTGTGTCAAGTATACTATCTCGGTGCTGCATTATTGTGAGCAGTATATAGTAGGACATTGCAGGATTTTGGTGACCAGTAATATACATATAGTACAGTAGGCCATTGCTCTATCTTGCAGCTCTGTGTCAAGTATACTATCTCTGTGCTGCATTATTGTGAGCAGTATATAGTAGGACAGTGCAGCATTTTGGTGACCAGCAGTATACATATAGTACAGTACAGTAGGCCATTGCTGTATTTTGCAGCTCTGTGTCAAGTATGCAATCTCTGTGCAGCATTATTGTGAGCAGTATATAGTAGGACAGTGCAGCATTTTGTGACCAGCAGTATACATATAGTACTGTACAGTAGGCCTTTGCTGTATCTTGCAGCTCTGTGACAAGTATACTACCTCTGTGCTGCATTATTGTGAGCAGTATATAGTAGGACAGTGCAGCATTTTGGTGACCAGCAGTATACATATATTACAGTACAGTAGGCCATTGCTGTATCTTTCTGCTCTGTGTTTAGTATACTATCTCTGTGCTGCATTATTATGAGCAGTATATAGTGGGACAGTGCAGCATTTTGGTGACCAGCAGTATACATATAGTACAGTACAGTAGGCAATTGCTGTATCTTGCAGGTTTGTGTCAAGTATACTATCTCTGTGCTGCATTATTGTGAGCAGCATATATTAGGTCAGTGCATAATTTCGGTGACCAGCAGTATACATATAGTATAGGACAGTAGGCCATTGCTGTATCTTCCTGCTCTGTGTCAAGTATACTATCTCGGTGCTGCATTATTGTGAGCAGTATATAGTAGGACATTGCAGGATTTTGGTGACCAGCAATATACATATAGTACAGTAGGCCATTGCTGTATCTTGCAGCTCTGTGTCAAGTATACTATCTCTGTGCTGCATTATTGTGAGCAGTATATAGTAGGTCAGTGCAGAATTTCGGTGACCAGCAGTATACATATAGTAAAGGACATTAGGCCATTGTTGTATCTTGCTGCTCTATGTCAAGTATACTATCTCTGTGCAGCATTATTATGAGCAGTATATAGTGGGACAGTGCAGCATTTTGGTGACCAGCAGTATACATATAGTACAGTACAGTAGGCAATTGCTGTATCTTGCAGCTCTGTGTCAAGTATACTATCTCTGTGCTGCATTATTGTGAGCAGCATATATTAGGTCAGTGCAGAATTTCGTTGACCAGCAGTATACATATAGTATAGGACAGTAGGCCATTGCTGTATCTTCCTGCTCTGTGTCAAGTATACTATCTCTGTGCTGCATTATTGTGATCAGTATTTAGTAGGATATTGCCGCATTTTAGTGACCAGCTGTATACATATAACACAGTACAGTAGGCCATTGCTGTATCTTACAGCTCTGTGTCAAGTATACTATCTCTGTGCTGCATTATTGTGAGCAGTATATAGTAGGACATTGCAGGATTTTGGTGACCAGCAATATACATATAGTACAGTAGGCCATTGCTGTATCTTGCAGCTCTGTGTCAAGTATACTATCTCTGTGCTGCATTATTGTGAGCAGTATATAGTAGGACAGTGCAGCATTTTGGTGACCAGCAGTATACATATAGTACAGTACAGTAGGCCATTGCTGTATTTTGCAGCTCTGTGTCAAGTATGCAATCTCTGTGCAGCATTATTGTGAGCAGTATATAGTAGGACAGTGCAGCATTTTGTGACCAGCAGTATACATATAGTACTGTACAGTAGGCCTTTGCTGTATCTTGCAGCTCTGTGACAAGTATACTACCTCTGTGCTGCATTATTGTGAGCAGTATATAGTAGGACAGTGCAGCATTTTGGTGACCAGCAGTATACATATATTACAGTACAGTAGGCCATTGCTGTATCTTTCAGCTCTGTGTTTAGTATACTATCTCTGTGCTGCATTATTATGAGCAGTATATAGTGGGACAGTGCAGCATTTTGGTGACCAGCAGTATACATATAGTACAGTACAGTAGGCAATTGCTGTATCTTGCAGGTTTGTGTCAAGTATACTATCTCTGTGCTGCATTATTGTGAGCAGCATATATTAGGTCAGTGCATAATTTCGGTGACCAGCAGTATACATATAGTATAGGACAGTAGGCCATTGCTGTATCTTCCTGCTCTGTGTCAAGTATACTATCTCGGTGCTGCATTATTGTGAGCAGTATATAGTAGGACATTGCAGGATTTTGGTGACCAGCAATATACATATAGTACAGTAGGCCATTGCTGTATCTTGCAGCTCTGTGTCAAGTATACTATCTCTGTGCTGCATTATTGTGAGCAGTATATAGTAGGACAGTGCAGCATTTTGGTGACTAGCAGTATACATATAGTACAGTACAGTAGGCCATTGCTGTATTTTGCAGCTCTGTGTCAAGTATGCAATCTCTGTGCAGCATTATTATGAGCAGTATATAGTAGGACAGTGCAGCATTTTGGTGACCAGCAGTATACATATATTACAGTACAGTAGGCCATTGCTGTATCTTGCAGCTCTGTGACAAGTATACTACCTCTGTGCTGCATTATTGTGAGCAGTATTTAGTAGGACAGTGCAGAATTTTGGTGACCAGAAGTATTCATATAGTACAGTACAGTTGGCCATTGCTGTATCTTGCAGCTCTGTGTCAAGTATACTATCTCTGTGCTGCATTATTGTGAGCAGTATTTAGTAGCATATTGCAGCATTTTGGTGACCAACAGTATACATATAGTACAGTACAGTAGGCCATTGCTGTATCTTACAGCTCTGTGTCAAGTATACTATCTATGTGCTGCATTATTGTGAGCAGTATATAGTAGGTCAGTGCAGAATTTCGGTGACCAGCAGTATACATATAGTAAACTACATTAGGCCATTGTTGTATCTTGCTGCTCTGTGTCAAGTATACTATCTCTGTGCTGCATTATTGTGAGCAGTATATAGTAGGACAGTGCAGCATTTTGGTGACCAGCAGTATACATATAGTACAGTACAGTAGGCCATTGCTGTATCTTGCAGCTCTGTGTCAAGTACAATATCTCTGTGCAGCATTATTATGAGCAGTATATAGTGGGATAGTGCAGCATTTTGGTGACCAGCAGTATACATATAGTACAGTACAGTAGGCAATTGCTGTATCTTGCAGCTCTGTGTCAAGTATACTATCTCTGTGCTGCATTATTGTGAGCAGTATTTAGTAGCATATTGCAGCATTTTGGTGACCAGCAGTATACATATAGTACAGTACAGTAGGCCATTGCTGTATCTTACAGCTCTGTGTCAAGTATACTATCTCTGTGCTGCATTATTGTGAGCAGTATATAGTAGGACAGTGCAGGATTTTGGTGACCAGCAGTATACATATAGTACAGTAGGCCAATGCTGTATCTTGCTGCTCTGTGTCAAGTATACTATCTCTGTGCTGCATTATTGTGAGACGTTTATAGAAGGACAGTGCAGCATTTTGGTGACCAGCTGTATACATATAACACAGTACAGTAGGCCATTGCTGTATCTTACAGCTCTGTGTCAAGTATACTATCTCGGTGCTGCATTATTGTGAGCAGTATATAGTAGGACATTGCAGGATTTTGGTGACCAGTAATATACATATAGTACAGTAGGCCATTGCTGTATCTTGCAGCTCTGTGTCAAGTATACTATCTCTGTGCTGCATTATTGTGAGCAGTATATAGTAGGACAGTGCAGCATTTTGGTGACCAGCAGTATACATATAGTACAGTACAGTAGGCCATTGCTGTATTTTGCAGCTCTGTGTCAAGTATGCAATCTCTGTGCAGCATTATTGTGAGCAGTATATAGTAGGACAGTGCAGCATTTTGTGACCAGCAGTATACATATAGTACTGTACAGTAGGCCTTTGCTGTATCTTGCAGCTCTGTGACAAGTATACTACCTCTGTGCTGCATTATTGTGAGCAGTATATAGTAGGACAGTGCAGCATTTTGGTGACCAGCAGTATACATATATTACAGTACAGTAGGCCATTGCTGTATCTTTCTGCTCTGTGTTTAGTATACTATCTCTGTGCTGCATTATTATGAGCAGTATATAGTGGGACAGTGCAGCATTTTGGTGACCAGCAGTATACATATAGTACAGTACAGTAGGCAATTGCTGTATCTTGCAGGTTTGTGTCAAGTATACTATCTCTGTGCTGCATTATTGTGAGCAGCATATATTAGGTCAGTGCATAATTTCGGTGACCAGCAGTATACATATAGTATAGGACAGTAGGCCATTGCTGTATCTTCCTGCTCTGTGTCAAGTATACTATCTCGGTGCTGCATTATTGTGAGCAGTATATAGTAGGACATTGCAGGATTTTGGTGACCAGCAATATACATATAGTACAGTAGGCCATTGCTGTATCTTGCAGCTCTGTGTCAAGTATACTATCTCTGTGCTGCATTATTGTGAGCAGTATATAGTAGGACAGTGCAGCATTTTGGTGACTAGCAGTATACATATAGTACAGTACAGTAGGCCATTGCTGTATTTTGCAGCTCTGTGTCAAGTATGCAATCTCTGTGCAGCATTATTGTGAGCAGTATATAGTAGGACAGTGCAGCATTTTGGTGACCAGCAGTATACATATATTACAGTACAGTAGGCCATTGCTGTATTTTGCAGCTCTGTGACAAGTATACTACCTCTGTGCTGCATTATTGTGAGCAGTATATAGTAGGACAGTGCAGAATTTTGGTGACCAGAAGTATTCATATAGTACAGTACAGTAGGCCATTGCTGTATCTTGCAGCTCTGTGTCAAGTATACTATCTCTGTGCTGCATTATTGTGAGCAGTATTTAGTAGCATATTGCAGCATTTTGGTGACCAACAGTATACATATAGTACAGTACAGTAGGCCATTGCTGTATCTTACAGCTCTGTGTCAAGTATACTATCTCTGTGCTGCATTATTGTGAGCAGTATATAGTAGGTCAGTGCAGAATTTCGGTGACCAGCAGTATACATATAGTAAACTACATTAGGCCATTGTTGTATCTTGCTGCTCTGTGTCAAGTATACTATCTCTGTGCTGCATTATTGTGAGCAGTATATAGTAGGACAGTGCAGCATTTTGGTGACCAGCAGTATACATATAGTACAGTACAGTAGGCCATTGCTGTATCTTGCAGCTCTGTGTCAAGTACAATATCTCTGGCCAGCATTATTATGAGCAGTATATGGTGGGATAGTGCAGCATTTTGGTGACCAGCAGTATACATATAGTACAGTACAGTAGGCAATTGCTGTATCTTGCAGCTCTGTGTCAAGTATACTATCTCTGTGCTGCATTATTGTGAGCAGTATTTAGTAGCATATTGCAGCATTTTGGTGACCAGCAGTATACATATAGTACAGTACAGTAGGCCATTGCTGTATCTTACAGCTCTGTGTCAAGTATACTATCTCTGTGCTGCATTATTGTGAGCAGTATATAGTAGGACAGTGCAGGATTTTGGTGACCAGCAGTATACATATAGTACAGTAGGCCATTGCTGTATCTTGCTGCTCTGTGTCAAGTATACTATCTCTGTGCTGCATTATTGTGAGACGGTTATAGAAGGACAGTGCAGCATTTTGGTGACCAGCTGTATACATATAACACAGTACAGTAGGCCATTGCTGTATCTTACAGCTCTGTGTCAAGTATACTATCTCGGTGCTGCATTATTGTGAGCAGTATATAGTAGGACATTGCAGGATTTTGGTGACCAGCAATATACATATATTACAGTAGGCCATTGAAGTATCTTGCAGCTCTGTGTCAAGTATACTATCTCTGAGTTGCATTATTGTGAGCAGTATATAGTAGGACAGTGCAGCATTTTGGTGACCAGCAGTATACATATAGTACAGTACAGTAGGCCATTGCTGTATCTTGCAGCTCTGTGACAAGTATACTACCTCTTTGCTGCATTATTGTGAGCAGTACATAGTAGGAAAGTGCAGCATTTTGGTGACCAGCAGTATACATATATTACAGTACAGTAGGCCATTGCTGTATCTTTCTGCTCTGTGTTTAGTATACTATCTCTGTGCTTCATTATTGTGAGCAGAATAAAGTAGGACAGTGCAGCATTTTGGTGACCAGCAGTATACATATAGTACAGTACAGTAGGCCATTGCTGTATATTGCAGCTCTGTGTCAAGTATGCAATCTCTGTGCTGCATTATTGTGAGCATTATATAGTAGGTCAGTGCAGAATTTCGGTGACCAGCAGTATACATATAGTAAAGGACATTAGGCCATTGTTGTATCTTGCTGCTCTGTGTCAAGTATACTATCTCTGTGCTGCATTATTGTGAGCAGTATTTAGTAGGACAGTACAGCATTTTGGTGACCAGCCGTATACATATAGTACAGTAGGCCATTGCTGTATCTTGCTGCTCTGTGTCTAGTATACTATCTCTGTGCTGCATTATTGTGAGACGTTTATAGAAGGACAGTGCAGCATTTTGGTGACCAGCTGTATACATATAACACAGTACAGTAGGCCATTGCTGTATCTTACAGCTCTGTGTCAAGTATACTATCTCGGTGCTGCATTATTGTGAGCAATATATAGTAGGACATTGCAGGATTTTGGTGACCAGCAATATACATATAGTACAGTAGGCCATTGCTGTATCTTGCAGCTCTGTGTCAAGTATACTATCTCTGTGCTGCATTATTGTGAGCAGTATATAGTAGGACAGTGCAGCATTTTGGTGACCAGCAGTATACATATAGTACAGTACAGTAGGCCATTGCTGTATTTTGCAGCTCTGTGTCAAGTATACAATCTCTGTGCTGCATTATTGTGAGCAGTATATAGTAGGTCAGTGCAGGATTTCGGTGACCAGCAGTATACATATAGTAAAGGACATTAGGCCATTGTTGTATCTTGCTGCTCTGTGTCAAGTATACTATCTCTGTGCTGCATTATTGTGAGCAGTATATAGTAGGACAGTTCAGCATTTTGGTGACCAGCAGTATACATATAGTACAGTACAGTAGGCCATTGCTGTATCTTGCAGCTCTGTGTCAAGTACAATATATCTGTGCAGCATTATTATGAGCAGTATATAGTGGGACAGTGCAGCATTTTGGTGACCAGCAGTATACATATAGTACAGTACAGTACAGTAGGCAATTGCTGTATCTTGCAGCTCTGTGTCAAGTATACTATCTCTGTGCTGCATTATTGTGAGCAGTATTTAGTAGCATATGGCAGAATTTCGGTGACCAGCAGTATACATATAGTATAGGACAGTAGGCCATTGCTGTATCTTGCTGCTCTGTGTCAAGTATGCAATCTCTGTGCTGCATTATTGTGAGCAGTATATAGTAGGACAGTGCAGCATTTTGGTGACCTGCAGTATACATATAGTACAGTACAGTAAGCCATTGCTGTATCTTGCAGCTCTGTGTCAAGGACACTATCTCTGTGCAGCATTATTGTGAGCAGTATATAGTAGGATATTGCAGCAATTTGGTGACCAGCAGTATACATATAGTACAGTACAGTAGGCCATTGTTGTATCCTGCTGCTCTGTGTCAAGTATACTATCTCTGTGCTGCATTATTGTGAGCAGTATATAGTAGGATATTGCAGCATTTTAGTGACCAGCTGTATACATATAGTACAGTACAGTAGGCCATTGCTGTATTTTGCAGCTCTGTGTCAAGTATGCAATCTCTGTGCAGCATTATTGTGAGCAGTATATAGTGGGACAGTGCAGCATTTTGGTGACTAGCAGTTTACATATAGTACAGTACAGTAGGCCATTGCTGTATCTTGCAGCTCTGTGACAAGTATACTACCTCTGTGCTGCATTATTGTGAGCAGTATATAGTAGGACAGTGCAGAATTTTGGTGACCAGAAGTATTCATATAGTACAGTACAGTAGGCCATTGCTGTATCTTGCAGCTCTGTGTCAAGTATACTATCTCTGTGCTGCATTATTGTGAGCAGTATTTAGTAGCATATTGCAGCATTTTGGTGTCCAACAGTATACATATAGTACAGTACAGTAGGCCATTGCTGTATCTTACAGCTCTGTGTCAAGTATACTATCTCTGTGCTGCATTATTGTGAGCAGTATATAGTAGGACAGTGCAGGATTTTGGTGACCAGCAGTATACATATAGTACAGTAGGCCAAAGCTGTATCTTGCTGCTCTGTGTCAAGTATACTATCTCTGTGCTGCATTATTGTGAGACGTTTATAGAAGGACAGTGCAGCATTTTGGTGACCAGCTGTATACATATAACACAGTACAGTAGGCCATTGCTGTATCTTACAGCTCTGTGTCAAGTATACTATCTCTGTGCTGCATTATTGTGAGCAGTATATAGTAGGACAGTGCAGGATTTTGGTGACCAGCAATATACATATAGTACAGTAGGCCATTGCTGTATCTTGCAGCTCTGTGTCAAGTATACTATCTCTGTGCTGCATTATTGTGAGCAGTATATAGTAGGACAGTGCAGCATTTTGGTGACCAGCAGTATACATATAGTACAGTACAGTAGGCCATTGCTGTATTTTGCAGGTCTGTGTCAAGTATGCAATCTCTGTGCAGCATTATTGTGAGCAGTATATAGTAGGACAGTGCAGCATTTTGTGACCAGCAGTATACATATAGTACAGTACAGTAGGCCATTGCTGTATCTTGCAGCTCTGTGTTTAGTATACTACCTCTTTGCTGCATTATTGTGAGCAGTACATAGTAGGACAGTGCAGCATTTTGGTGACCAGCAGTATACATATATTACAGTAAAGTAGGCCATTGCTGTATCTTTCTGCTCTGTGTTTAGTATACTATCTCTGTGCTTCATTCTTGTGAGCAGAATAAAGTAGGACAGTGCAGCATTTTGGTGACCAGCAGTATACATATAGTACAGTACAGTAGGCCATTGCTGTATTTTGCAGCTCTGTGTCAAGTATGCAATCTCTGTGCTGCATTATTGTGAGCATTATATAGTAGGTCAGTGCAGAATTTCGGTGACCAGCAGTATACATATAGTAAAGGACATTAGGCCATTGTTGTATCTTGCTGCTCTGTGTCAAGTATACTATCTCTGTGCTGCTTTATTGTGAGACGTTTATAGAAGGACAGTGCAGCATTTTGGTGACCAGCCGTATACATATAGTACAGTAGGCCATTGCTGTATCTTGCTGCTCTGTGTCAAGTATACTATCTCTGTGCTGCATTATTGTGAGACGTTTATAGAAGGACAGTGCAGCATTTTGGTGACCAGCTGTATACATATAACACAGTACAGTAGGCCATTGCTGTATCTTACAGCTCTGTATCAAGTATACTATCTCGGTGCTGCATTATTGTGAGCAATATATAGTAGGACATTGCAGGATTTTGGTGACCAGCAATATACATATAGTACAGTAGGCCATTGCTGTATCTTGCAGCTCTGTGTCAAGTATACTATCTCTGTGCTGCATTATTGTGAGCAGTATATAGTAGGACAGTGCAGCATTTTGGTGACCAGCAGTATACATATAGTACAGTACAGTAGGCCATTGCTGTATTTTGCAGCTCTGTGTCAAGTATGCAATCTCTGTGCTGCATTATTGTGAGCAGTATATAGTAGGTCAGTGCAGAATTTCGGTGACCAGCAGTATATATATAGTAAAGGACATTAGGCCATTGTTGTATCTTGCTGCTCTGTGCCAAGAATACTATCTCTGTGCAGCATTATTGTGAGCAGTATATAGTAGGACAGTTCAGCATTTTGGTGACCAGCAGTATACATATAGTACAGTACAGTAGGCAATTAGTGTATCTTGCAGCTCTGTGTCAAGTATACTATCTCTGTGCTGCATTATTGTGAGCAGTATTTAGTAATATATTGCAGCATTTTGGTGACCAGCAGTATACATATAGTACAGTACAGTAGGCAATTGCTGTATCTTGCAGCTCTGTGTCAAGTATACTATCTCTGTGCTGCATTATTGTGAGCAGTATTTAGTAGCATATTGCAGAATTTCGGTGACCAGCAGTATACATATAGTATAGGACAGTAGGCCATTGCTGTATATTGCTGCTCTGTGTCAAGTATGCAATCTCTGTGCTGCATTATTGTGAGCAGTATATAGTAGGACAGTGCAGCATTTTGGTGACCTGCAGTATACATATAGTACAGTACAGTAAGCCATTGCTGTATCTTGCAGCTCTGTGTCAAGGACACTATCTCTGTGCAGCATTATTGTGAGCAGTATATAGTAGGATATTGCAGCAATTTGGTGACCAGCAGTATACATATAGTACAGTACAGAAGGCCATTGTTGTATCCTGCTGCTCTGTGTCAAGTATACTATCTCTGTGCTGCATTATTGTGAGCAGTATATAGTAGGATATTGCAGCATTTTAGTGACCAGCTGTATACATATAGTACAGTACAGTAGGCCATTGCTGTATTTTGCAGCTATGTGTCAAGTATGCAATCTCTGTGCAGCATTATTGTGAGCAGTATATAGTGGGACAGTGCAGCATTTTGGTGACTAGCAGTTTACATATAGTACAGTACAATAGGCAATTGCTGTATCTTGCAGCTCTGTGTCAAGTATACTATCTCTGTGCTGCATTATTGTGAGCAGTATATAGTAGGATATTGCAGCATTTTAGTGACCAGCAGTATACATATTTACAGTACAGTAGGCCATTGCTGTATCTTTCTGCTCTGTGTTTAGTATACTATCTCTGTGCTGCATTATTATGAGCAGTATATAGTGGGACAGTGCAGCATTTTGGTGACCAGCAGTATACATATAGTACAGTACAGTAGGCAATTGCTGTATCTTGCAGCTCTGTGTCAAGTATACTATCTCTGTGCTGCATTATTGTGAGCAGTATTTAGTAGCATATTGCAGCATTTTGGTGACCAGCAGTATACATATAGTACAGTACAGTAGGCCATTGCTGTATCTTACAGCTCTGTGTCAAGTATACTATCTCTGTGCTGCATTATTGTGAGCAGTATATAGTAGGACAGTGCAGGATTTTGGTGACCAGCAGTATACATATAGTACAGTAGGCCAAAGCTGTATCTTGCTGCTCTGTGTCAAGTATACTATCTCTGTGCTGCATTATTGTGAGACGTTTATAGAAGGACAGTGCAGCATTTTGGTGACCAGCTGTATACATATAACACAGTACAGTAGGCCATTGCTGTATCTTACAGCTCTGTGTCAAGTATACTATCTCGGTGCTGCATTATTGTGAGCAGTATATAGTAGGACATTGCAGGATTTTGGTGACCAGCAATATACATATAGTACAGTAGGCCATTGCTGTATCTTGCAGCTCTGTGTCAAGTATACTATCTCTGTGCTGCATTATTGTGAGCAGTATATAGTAGGACAGTGCAGCATTTTGGTGACCAGCAGTATACATATAGTACAGTACAGTAGGCCATTGCTGTATTTTGCAGGTCTGTGTCAAGTATGCAATCTCTGTGCAGCATTATTGTGAGCAGTATATAGTAGGACAGTGCAGCATTTTGTGACCAGCAGTATACATATAGTACAGTACAGTAGGCCATTGCTGTATCTTGCAGCTCTGTGTTTAGTATACTACCTCTTTGCTGCATTATTGTGAGCAGTACATAGTAGGACAGTGCAGCATTTTGGTGACCAGCAGTATACATATATTACAGTAAAGTAGGCCATTGCTGTATCTTTCTGCTCTGTGTTTAGTATACTATCTCTGTGCTTCATTATTGTGAGCAGAATAAAGTAGGACAGTGCAGCATTTTGGTGACCAGCAGTATACATATAGTACAGTACAGTAGGCCATTGCTGTATTTTACAGCTCTGTGTCGAGTATGCAATCTCTGTGCTGCATTATTGTGAGCATTATATAGTAGGTCAGTGCAGAATTTCGGTGACCAGCAGTATACATATAGTAAAGGACATTAGGCCATTGTTGTATCTTGCTGCTCTGTGTCAAGTATACTATCTCGGTGCTGCATTATTGTGAGCAGTATATAGTAGGACAGTGCAGCATTTTGGTGACCAGCCGTATACATATAGTACAGTAGGCCATTGCTGTATCTTGCTGCTCTGTGTCAAGTATACTATCTCTGTGCTGCATTATTGTGAGACGTTTATAGAAGGACAGTGCAGCATTTTGGTGACCAGCTGTATACATATAACACAGTACAGTAGGCCATTGCTGTATCTTACAGCTCTGTATCAAGTATACTATCTCGGTGCTGCATTATTGTGAGCAATATATAGTAGGACATTGCAGGATTTTGGTGACCAGCAATATACATATAGTACAGTAGGCCATTGCTGTATCTTGCAGCTCTGTGTCAAGTATACTATCTCTGTGCTGCATTATTGTGAGCAGTATATAGTAGGACAGTGCAGCATTTTGGTGACCAGCAGTATACATATAGTACAGTACAGTAGGCCATTGCTGTATTTTGCAGCTCTGTGTCAAGTATGCAATCTCTGTGCTGCATTATTGTGAGCAGTATATAGTAGGTCAGTGCAGAATTTCGGTGACCAGCAGTATATATATAGTTAAGGACATTAGGCCATTGTTGTATCTTGCTGCTCTGTGCCAAGAATACTATCTCTGTGCTGCATTATTGTGAGCAGTATATAGTAGGACAGTTCAGCATTTTGGTGACCAGCAGTATACATATAGTACAGTACAGTAGGCCATTGCTGTATCTTGCAGCTCTGTGTCAAGTACAATATATCTGTGCAGCATTATTATGAGCAGTATATAGTGGGACAGTGCAGCATTTTGGTGACCAGCAGTATACATATAGTACAGTACAGTAGGCAATTGCTGTATCTTGCAGCTCTGTGTCAAGTATACTATCTCTGTGCTGCATTATTGTGAGCAGTATTTAGTAGCATATTGCAGAATTTCGGTGACCAGCAGTATACATATAGTATAGGACAGTAGGCCATTGCTGTATCTTGCTGCTCTGTGTCAAGTATGCAATCTCTGTGCTGCATTACTGTGAGCAGTATATAGTAGGACAGTGCAGCATTTTGGTGACCTGCAGTATACATATAGTACAGTACAGTAAGCCATTGCTGTATCTTGCAGCTCTGTGTCAAGGATACTATCTCTGTGCAGCAATATTGTGAGCAGTATATAGTAGGATATTGCAGCAATTTGGTGACCAGCAGTATACATATAGTACGGTACAGAAGGCCATTGTTGTATCCTGCTGCTCTGTGTCAAGTATACTATCTCTGTGCTGCATTATTGTGAGCAGTATATAGTAGGATATTGCAGCATTTTCGTGACCAGCTGTATACATATAGTACAGTACAGTAGGCCATTGCTGTATTTTGCAGCTCTGTGTCAAGTATGCAATCTCTGTGCTGCATTATTGTGAGCAGTATATAGAAGGACAGTGCAGCATTTTGGTGACCAGCTGTATACATATAACACAGTACAGTAGGCCATTGCTGTATCTTACAGCTCTGTGTCAAGTATACTATCTCGGTGCTGCATTATTGTGAGCAATATATAGTAGGACATTGCAGGATTTTGGTGACCAGCAATATACATATAGTACAGTAGGCCATTGCTGTATCTTGCAGCTCTGTGTCAAGTATACTATCTCTGCGCTGCATTATTGTGAGCAGTATATAGTAGGACAGTGCAGCATTTTGGTGACCAGCAGTATACATATAGTACAGTACAGTAGGCCATTGCTGTATTTTGCAGCTCTGTGTCAAGTATGCAATCTCTGTGCTGCATTATTGTGAGCAGTATATAGTAGGACAGTGCAGCATTTTGGTGACCTGCAGTATACATATAGTACAGTACAGTAAGCCATTGCTGTATCTTGCAGCTCTGTGTCAAGGATACTATCTCTGTGCAGCAATATTGTGAGCAGTATATAGTAGGATATTGCAGCAATTTGGTGACCAGCAGTATACATATAGTACGGTACAGAAGGCCATTGTTGTATCCTGCTGCTCTGTGTCAAGTATACTATCTCTGTGCTGCATTATTGTGAGCAGTATATAGTAGGATATTGCAGCATTTTAGTGACCAGCTGTATACATATAGTACAGTACAGTAGGCCATTGCTGTATCTTGCAGCTCTGTGTCAAGTATACTATCTCTGTGCTGCATTATTGTGAGCAGCATATATTAGGTCAGTGCAGAATTTCGGTGACCAGCAGTATACATATAGTAAAGGACATTAGACCATTGTTGTATCTTGCTGCTCTGTGTCAAGTATACTATCTCTGTGCTGCATTATTGTGAGCAGTATATAGTAGGACAGTGCAGCATTTTGGTGACCAGCAGTATACATATAGTACAGTACAGTAGGCCATTGCTGTATCTTGCAGCTCTGTGTCAAGTACAATATCTCTGTGCAGCATTATTATGAGCAGTATATAGTGGGACAGTGCAGCATTTTGGTGACCAGCAGTATACATATAGTACAGTACAGTAGGCCATTGCTGTATTTTGCAGCTCTGTGTCAAGTATGCAATCTCTGTGCTGCATTATTGTGAGTAGTATATAGAAGGACAGTGCAGCATTTTGGTGACCAGTTGTATACATATAACACAGTACAGTAGGCCATTGCTGTATCTTACAGCTCTGTGTCAAGTATACTATCTCGGTGCTGCATTATTGTGAGCAATATATAGTAGGACATTGCAGGATTTTGGTGACCAGCAATATACATATAGTACAGTAGGCCATTGCTGTATCTTGCAGCTCTGTGTCAAGTATACTATCTTTGCGCTGCATTATTGTGAGCAGTATATAGTAGGACAGTGCAGCATTTTGGTGACCAGCAGTATACATATAGTACAGTACAGTAGGCCATTGCTGTATCTTGCAGCTCTGTGTCAACTACAATATCTCTGTGCTGCATTATTATGAGCAGTATATAGTGGGACAGTGCAGCATTTTGGTGACCAGCAGTATACATATAGTACAGTACAGTACAGTAGGCAATTGCTGTATCTTGCAGCTCTGTGTCAAGTATACTATCTCTGTGCTGCATTATTGTGAGCAGTATTTTGTAGCATATTGCAGCATTTTGGTGACCAGCAGTATACATATAGTACAGTACAGTAGGCCATTGCTGTATCTTACAGCTCTGTGTCAAGTATACTATCTCTGTGCTGCATTATTGTGAGCAGTATATAGTAGGTCAGTGCAGAATTTCGGTGACCAGCAGTATACATATAGTATAGGACAGTAGGCCATTGCTGAATCTTGCTGCTCTGTGTCAAGTATGCAATCTCTGTGCTGCATTATTGTGAGCAGTATATAGTAGGACAGTGCAGCATTTTGGTGACCTGCAGTATACATATAGTACAGTACAGTAAGCCATTGCTGTATCTTGCAGCTCTGTGTCAAGGACACTATCTCTGTGCAGCATTATTGTGAGCAGTATATAGTAGGATATTGCAGCAATTTGGTGACCAGCAGTATACATATAGTACAGTACAGTACAGAAGGCCATTGTTGTATCCTGCTGCTCTGTGTCAAGTATACTATCTCTGTGCTGCATTATTGTGAGCAGTATATAGTAGGACAGTGCAGCATTTTGTGACCAGCAGTATACATATAGTACAGTACAGTAGGCCATTGCTGTATCTTGCAGCTCTGTGTTTAGTATACTACCTCTTTGCTGCATTATTGTGAGCAGTACATAGTAGGACAGTGCAGCATTTTGGTGACCAGCAGTATACATATATTACAGTAAAGTAGGCCATTGCTGTATCTTTCTGCTCTGTGTTTAGTATACTATCTCTGTGCTTCATTATTGTGAGCAGAATAAAGTAGGACAGTGCAGCATTTTGGTGACCAGCAGTATACATATAGTACAGTACAGTAGGCCATTGCTGTATTTTACAGCTCTGTGTCGAGTATGCAATCTCTGTGCTGCATTATTGTGAGCATTATATAGTAGGTCAGTGCAGAATTTCGGTGACCAGCAGTATACATATAGTAAAGGACATTAGGCCATTGTTGTATCTTGCTGCTCTGTGTCAAGTATACTATCTCGGTGCTGCATTATTGTGAGCAGTATATAGTAGGACAGTGCAGCATTTTGGTGACCAGCCGTATACATATAGTACAGTAGGCCATTGCTGTATCTTGCTGCTCTGTGTCAAGTATACTATCTCTGTGCTGCATTATTGTGAGACGTTTATAGAAGGACAGTGCAGCATTTTGGTGACCAGCTGTATACATATAACACAGTACAGTAGGCCATTGCTGTATCTTACAGCTCTGTATCAAGTATACTATCTCGGTGCTGCATTATTGTGAGCAATATATAGTAGGACATTGCAGGATTTTGGTGACCAGCAATATACATATAGTACAGTAGGCAATTGCTGTATCTTGCAGCTCTGTGTCAAGTATACTATCTCTGTGCTGCATTATTGTGAGCAGTATATAGTAGGACAGTGCAGCATTTTGGTGACCAGCAGTATACATATAGTACAGTACAGTAGGCCATTGCTGTATTTTGCAGCTCTGTGTCAAGTATGCAATCTCTGTGCTGCATTATTGTGAGCAGTATATAGTAGGTCAGTGCAGAATTTCGGTGACCAGCAGTATATATATAGTAAAGGACATTAGGCCATTGTTGTATCTTGCTGCTCTGTGCCAAGAATACTATCTCTGTGCTGCATTATTGTGAGCAGTATATAGTAGGACAGTTCAGCATTTTGGTGACCAGCAGTATACATATAGTACAGTACAGTAGGCAATTAGTGTATCTTGCAGCTCTGTGTCAAGTATACTATCTCTGTGCTGCATTATTGTGAGCAGTATTTAGTAATATATTGCAGCATTTTGGTGACCAGCAGTATACATATAGTACAGTACAGTAGGCAATTGCTGTATCTTGCAGCTCTGTGTCAAGTATACTATCTCTGTGCTGCATTATTGTGAGCAGTATTTAGTAGCATATTGCAGAATTTCGGTGACCAGCAGTATACATATAGTATAGGACAGTAGGCCATTGCTGTATATTGCTGCTCTGTGTCAAGTATGCAATCTCTGTGCTGCATTATTGTGAGCAGTATATAGTAGGACAGTGCAGCATTTTGGTGACCTGCAGTATACATATAGTACAGTACAGTAAGCCATTGCTGTATCTTGCAGCTCTGTGTCAAGGACACTATCTCTGTGCAGCATTATTGTGAGCAGTATATAGTAGGATATTGCAGCAATTTGGTGACCAGCAGTATACATATAGTACAGTACAGAAGGCCATTGTTGTATCCTGCTGCTCTGTGTCAAGTATACTATCTCTGTGCTGCATTATTGTGAGCAGTATATAGTAGGATATTGCAGCATTTTAGTGACCAGCTGTATACATATAGTACAGTACAGTAGGCCATTGCTGTATTTTGCAGCTATGTGTCAAGTATGCAATCTCTGTGCAGCATTATTGTGAGCAGTATATAGTGGGACAGTGCAGCATTTTGGTGACTAGCAGTTTACATATAGTACAGTACAATAGGCAATTGCTGTATCTTGCAGCTCTGTGTCAAGTATACTATCTCTGTGCTGCATTATTGTGAGCAGTATATAGTAGGATATTGCAGCATTTTAGTGACCAGCAGTATACATATATTACAGTACAGTAGGCCATTGCTGTATCTTTCTGCTCTGTGTTTAGTATACTATCTCTGTGCTGCATTATTATGAGCAGTATATAGTGGGACAGTGCAGCATTTTGGTGACCAGCAGTATACATATAGTACAGTACAGTAGGCAATTGCTGTATCTTGCAGCTCTGTGTCAAGTATACTATCTCTGTGCTGCATTATTGTGAGCAGTATTTAGTAGCATATTGCAGCATTTTGGTGACCAGCAGTATACATATAGTACAGTACAGTAGGCCATTGCTGTATCTTACAGCTCTGTGTCAAGTATACTATCTCTGTGCTGCATTATTGTGAGCAGTATATAGTAGGACAGTGCAGGATTTTGGTGACCAGCAGTATACATATAGTACAGTAGGCCAAAGCTGTATCTTGCTGCTCTGTGTCAAGTATACTATCTCTGTGCTGCATTATTGTGAGACGTTTATAGAAGGACAGTGCAGCATTTTGGTGACCAGCTGTATACATATAACACAGTACAGTAGGCCATTGCTGTATCTTACAGCTCTGTGTCAAGTATACTATCTCGGTGCTGCATTATTGTGAGCAGTATATAGTAGGACATTGCAGGATTTTGGTGACCAGCAATATACATATAGTACAGTAGGCCATTGCTGTATCTTGCAGCTCTGTGTCAAGTATACTATCTCTGTGCTGCATTATTGTGAGCAGTATATAGTAGGACAGTGCAGCATTTTGGTGACCAGCAGTATACATATAGTACAGTACAGTAGGCCATTGCTGTATTTTGCAGGTCTGTGTCAAGTATGCAATCTCTGTGCAGCATTATTGTGAGCAGTATATAGTAGGACAGTGCAGCATTTTGTGACCAGCAGTATACATATAGTACAGTACAGTAGGCCATTGCTGTATCTTGCAGCTCTGTGTTTAGTATACTACCTCTTTGCTGCATTATTGTGAGCAGTACATAGTAGGACAGTGCAGCATTTTGGTGACCAGCAGTATACATATATTACAGTAAAGTAGGCCATTGCTGTATCTTTCTGCTCTGTGTTTAGTATACTATCTCTGTGCTTCATTATTGTGAGCAGAATAAAGTAGGACAGTGCAGCATTTTGGTGACCAGCAGTATACATATAGTACAGTACAGTAGGCCATTGCTGTATTTTACAGCTCTGTGTCGAGTATGCAATCTCTGTGCTGCATTATTGTGAGCATTATATAGTAGGTCAGTGCAGAATTTCGGTGACCAGCAGTATACATATAGTAAAGGACATTAGGCCATTGTTGTATCTTGCTGCTCTGTGTCAAGTATACTATCTCGGTGCTGCATTATTGTGAGCAGTATATAGTAGGACAGTGCAGCATTTTGGTGACCAGCCGTATACATATAGTACAGTAGGCCATTGCTGTATCTTGCTGCTCTGTGTCAAGTATACTATCTCTGTGCTGCATTATTGTGAGACGTTTATAGAAGGACAGTGCAGCATTTTGGTGACCAGCTGTATACATATAACACAGTACAGTAGGCCATTGCTGTATCTTACAGCTCTGTATCAAGTATACTATCTCGGTGCTGCATTATTGTGAGCAATATATAGTAGGACATTGCAGGATTTTGGTGACCAGCAATATACATATAGTACAGTAGGCCATTGCTGTATCTTGCAGCTCTGTGTCAAGTATACTATCTCTGTGCTGCATTATTGTGAGCAGTATATAGTAGGACAGTGCAGCATTTTGGTGACCAGCAGTATACATATAGTACAGTACAGTAGGCCATTGCTGTATTTTGCAGCTCTGTGTCAAGTATGCAATCTCTGTGCTGCATTATTGTGAGCAGTATATAGTAGGTCAGTGCAGAATTTCGGTGACCAGCAGTATATATATAGTTAAGGACATTAGGCCATTGTTGTATCTTGCTGCTCTGTGCCAAGAATACTATCTCTGTGCTGCATTATTGTGAGCAGTATATAGTAGGACAGTTCAGCATTTTGGTGACCAGCAGTATACATATAGTACAGTACAGTAGGCCATTGCTGTATCTTGCAGCTCTGTGTCAAGTACAATATATCTGTGCAGCATTATTATGAGCAGTATATAGTGGGACAGTGCAGCATTTTGGTGACCAGCAGTATACATATAGTACAGTACAGTAGGCAATTGCTGTATCTTGCAGCTCTGTGTCAAGTATACTATCTCTGTGCTGCATTATTGTGAGCAGTATTTAGTAGCATATTGCAGAATTTCGGTGACCAGCAGTATACATATAGTATAGGACAGTAGGCCATTGCTGTATCTTGCTGCTCTGTGTCAAGTATGCAATCTCTGTGCTGCATTATTGTGAGCAGTATATAGTAGGACAGTGCAGCATTTTGGTGACCTGCAGTATACATATAGTACAGTACAGTAAGCCATTGCTGTATCTTGCAGCTCTGTGTCAAGGATACTATCTCTGTGCAGCAATATTGTGAGCAGTATATAGTAGGATATTGCAGCAATTTGGTGACCAGCAGTATACATATAGTACGGTACAGAAGGCCATTGTTGTATCCTGCTGCTCTGTGTCAAGTATACTATCTCTGTGCTGCATTATTGTGAGCAGTATATAGTAGGATATTGCAGCATTTTCGTGACCAGCTGTATACATATAGTACAGTACAGTAGGCCATTGCTGTATTTTGCAGCTCTGTGTCAAGTATGCAATCTCTGTGCTGCATTATTGTGAGCAGTATATAGAAGGACAGTGCAGCATTTTGGTGACCAGCTGTATACATATAACACAGTACAGTAGGCCATTGCTGTATCTTACAGCTCTGTGTCAAGTATACTATCTCGGTGCTGCATTATTGTGAGCAATATATAGTAGGACATTGCAGGATTTTGGTGACCAGCAATATACATATAGTACAGTAGGCCATTGCTGTATCTTGCAGCTCTGTGTCAAGTATACTATCTCTGCGCTGCATTATTGTGAGCAGTATATAGTAGGACAGTGCAGCATTTTGGTGACCAGCAGTATACATATAGTACAGTACAGTAGGCCATTGCTGTATTTTGCAGCTCTGTGTCAAGTATGCAATCTCTGTGCTGCATTATTGTGAGCAGTATATAGTAGGACAGTGCAGCATTTTGGTGACCTGCAGTATACATATAGTACAGTACAGTAAGCCATTGCTGTATCTTGCAGCTCTGTGTCAAGGATACTATCTCTGTGCAGCAATATTGTGAGCAGTATATAGTAGGATATTGCAGCAATTTGGTGACCAGCAGTATACATATAGTACGGTACAGAAGGCCATTGTTGTATCCTGCTGCTCTGTGTCAAGTATACTATCTCTGTGCTGCATTATTGTGAGCAGTGTATAGTAGGATATTGCAGCATTTTAGTGACCAGCTGTATACATATAGTACAGTACAGTAGGCCATTGCTGTATCTTGCAGCTCTGTGTCAAGTATACTATCTCTGTGCTGCATTATTGTGAGCAGCATATATTAGGTCAGTGCAGAATTTCGGTGACCAGCAGTATACATATAGTAAAGGACATTAGACCATTGTTGTATCTTGCTGCTCTGTGTCAAGTATACTATCTCTGTGCTGCATTATTGTGAGCAGTATATAGTAGGACAGTGCAGCATTTTGGTGACCAGCAGTATACATATAGTACAGTACAGTAGGCCATTGCTGTATCTTGCAGCTCTGTGTCAAGTACAATATCTCTGTGCAGCATTATTATGAGCAGTATATAGTGGGACAGTGCAGCATTTTGGTGACCAGCAGTATACATATAGTACAGTACAGTAGGCCATTGCTGTATTTTGCAGCTCTGTGTCAAGTATGCAATCTCTGTGCTGCATTATTGTGAGTAGTATATAGAAGGACAGTGCAGCATTTTGGTGACCAGTTGTATACATATAACACAGTACAGTAGGCCATTGCTGTATCTTACAGCTCTGTGTCAAGTATACTATCTCGGTGCTGCATTATTGTGAGCAATATATAGTAGGACATTGCAGGATTTTGGTGACCAGCAATATACATATAGTACAGTAGGCCATTGCTGTATCTTGCAGCTCTGTGTCAAGTATACTATCTTTGCGCTGCATTATTGTGAGCAGTATATAGTAGGACAGTGCAGCATTTTGGTGACCAGCAGTATACATATAGTACAGTACAGTAGGCCATTGCTGTATCTTGCAGCTCTGTGTCAACTACAATATCTCTGTGCTGCATTATTATGAGCAGTATATAGTGGGACAGTGCAGCATTTTGGTGACCAGCAGTATACATATAGTACAGTACAGTACAGTAGGCAATTGCTGTATCTTGCAGCTCTGTGTCAAGTATACTATCTCTGTGCTGCATTATTGTGAGCAGTATTTTGTAGCATATTGCAGCATTTTGGTGACCAGCAGTATACATATAGTACAGTACAGTAGGCCATTGCTGTATCTTACAGCTCTGTGTCAAGTATACTATCTCTGTGCTGCATTATTGTGAGCAGTATATAGTAGGTCAGTGCAGAATTTCGGTGACCAGCAGTATACATATAGTATAGGACAGTAGGCCATTGCTGAATCTTGCTGCTCTGTGTCAAGTATGCAATCTCTGTGCTGCATTATTGTGAGCAGTATATAGTAGGACAGTGCAGCATTTTGGTGACCTGCAGTATACATATAGTACAGTACAGTAAGCCATTGCTGTATCTTGCAGCTCTGTGTCAAGGACACTATCTCTGTGCAGCATTATTGTGAGCAGTATATAGTAGGATATTGCAGCAATTTGGTGACCAGCAGTATACATATAGTACAGTACAGTACAGAAGGCCATTGTTGTATCCTGCTGCTCTGTGTCAAGTATACTATCTCTGTGCTGCATTATTGTGAGCAGTATATAGTAGGTCAGTGCAGAATTTCGGTGACCAGCAGTATACATATAGTATAGGACAGTAGGCCATTGTTGTATCTTGCTGCTCTGTGTCAAGTATGCAATCTCTGTGCTGCATTATTGTGAGCAGTATATAGTAGGACAGTAAATCATTTTGGTGACCTGCAGTATACATATAGTACAGTACAGTAAGCCATTGCTGTATCTTGCAGCTCTGTGTCAAGTACACTATATCTGTGCAGCATTATTGTGAGCAGTATATAGTGGGACAGTGCAGCATTTTGGTGACTAGCAGTTTACATATAGTACAGTACAATAGGCAATTGCTGTATCTTGCAGCTCTGTGTCAAGTATACTATCTCTGTGCTGCATTATTGTGATCAGTATTTAGTAGGATATTGCAGCATTTTGGTGACCCGCAGTATACATATAGTACAGTACAGTAGGCCATTGCTGTATCTTACAGCTCTGTGTCAAGTATACTATCTCTGTGCTGCAATATTGTGAGCAGTATATAGTAGGTAAGTGCAGGATTTTGGTGACCAGCAGTATACATATAGGCCCTCATTCCGAGTTGTTCGCTCGCAAGGCGAATGTAGCAGAGTTACACACGCTAAGCCGCCGCCTACTGGGAGTGAATCTTAGCTTATTAAAATTGCGACCGACGTAGGCGCAATATTGCGATTACAAACGAGATAGCAGTTTCTGAGTAGCTTCAGACTTACTCTGCCTGTGCGATCAGTTCAGTGCTTTTCTTTCCTGGCTGACGTCATAAACACACCCAGCGTTCGCCCAGGCACTCCCACCGTTTCTCCGGCCACTCCTGCGTTTTTTCCGGAAACGGTAGCGTTTCCAGCCACACGCCCCTCAAACGCCGTGCATCCGCCCAGTAACACCCATTTCCTGTCAATCACAATGCGAACGTCGGAGCGATGAAAAAGCCGTGAGTAAACTTACTTTCTTCATAGTAAAGTTACTTGGCGCAGTCGCAGTGCGAACATTGCGCATGCGCACTAAGAGAATTCTCACTGCGATGCGATGAAAAACTCCGAGCGAACAACTCGGAATGAGGGCCATAGTACAGTAGGCAATTGCTGTATCTTGCTGCTTTGTGTCAAGTATACTATCTCTGTGCTGCTTTATTGTGAGCATTATATAGTAAGACAGTGCAGCATTTTTGTGACCAGCAGTATACATATAATACAGTACAGTAGGCCATTGCTGTATCTTGCAGCTCTGTGTAAGTGTACTATCTCTGTGCTGCATTATTGTGAGACATTTATAGAAGGACAGTGCAGCATTTTTGGTGACCAGCTGTATACATATAATACAGTACAGTAGGCCATTGCTGTATCTTACAGCTCTGTGTCAAGTATACTATCTCTCTACTGCATTATTGTGAGCAGTATATAGTAAACATTGCAGGATTTTGGTGACCAGCAATATACATATAGTACAGTAGGCCATTGCTGTATCTTGCAGCTCTGTGTCAAGTATACTATCTCTGTGCTGCATTATTGTGAGCAGTATATAGTAGGACAGTGCAGAATTTTAGTGACCAGCAGTATACATATATTACAGTACAGTAGGCCATTGCTATATCTTGCTGCTCTGTGTCAAGTATACTAACTTTGTGCTGCATTATTTTGAGCAGTATATTGTAGGACAGTGCAGGATTTTGGTGACCAGCAGTATACATATAGTACAGTAGGCCATTGCTGTATTTTGCAGCTCTGTGTCAAGTATACTATCTCTGTGCTGCATTATTGTGAGCAGTATATAGTAGGACAGTGCAGAATTTTGGTGACCAGCAGTATACATATAGTACAGTACAGTAGGCCATTTTTGTAACTTGCTGCTCTGTGTCAAGTATACTATCTCTGTGCTGCATTATTGTGAGCAGTATATAGTAGGACAGTGCAGCATTTTTGTGACCAGCAGTATACATATAATACAGTACAGTAGGCCATTGCTGTATCTTACAGCTCTCTGTCAAGTATACTATCTCTGTGCTGCATTATTGTGAGCAGTATATATTAGGACAGTGCAGAATTTTGGTGACCAGCAGTATACATATAGTACAGTACAGTAGGCCATTGCCGTCTCTTGCAGCTCTGTGTCAAGTACACTATCTCTGTGCAGCATTATTGTGAGCAGTATATAGTGGGACAGTGCAGCATTTTGGTGACCAGCAGTATACATATAGTACAGTACAGTAGGCAATTGCTGTATCTTGCAGCTCTGTGTCAAGTATACTATCTCTGTGCTGCATTATTGTGAGTAGTATTTAGTAAGATATTGCAGCATTTTGGTGACAAGCAATATACATATAGTACAGTACAGTAGGCCATTGCTGTATCTTGCAGCTCTGTGTAAAGTATACTATCTCTGTGCTGCATTATTGTGAGCAGTATATAGTAGGAGAGTGCAGCATTTTGGTGACCAGCAGTATACATATAGTACAGTACAGTAGGCCATTGCTGAATCTTGCAGCTCTGTGACAAGTATACTACCTCTGTGCTGCATTATTGTGAGCAGTATATAGTAGGTCAGTGCAGAATTTCGGTGACCAGCAGTATACATATAGTAAAGGACAGTAGGCCATTGTTGTATCTTGCTGCTCTGTGTCAAGTATACTATCTCTGTGCTGCATTATTGTGAGCAGTATATAGTAGGACAGTGCAGAATTTTGGTGACCAGCAGTATACATATAGTACAGTACAGTAGGCCATTGCTGTATCTTGCAGCTCTGTGTCAAGTACACTATCACTGTGCAGCATTATTGTGAGCAGTATATAGTGGGACAGTGCAGGATTTTGGTGACCAGCAGTATACATATAGTACAGTAGGCCATTGCTGTATCTTGCAGCTCTGTGTCAAGTATACTATCTCTGTGCTGCATTATTGTGAGCAGTATATAGTAGGACAGTGCAGAATTTTGGTGACCAGCAGTATACATATAGTACAGTACAGTAGGCCATTGCCGTATCTTGCAGCTCTGTGTCAAGTACACTATCTCTGTGCAGCATTATTGTGAGCAGTATATAGTGGGACAGTGCAGCATTTTGGTGACCAGCAGTATACATATAGTACAGTACAGTAGGCAATTGCTGTATCTTGCAGCTCTGTCAAGTATACTATCTCTGTGCTGCATTATTGTGAGCAGTATTTAGTAAGATATTGCAGCATTTTGGTGACCAGCAGTATACATATAGTACAGTACAGTAGGCCATTGCTGTATCTTGCAGCTCTGTGTCAAGTATACTATCTCTGTGCTGCATTATTGTGAGCAGTATATAGTAGGACAGTGCAGCATTTTGGTGACCAGCAGTATACATATAGTACAGTACAGTAGGCCATTGCTGAATCTTGCAGCTCTATGACAAGTATACTATCTCTGTGCTGCATTATTGTGAGCAGTATATAGTTGGTCAGTGCAGAATTTCGGTGACCAGCAGTATACATATAGTAAAGGACAGTAGGCCATTGTTGTATCTTGCTGCTCTGTGTCAAGTATACTATCTCTGTGCTGCATTATTGTGAGCAGTATATAGTAGGACAGTGCAGCATTTTTGTGACCAGCAGTATACATATAATACAGTACAGTAGGCCATTGCTGTATCTTGCAGCTCTGTGTAAGTGTACTATCTCTGTGCTGCATTATTGTTAGACGTTTATAGAAGGACAGTGCAGCATTTTTGGTGACCAGCTGTATACATATAATACAGTACAGTAGGCCATTGCTGTATCTTACAGCTCTGTGTCAAGTATACTATCTCTCTACTGCATTATTGTGAGCAGTATATAGTAAACATTGCAGGATTTTTGTGACCAGCAATATACATATAGTACAGTAGGCCATTGCTGTATCTTGCAGCTCTGTGTCAAGTATACTATCTCTGTGCTGCATTATTGTGAGCAGTATATAGTAGGACAGTGCAGAATTTTGGTGACCAGCAGTATACATATAGTACAGTACAGTAGGCCATTGTCGTATCTTGCAGCTCTGTGTCAAGTACACTATCTCTGTGCAGCATTATTGTGAGCAGTATATAGTAGGACAGTGCAGCATTTTGGTGACCAGCAGTATACATATAGTACAGTACAGTAGGCCATTGCTGAATCTTGCAGCTCTGTGACAAGTATACTATCTCTGTGCTGCATTATTATGAGCAGTATATAGTAGGTCAGTGCAGAATTTCGGTGACCAGCAGTATACATATAGTAAAGGACAGTAGGCCATTGTTGTATCTTGCTGCTCTGTGTCAAGTATACTATCTCTGTGCTGCATTATTGTGAGCAGTATAAAGTAGGACAGTGCAGCATTTTGGTGACCAGAAGTATTCATATAGTACAGTACAGTAGGCCATTGCTGTATCTTGCTGCTCTGTGTCAAGTATACTATCTTTGTGCTGCATTATTGTGAGCAGTATATAGTAGGACAGTGCAGGATTTTGGTGACCAGCAGTATACATATAGTACAGTAGGCCATTGCTGTATCTTGCAGCCCTGTGTCAAGTATACTAATTCTGTGCTGCATTATTGTGAGCAGTATATAGTAGGACAGTGCAGCATTTTGGTGACCTGCAGTATACATATAGTACAGTACAGTAGGCCATTGCTGTATCTTGCAGCTCTGTGTCAAGTACACTATCTCTGTGTAGCATTAGTGTGAGCAGTATATAGTGGGACAGTGCAGCATTTTGGTGACCAGCAGTATACATATAGTACTGTACAGTAGGCAATTGCTGTATCTTGCAGCTCTGTGTCAAGTATACTATCTCTGTGCTGCATTATTGTGAGCAGTATTTAGTAGGATATTGCAGCATTTTGGTTACCAGCAGTATACATATAATACAGTACAGTAGGCCATTGATGTATCTTACAGCTCTGTGTCAAGTATACTATCTCTGTGCTGCATTATTGTGAGCAGTATATAGTAGGACATTGCAGGATTTTGGTGACCAGCAATATACATATAGTACAGTAGGCCATTGCTGTATCTTGCAGCTCTGTGTCAAGTATACTATCTCTGTGCTGCATTATTGTGAGCAGTATATAGTAGGACAGTGCAGCATTTTGTGACCAGCAGTATACATATAGTACAGTACAGTAGGCCATACCTGTATCTTGCAGCTCTGTGACAAGTATGCAATCTCTGTGCAGCATTATTGTGAGCAGTGTATAGTGGGACAGTGCAGCATTTTGGTGACCAGCAGTATACATATATTACAGTACAGTAGGCCATTTCTGTATCTTGCTGCTCTGTGTTTAGTATACTATCTCTGTGCTGCATTATTGTGAGCAGTATAAAGTAGGACAGTGCAGCATTTTGGTGACCAGAAGTATTCATATAGTACAGTACAGTAGGCCATTGCTGTATCTTGCTGCTCTGTGTCAAGTATACTATCTTTGTGCTGCATTATTGTGAGCAGTATATAGTAGGACAGTGCAGGATTTTGGTGACCAGCAGTATACATATAGTACAGTAGGCCATTGCTGTATCTTGCAGCTCTGTGTCAAGTATACTAATTCTGTGCTGCATTATTGTGAGCAGTATATAGTAGGACAGTGCAGCATTTTGGTGACCTGCAGTATACATATAGTACAGTACAGTAGGCCATTGCTGTATCTTGCAGCTCTGTGTCAAGTACACTATCTCTGTGCAGCATTAGTGTGAGCAGTATATAGTGGGACAGTGCAGCATTTTGGTGACCAGCAGTATACATATAGTACTGTCCAGTAGGCAATTGCTGTATCTTGCAGCTCTGTGTCAAGTATACTATCTATGTGCTGCATTATTGTGAGCAGTATTTAGTAGGATATTGCAGCATTTTGGTTACCAGCAGTATACATATAATACAGTACAGTAGGCCATTGATGTATCTTACAGCTCTGTGTCAAGTATACTATCTCTGTGCTGCATTATTGTGAGCAGTATATAGTAGGACATTGCAGGATTTTGGTGACCAGCAATATACATATAGTACAGTAGGCCATTGCTGTATCTTGCAGCTCTGTGTCAAGTATACTATCTCTGTGCTGAATTATTGTGAGCAGTATATAGTAGGTCAGTGCAGAATTTCGGTGACCAGCAGTATACATATAGTACAGTACAGTAAGCCATTGCTGTATCTTGCAGCTCTGTGTCAAGTACACTAACTCTGTGCAGCACTATTGTGAGCAGTATATAGTGGGACAGTGCAGCATTTTGGTGACCAGCAGTATACATATAGTACAGTACAGAAGGCCATTGTTGTATCCTGCTGCTCTGTGTCAAGTATACTATCTCTGTGCTGCATTATTGTGAGCAGTATATAGTAGGATATTGCAGCATTTTAGTGACCAGCTGTATACATATAGTACAGTACAGTAGGCCATTGCTGTATTTTGCAGCTATGTGTCAAGTATGCAATCTCTGTGCAGCATTATTGTGAGCAGTATATAGTGGGACAGTGCAGCATTTTGGTGACTAGCAGTTTACATATAGTACAGTACAATAGGCAATTGCTGTATCTTGCAGCTCTGTGTCAAGTATACTATCTCTGTGCTGCATTATTGTGAGCAGTATATAGTAGGATATTGCAGCATTTTAGTGACCAGCAGTATACATATATTACAGTACAGTAGGCCATTGCTGTATCTTTCTGCTCTGTGTTTAGTATACTATCTCTGTGCTGCATTATTATGAGCAGTATATAGTGGGACAGTGCAGCATTTTGGTGACCAGCAGTATACATATAGTACAGTACAGTAGGCAATTGCTGTATCTTGCAGCTCTGTGTCAAGTATACTATCTCTGTGCTGCATTATTGTGAGCAGTATTTAGTAGCATATTGCAGCATTTTGGTGACCAGCAGTATACATATAGTACAGTACAGTAGGCCATTGCTGTATCTTACAGCTCTGTGTCAAGTATACTATCTCTGTGCTGCATTATTGTGAGCAGTATATAGTAGGACAGTGCAGGATTTTGGTGACCAGCAGTATACATATAGTACAGTAGGCCAAAGCTGTATCTTGCTGCTCTGTGTCAAGTATACTATCTCTGTGCTGCATTATTGTGAGACGTTTATAGAAGGACAGTGCAGCATTTTGGTGACCAGCTGTATACATATAACACAGTACAGTAGGCCATTGCTGTATCTTACAGCTCTGTGTCAAGTATACTATCTCGGTGCTGCATTATTGTGAGCAGTATATAGTAGGACATTGCAGGATTTTGGTGACCAGCAATATACATATAGTACAGTAGGCCATTGCTGTATCTTGCAGCTCTGTGTCAAGTATACTATCTCTGTGCTGCATTATTGTGAGCAGTATATAGTAGGACAGTGCAGCATTTTGGTGACCAGCAGTATACATATAGTACAGTACAGTAGGCCATTGCTGTATTTTGCAGGTCTGTGTCAAGTATGCAATCTCTGTGCAGCATTATTGTGAGCAGTATATAGTAGGACAGTGCAGCATTTTGTGACCAGCAGTATACATATAGTACAGTACAGTAGGCCATTGCTGTATCTTGCAGCTCTGTGTTTAGTATACTACCTCTTTGCTGCATTATTGTGAGCAGTACATAGTAGGACAGTGCAGCATTTTGGTGACCAGCAGTATACATATATTACAGTAAAGTAGGCCATTGCTGTATCTTTCTGCTCTGTGTTTAGTATACTATCTCTGTGCTTCATTATTGTGAGCAGAATAAAGTAGGACAGTGCAGCATTTTGGTGACCAGCAGTATACATATAGTACAGTACAGTAGGCCATTGCTGTATTTTACAGCTCTGTGTCGAGTATGCAATCTCTGTGCTGCATTATTGTGAGCATTATATAGTAGGTCAGTGCAGAATTTCGGTGACCAGCAGTATACATATAGTAAAGGACATTAGGCCATTGTTGTATCTTGCTGCTCTGTGTCAAGTATACTATCTCGGTGCTGCATTATTGTGAGCAGTATATAGTAGGACAGTGCAGCATTTTGGTGACCAGCCGTATACATATAGTACAGTAGGCCATTGCTGTATCTTGCTGCTCTGTGTCAAGTATACTATCTCTGTGCTGCATTATTGTGAGACGTTTATAGAAGGACAGTGCAGCATTTTGGTGACCAGCTGTATACATATAACACAGTACAGTAGGCCATTGCTGTATCTTACAGCTCTGTATCAAGTATACTATCTCGGTGCTGCATTATTGTGAGCAATATATAGTAGGACATTGCAGGATTTTGGTGACCAGCAATATACATATAGTACAGTAGGCCATTGCTGTATCTTGCAGCTCTGTGTCAAGTATACTATCTCTGTGCTGCATTATTGTGAGCAGTATATAGTAGGACAGTGCAGCATTTTGGTGACCAGCAGTATACATATAGTACAGTACAGTAGGCCATTGCTGTATTTTGCAGCTCTGTGTCAAGTATGCAATCTCTGTGCTGCATTATTGTGAGCAGTATATAGTAGGTCAGTGCAGAATTTCGGTGACCAGCAGTATATATATAGTTAAGGACATTAGGCCATTGTTGTATCTTGCTGCTCTGTGCCAAGAATACTATCTCTGTGCTGCATTATTGTGAGCAGTATATAGTAGGACAGTTCAGCATTTTGGTGACCAGCAGTATACATATAGTACAGTACAGTAGGCCATTGCTGTATCTTGCAGCTCTGTGTCAAGTACAATATATCTGTGCAGCATTATTATGAGCAGTATATAGTGGGACAGTGCAGCATTTTGGTGACCAGCAGTATACATATAGTACAGTACAGTAGGCAATTGCTGTATCTTGCAGCTCTGTGTCAAGTATACTATCTCTGTGCTGCATTATTGTGAGCAGTATTTAGTAGCATATTGCAGAATTTCGGTGACCAGCAGTATACATATAGTATAGGACAGTAGGCCATTGCTGTATCTTGCTGCTCTGTGTCAAGTATGCAATCTCTGTGCTGCATTATTGTGAGCAGTATATAGTAGGACAGTGCAGCATTTTGGTGACCTGCAGTATACATATAGTACAGTACAGTAAGCCATTGCTGTATCTTGCAGCTCTGTGTCAAGGATACTATCTCTGTGCAGCAATATTGTGAGCAGTATATAGTAGGATATTGCAGCAATTTGGTGACCAGCAGTATACATATAGTACGGTACAGAAGGCCATTGTTGTATCCTGCTGCTCTGTGTCAAGTATACTATCTCTGTGCTGCATTATTGTGAGCAGTATATAGTAGGATATTGCAGCATTTTCGTGACCAGCTGTATACATATAGTACAGTACAGTAGGCCATTGCTGTATTTTGCAGCTCTGTGTCAAGTATGCAATCTCTGTGCTGCATTATTGTGAGCAGTATATAGAAGGACAGTGCAGCATTTTGGTGACCAGCTGTATACATATAACACAGTACAGTAGGCCATTGCTGTATCTTACAGCTCTGTGTCAAGTATACTATCTCGGTGCTGCATTATTGTGAGCAATATATAGTAGGACATTGCAGGATTTTGGTGACCAGCAATATACATATAGTACAGTAGGCCATTGCTGTATCTTGCAGCTCTGTGTCAAGTATACTATCTCTGCGCTGCATTATTGTGAGCAGTATATAGTAGGACAGTGCAGCATTTTGGTGACCAGCAGTATACATATAGTACAGTACAGTAGGCCATTGCTGTATTTTGCAGCTCTGTGTCAAGTATGCAATCTCTGTGCTGCATTATTGTGAGCAGTATATAGTAGGACAGTGCAGCATTTTGGTGACCTGCAGTATACATATAGTACAGTACAGTAAGCCATTGCTGTATCTTGCAGCTCTGTGTCAAGGATACTATCTCTGTGCAGCAATATTGTGAGCAGTATATAGTAGGATATTGCAGCAATTTGGTGACCAGCAGTATACATATAGTACGGTACAGAAGGCCATTGTTGTATCCTGCTGCTCTGTGTCAAGTATACTATCTCTGTGCTGCATTATTGTGAGCAGTGTATAGTAGGATATTGCAGCATTTTAGTGACCAGCTGTATACATATAGTACAGTACAGTAGGCCATTGCTGTATCTTGCAGCTCTGTGTCAAGTATACTATCTCTGTGCTGCATTATTGTGAGCAGCATATATTAGGTCAGTGCAGAATTTCGGTGACCAGCAGTATACATATAGTAAAGGACATTAGACCATTGTTGTATCTTGCTGCTCTGTGTCAAGTATACTATCTCTGTGCTGCATTATTGTGAGCAGTATATAGTAGGACAGTGCAGCATTTTGGTGACCAGCAGTATACATATAGTACAGTACAGTAGGCCATTGCTGTATCTTGCAGCTCTGTGTCAAGTACAATATCTCTGTGCAGCATTATTATGAGCAGTATATAGTGGGACAGTGCAGCATTTTGGTGACCAGCAGTATACATATAGTACAGTACAGTAGGCCATTGCTGTATTTTGCAGCTCTGTGTCAAGTATGCAATCTCTGTGCTGCATTATTGTGAGTAGTATATAGAAGGACAGTGCAGCATTTTGGTGACCAGTTGTATACATATAACACAGTACAGTAGGCCATTGCTGTATCTTACAGCTCTGTGTCAAGTATACTATCTCGGTGCTGCATTATTGTGAGCAATATATAGTAGGACATTGCAGGATTTTGGTGACCAGCAATATACATATAGTACAGTAGGCCATTGCTGTATCTTGCAGCTCTGTGTCAAGTATACTATCTTTGCGCTGCATTATTGTGAGCAGTATATAGTAGGACAGTGCAGCATTTTGGTGACCAGCAGTATACATATAGTACAGTACAGTAGGCCATTGCTGTATCTTGCAGCTCTGTGTCAACTACAATATCTCTGTGCTGCATTATTATGAGCAGTATATAGTGGGACAGTGCAGCATTTTGGTGACCAGCAGTATACATATAGTACAGTACAGTACAGTAGGCAATTGCTGTATCTTGCAGCTCTGTGTCAAGTATACTATCTCTGTGCTGCATTATTGTGAGCAGTATTTTGTAGCATATTGCAGCATTTTGGTGACCAGCAGTATACATATAGTACAGTACAGTAGGCCATTGCTGTATCTTACAGCTCTGTGTCAAGTATACTATCTCTGTGCTGCATTATTGTGAGCAGTATATAGTAGGTCAGTGCAGAATTTCGGTGACCAGCAGTATACATATAGTATAGGACAGTAGGCCATTGCTGAATCTTGCTGCTCTGTGTCAAGTATGCAATCTCTGTGCTGCATTATTGTGAGCAGTATATAGTAGGACAGTGCAGCATTTTGGTGACCTGCAGTATACATATAGTACAGTACAGTAAGCCATTGCTGTATCTTGCAGCTCTGTGTCAAGGACACTATCTCTGTGCAGCATTATTGTGAGCAGTATATAGTAGGATATTGCAGCAATTTGGTGACCAGCAGTATACATATAGTACAGTACAGTACAGAAGGCCATTGTTGTATCCTGCTGCTCTGTGTCAAGTATACTATCTCTGTGCTGCATTATTGTGAGCAGTATATAGTAGGTCAGTGCAGAATTTCGGTGACCAGCAGTATACATATAGTATAGGACAGTAGGCCATTGTTGTATCTTGCTGCTCTGTGTCAAGTATGCAATCTCTGTGCTGCATTATTGTGAGCAGTATATAGTAGGACAGTAAATCATTTTGGTGACCTGCAGTATACATATAGTACAGTACAGTAAGCCATTGCTGTATCTTGCAGCTCTGTGTCAAGTACACTATATCTGTGCAGCATTATTGTGAGCAGTATATAGTGGGACAGTGCAGCATTTTGGTGACTAGCAGTTTACATATAGTACAGTACAATAGGCAATTGCTGTATCTTGCAGCTCTGTGTCAAGTATACTATCTCTGTGCTGCATTATTGTGATCAGTATTTAGTAGGATATTGCAGCATTTTGGTGACCCGCAGTATACATATAGTACAGTACAGTAGGCCATTGCTGTATCTTACAGCTCTGTGTCAAGTATACTATCTCTGTGCTGCAATATTGTGAGCAGTATATAGTAGGTAAGTGCAGGATTTTGGTGACCAGCAGTATACATATAGGCCCTCATTCCGAGTTGTTCGCTCGCAAGGCGAATGTAGCAGAGTTACACACGCTAAGCCGCCGCCTACTGGGAGTGAATCTTAGCTTATTAAAATTGCGACCGACGTAGGCGCAATATTGCGATTACAAACGAGATAGCAGTTTCTGAGTAGCTTCAGACTTACTCTGCCTGTGCGATCAGTTCAGTGCTTTTCTTTCCTGGCTGACGTCATAAACACACCCAGCGTTCGCCCAGGCACTCCCACCGTTTCTCCGGCCACTCCTGCGTTTTTTCCGGAAACGGTAGCGTTTCCAGCCACACGCCCCTCAAACGCCGTGCATCCGCCCAGTAACACCCATTTCCTGTCAATCACAATGCGAACGTCGGAGCGATGAAAAAGCCGTGAGTAAACTTACTTTCTTCATAGTAAAGTTACTTGGCGCAGTCGCAGTGCGAACATTGCGCATGCGCACTAAGAGAATTCTCACTGCGATGCGATGAAAAACTCCGAGCGAACAACTCGGAATGAGGGCCATAGTACAGTAGGCAATTGCTGTATCTTGCTGCTTTGTGTCAAGTATACTATCTCTGTGCTGCTTTATTGTGAGCATTATATAGTAAGACAGTGCAGCATTTTTGTGACCAGCAGTATACATATAATACAGTACAGTAGGCCATTGCTGTATCTTGCAGCTCTGTGTAAGTGTACTATCTCTGTGCTGCATTATTGTGAGACATTTATAGAAGGACAGTGCAGCATTTTTGGTGACCAGCTGTATACATATAATACAGTACAGTAGGCCATTGCTGTATCTTACAGCTCTGTGTCAAGTATACTATCTCTCTACTGCATTATTGTGAGCAGTATATAGTAAACATTGCAGGATTTTGGTGACCAGCAATATACATATAGTACAGTAGGCCATTGCTGTATCTTGCAGCTCTGTGTCAAGTATACTATCTCTGTGCTGCATTATTGTGAGCAGTATATAGTAGGACAGTGCAGAATTTTAGTGACCAGCAGTATACATATATTACAGTACAGTAGGCCATTGCTATATCTTGCTGCTCTGTGTCAAGTATACTAACTTTGTGCTGCATTATTTTGAGCAGTATATTGTAGGACAGTGCAGGATTTTGGTGACCAGCAGTATACATATAGTACAGTAGGCCATTGCTGTATTTTGCAGCTCTGTGTCAAGTATACTATCTCTGTGCTGCATTATTGTGAGCAGTATATAGTAGGACAGTGCAGAATTTTGGTGACCAGCAGTATACATATAGTACAGTACAGTAGGCCATTTTTGTAACTTGCTGCTCTGTGTCAAGTATACTATCTCTGTGCTGCATTATTGTGAGCAGTATATAGTAGGACAGTGCAGCATTTTTGTGACCAGCAGTATACATATAATACAGTACAGTAGGCCATTGCTGTATCTTACAGCTCTCTGTCAAGTATACTATCTCTGTGCTGCATTATTGTGAGCAGTATATATTAGGACAGTGCAGAATTTTGGTGACCAGCAGTATACATATAGTACAGTACAGTAGGCCATTGCCGTCTCTTGCAGCTCTGTGTCAAGTACACTATCTCTGTGCAGCATTATTGTGAGCAGTATATAGTGGGACAGTGCAGCATTTTGGTGACCAGCAGTATACATATAGTACAGTACAGTAGGCAATTGCTGTATCTTGCAGCTCTGTGTCAAGTATACTATCTCTGTGCTGCATTATTGTGAGTAGTATTTAGTAAGATATTGCAGCATTTTGGTGACAAGCAATATACATATAGTACAGTACAGTAGGCCATTGCTGTATCTTGCAGCTCTGTGTAAAGTATACTATCTCTGTGCTGCATTATTGTGAGCAGTATATAGTAGGAGAGTGCAGCATTTTGGTGACCAGCAGTATACATATAGTACAGTACAGTAGGCCATTGCTGAATCTTGCAGCTCTGTGACAAGTATACTACCTCTGTGCTGCATTATTGTGAGCAGTATATAGTAGGTCAGTGCAGAATTTCGGTGACCAGCAGTATACATATAGTAAAGGACAGTAGGCCATTGTTGTATCTTGCTGCTCTGTGTCAAGTATACTATCTCTGTGCTGCATTATTGTGAGCAGTATATAGTAGGACAGTGCAGAATTTTGGTGACCAGCAGTATACATATAGTACAGTACAGTAGGCCATTGCTGTATCTTGCAGCTCTGTGTCAAGTACACTATCACTGTGCAGCATTATTGTGAGCAGTATATAGTGGGACAGTGCAGGATTTTGGTGACCAGCAGTATACATATAGTACAGTAGGCCATTGCTGTATCTTGCAGCTCTGTGTCAAGTATACTATCTCTGTGCTGCATTATTGTGAGCAGTATATAGTAGGACAGTGCAGAATTTTGGTGACCAGCAGTATACATATAGTACAGTACAGTAGGCCATTGCCGTATCTTGCAGCTCTGTGTCAAGTACACTATCTCTGTGCAGCATTATTGTGAGCAGTATATAGTGGGACAGTGCAGCATTTTGGTGACCAGCAGTATACATATAGTACAGTACAGTAGGCAATTGCTGTATCTTGCAGCTCTGTCAAGTATACTATCTCTGTGCTGCATTATTGTGAGCAGTATTTAGTAAGATATTGCAGCATTTTGGTGACCAGCAGTATACATATAGTACAGTACAGTAGGCCATTGCTGTATCTTGCAGCTCTGTGTCAAGTATACTATCTCTGTGCTGCATTATTGTGAGCAGTATATAGTAGGACAGTGCAGCATTTTGGTGACCAGCAGTATACATATAGTACAGTACAGTAGGCCATTGCTGAATCTTGCAGCTCTATGACAAGTATACTATCTCTGTGCTGCATTATTGTGAGCAGTATATAGTTGGTCAGTGCAGAATTTCGGTGACCAGCAGTATACATATAGTAAAGGACAGTAGGCCATTGTTGTATCTTGCTGCTCTGTGTCAAGTATACTATCTCTGTGCTGCATTATTGTGAGCAGTATATAGTAGGACAGTGCAGCATTTTTGTGACCAGCAGTATACATATAATACAGTACAGTAGGCCATTGCTGTATCTTGCAGCTCTGTGTAAGTGTACTATCTCTGTGCTGCATTATTGTTAGACGTTTATAGAAGGACAGTGCAGCATTTTTGGTGACCAGCTGTATACATATAATACAGTACAGTAGGCCATTGCTGTATCTTACAGCTCTGTGTCAAGTATACTATCTCTCTACTGCATTATTGTGAGCAGTATATAGTAAACATTGCAGGATTTTTGTGACCAGCAATATACATATAGTACAGTAGGCCATTGCTGTATCTTGCAGCTCTGTGTCAAGTATACTATCTCTGTGCTGCATTATTGTGAGCAGTATATAGTAGGACAGTGCAGAATTTTGGTGACCAGCAGTATACATATAGTACAGTACAGTAGGCCATTGTCGTATCTTGCAGCTCTGTGTCAAGTACACTATCTCTGTGCAGCATTATTGTGAGCAGTATATAGTAGGACAGTGCAGCATTTTGGTGACCAGCAGTATACATATAGTACAGTACAGTAGGCCATTGCTGAATCTTGCAGCTCTGTGACAAGTATACTATCTCTGTGCTGCATTATTATGAGCAGTATATAGTAGGTCAGTGCAGAATTTCGGTGACCAGCAGTATACATATAGTAAAGGACAGTAGGCCATTGTTGTATCTTGCTGCTCTGTGTCAAGTATACTATCTCTGTGCTGCATTATTGTGAGCAGTATAAAGTAGGACAGTGCAGCATTTTGGTGACCAGAAGTATTCATATAGTACAGTACAGTAGGCCATTGCTGTATCTTGCTGCTCTGTGTCAAGTATACTATCTTTGTGCTGCATTATTGTGAGCAGTATATAGTAGGACAGTGCAGGATTTTGGTGACCAGCAGTATACATATAGTACAGTAGGCCATTGCTGTATCTTGCAGCCCTGTGTCAAGTATACTAATTCTGTGCTGCATTATTGTGAGCAGTATATAGTAGGACAGTGCAGCATTTTGGTGACCTGCAGTATACATATAGTACAGTACAGTAGGCCATTGCTGTATCTTGCAGCTCTGTGTCAAGTACACTATCTCTGTGTAGCATTAGTGTGAGCAGTATATAGTGGGACAGTGCAGCATTTTGGTGACCAGCAGTATACATATAGTACTGTACAGTAGGCAATTGCTGTATCTTGCAGCTCTGTGTCAAGTATACTATCTCTGTGCTGCATTATTGTGAGCAGTATTTAGTAGGATATTGCAGCATTTTGGTTACCAGCAGTATACATATAATACAGTACAGTAGGCCATTGATGTATCTTACAGCTCTGTGTCAAGTATACTATCTCTGTGCTGCATTATTGTGAGCAGTATATAGTAGGACATTGCAGGATTTTGGTGACCAGCAATATACATATAGTACAGTAGGCCATTGCTGTATCTTGCAGCTCTGTGTCAAGTATACTATCTCTGTGCTGCATTATTGTGAGCAGTATATAGTAGGACAGTGCAGCATTTTGTGACCAGCAGTATACATATAGTACAGTACAGTAGGCCATACCTGTATCTTGCAGCTCTGTGACAAGTATGCAATCTCTGTGCAGCATTATTGTGAGCAGTGTATAGTGGGACAGTGCAGCATTTTGGTGACCAGCAGTATACATATATTACAGTACAGTAGGCCATTTCTGTATCTTGCTGCTCTGTGTTTAGTATACTATCTCTGTGCTGCATTATTGTGAGCAGTATAAAGTAGGACAGTGCAGCATTTTGGTGACCAGAAGTATTCATATAGTACAGTACAGTAGGCCATTGCTGTATCTTGCTGCTCTGTGTCAAGTATACTATCTTTGTGCTGCATTATTGTGAGCAGTATATAGTAGGACAGTGCAGGATTTTGGTGACCAGCAGTATACATATAGTACAGTAGGCCATTGCTGTATCTTGCAGCTCTGTGTCAAGTATACTAATTCTGTGCTGCATTATTGTGAGCAGTATATAGTAGGACAGTGCAGCATTTTGGTGACCTGCAGTATACATATAGTACAGTACAGTAGGCCATTGCTGTATCTTGCAGCTCTGTGTCAAGTACACTATCTCTGTGCAGCATTAGTGTGAGCAGTATATAGTGGGACAGTGCAGCATTTTGGTGACCAGCAGTATACATATAGTACTGTCCAGTAGGCAATTGCTGTATCTTGCAGCTCTGTGTCAAGTATACTATCTATGTGCTGCATTATTGTGAGCAGTATTTAGTAGGATATTGCAGCATTTTGGTTACCAGCAGTATACATATAATACAGTACAGTAGGCCATTGATGTATCTTACAGCTCTGTGTCAAGTATACTATCTCTGTGCTGCATTATTGTGAGCAGTATATAGTAGGACATTGCAGGATTTTGGTGACCAGCAATATACATATAGTACAGTAGGCCATTGCTGTATCTTGCAGCTCTGTGTCAAGTATACTATCTCTGTGCTGAATTATTGTGAGCAGTATATAGTAGGTCAGTGCAGAATTTCGGTGACCAGCAGTATACATATAGTACAGTACAGTAAGCCATTGCTGTATCTTGCAGCTCTGTGTCAAGTACACTAACTCTGTGCAGCACTATTGTGAGCAGTATATAGTGGGACAGTGCAGCATTTTGGTGACCAGCAGTATACATATAGTACAGTACAGTAGACCATTGCTGTATTTTGCAGCTCTGTGTCAAGTATACTATCTCTGTGCTGCATTATTGTGAGCAGTATATAGTAGGACAGTGCAGGATTTTGGTGACCAGCAGTATACATATAGTACAGTACAGTAGGCCATTGCTGTATTTTGCAGCTCTCTGACAAATATGCAATCTCTGTGCAGCATTATTGTGATCAGTATATAGTAGGATATTGCAGCATTTTGGTGACCAGCAGTATACATATAGTACAATACAGTAGGCCATTGCTGTATCTTGCAGCTCTATGTCAAGTATACGATCTCTGTGCTGCATTATTGTGAGCAGTATATAGTAGGACAGTGGAGCATTTTGTGACCAGCCGTATACATATAGTACAGTAGAGTAGGCCATTGCTGTAACTTGCAGCTCTGTGACAAGTATACTACCTCTGTGCTGCATTATTGTGAGCAGTATATAGTAGGACAGTGCAGCATTTTGGTGACCAGCAGTATACATATATTACAGTACAGTAGGCCATTGCTGTATCTTGCTGCACTGTGTTTAGTATACTATCTCTGTGCTGCATTATTGTGAGCAGTATATAGTAGGACAGTGCAACATTTTGGTGACCAGCAGTATACATATAGTACAGTACAGTAGGTCATTGCTGTATCTTGCAGCTCTGTGTCAAGTACACTATCTCTGTGCAGCATTATTGTGAGCAGTATATAGTGGGACAGTGCAGCATTTTGGTGACCAACAGTATACATATAGTACAGTACAGTAGGCCTTTGCTGTATCTTGCTGCTCTGTGTCAAGTATACTATCTTTGTGCTGCATTATTGTGAGCAGTATATAGTAGGACAGTGCAGGATTTTGGTGACCAGCAGTATACATATAGTACAGTAGGCCATTGCTGTATCTTGCAGCTCTGTGTCAAGTATACTATCTCTGTGCTGCATTATTGTGAGCAGTATATATTAGGTCAGTGCAGAATTTCGGCGACCAGCAGTATACATATAGTATAGGACAGTAGGCCATTGCTGTATCTTCCTGCTCTGTGTCAAGTATACTATCTCTGTGCTGCATTATTGTGATCAGCATTTAGTAGGATATTGCAGCATTTTGGTGACCAGCAGTATACATATAGTACAGTACAGTAGGCCATTGCTGTATCTTGCAGCTCTGTGTCAAGTATACTATCTCTGTGCTGCAATATTGTGAGCAGTATATAGTAGGACAGTGCAGGATTTTGGTGACCAGCAGTATACATATAGTACAGTAGGCCATTGCTGTATCTTGCTGCTCTGTGTCAAGTATACTATCTCTGTGCTGCATTATTGTGAGACGTTTATAGAAGGACAGTGCAGCATTTTGGTGACCAGCTGTATACATATAACACAGTACAGTAGGCCATTGCTGTATCTTACAGCTCTGTGTCAAGTATACTATCTCGGTGCTGCATTATTGTGAGCAGTGTATAGTAGGACATTGCAGGATTTTGGTGACCAGCAATATACATATAGTACAGTAGGCCATTGCTGTATCTTGCAGCTCTGTGTCAAGTATACTATCTCTGTGCTGAATTATTGTGAGCAGTATATAGTAGGTCAGTGCAGAATTTCGGTGACCAGCAGTATACATATAGTACAGTACAGTAAGCCATTGCTGTATCTTGCAGCTCTGTGTCAAGTACACTAACTCTGTGCAGCACTATTGTGAGCAGTATATAGTGGGACAGTGCAGCATTTTGGTGACCAGCAGTATACATATAGTACAGTACAGTAGACCATTGCTGTATTTTGCAGCTCTGTGTCAAGTATACTATCTCTGTGCTGCATTATTGTGAGCAGTATATAGTAGGACAGTGCAGGATTTTGGTGACCAGCAGTATACATATAGTACAGTACAGTAGGCCATTGCTGTATTTTGCAGCTCTCTGACAAATATGCAATCTCTGTGCAGCATTATTGTGATCAGTATATAGTAGGATATTGCAGCATTTTGGTGACCAGCAGTATACATATAGTACAATACAGTAGGCCATTGCTGTATCTTGCAGCTCTATGTCAAGTATACGATCTCTGTGCTGCATTATTGTGAGCAGTATATAGTAGGACAGTGGAGCATTTTGTGACCAGCCGTATACATATAGTACAGTAGAGTAGGCCATTGCTGTAACTTGCAGCTCTGTGACAAGTATACTACCTCTGTGCTGCATTATTGTGAGCAGTATATAGTAGGACAGTGCAGCATTTTGGTGACCAGCAGTATACATATATTACAGTACAGTAGGCCATTGCTGTATCTTGCTGCACTGTGTTTAGTATACTATCTCTGTGCTGCATTATTGTGAGCAGTATATAGTAGGACAGTGCAACATTTTGGTGACCAGCAGTATACATATAGTACAGTACAGTAGGTCATTGCTGTATCTTGCAGCTCTGTGTCAAGTATACTATCTCTGTGCTGCATTATTGTGAGCAGTATATAGTAGGACAGTGCAGCATTTTGGTGACCAGCAGTATACATATAGTACAGTACAGTAGGCCATTGCTGTATTTTGCAGCTCTGTGTCAAGTATGCAATCTCTGTGCAGCATTATTGTGAGCAGTATATAGTAGGACAGTGCAGCATTGTGTGCCCAGCAGTATACATATAGTACAGTACAGTAGGCCATTGCTGTTTCTTGCAGCTCTGTGACAAGTATACTACCTCTGTGCTGCATTATTGTGAGCAGTATATAGTAGGACAGTGCAGCATTTTGGTGACCAGCAGTATACATATATTACAATACAGTAGGGCATTGCTGTATCTTTCTGCTCTGTGTTTAGTATACTATCTCTGTGCTGCATTATTGTGAGCAGAATAAAGTAGGACAGTGCAGAATTTTGGTGACCAGAAGTATTCATATAGTACAGTACAGTAGGCCATTGCTGTATCTTGCAGCTCTGTGTCAAGTATACTATCTCTGTGCTGCATTATTGTGAGCAGTATTTAGTAGCATATTGCAGCATTTTGGTGACCAACAGTATACATATAGTACAGTACAGTAGGCCATTGCTGTATCTTACAGCTCTGTGTCAAGTATACTATCTCTGTGCTGCATTATTGTGAGCAGTATATAGTAGGTCAGTGCAGAATTTCGGTGACCAGCAGTATACATATAGTAAAGGACATTAGGCCATTGTTGTATCTTGCTGCTCTGTGTCAAGTATACTATCTCTGTGCTGCATTATTGTGAGCAGTATATAGTAGGACAGTGTAGCATTTTGGTGACCAGCAGTATACATATAGTACAGTACAGTAGGCCATTGCTGTATCTTGCAGCTCTGTGTCAAGTACAATATCTCTGTGCAGCATTATTATGAGCAGTATATAGTGGGACAGTGCAGCATTTTGGTGACCAGCAGTATACATATAGTACAGTACAGTAGGCAATTGCTGTATCTTGCAGCTCTGTGTCAAGTATACTATCTCTGTGCTGCATTATTGTGAGCAGTATTTAGTAGCATATTGCAGCATTTTGGTGACCAGCAGTATACATATAGTACAGTACAGTAGGCCATTGCTGTATCTTACAGCTCTGTGTCAGGTATACTATCTCTGTGCTGCATTATTGTGAGCAGTATATAGTAGGTCAGTGCAGAATTTCAGTGACCAGCAGTATACATATAGTATAGGATAGTAGGCCATTGCTGTATTTTGCAGCTCTGTGTCAAGTATACTATCTCTGTGCTGCATTATTGTGAGCAGTATATAGTAGGACAGTGCAGGATTTTGGTGACCAGCAGTATACATATAGTACAGTACAGTAGGCCATTGCTGTATTTTGCAGCTCTCTGTCAAATATGCAATCTCTGTGCAGCATTATTGTGATCAGTATATAGTAGGATATTGCAGCATTTTGGTGACCAGCAGTATACATATAGTACAATACAGTAGGCCATTGCTGTATCTTGCAGCTCTATGTCAAGTATACGATCTCTGTGCTGCATTATTGTGAGTAGTATATAGTAGGACAGTGCAGCATTTTGTGACCAGCCGTATACATATAGTACAGTACAGTAGGCCATTGCTGTAACTTGCAGCTCTGTGACAAGTATACTACCTCTGTGCTGCATTATTGTGAGCAGTATATAGTAGGACAGTGCAGCATTTTGGTGACCAGCAGTATACATATATTACAGTACAGTAGGCCATTGCTGTATCTTGCTGCACTGTGTTTAGTATACTATCTCTGTGCTGCATTATTGTGAGCAGTATATAGTAGGACAGTGCACCTTTTTGGTGACCAGCAGTATACATATAGTACAGTACAGTAGGTCATTGCTAAATCTTGCAGCTCTGTGTCAAGTACACTATCTCTGTGCAGCATTATTGTGAGCAGTATATAGTGGGACAGTGCAGCATTTTGGTGACCAACAGTATACATATAGTACAGTACAGTAGGCCTTTGCTGTATCTTGCTTCTCTGTGTCAAGTATACTATCTTTGTGCTGCATTATTGTGAGAAGTATATAGTAGGACAGTGCAGGATTTTGGTGACAAGCAGTATACATATAGTACAGTAGGCCATTGCTGTATCTTGCAGCTCTGTGTCAAGTATACTATCTCTGTGCTGCATTATTGTGAGCAGTATATATTAGGTCAGTGCAGAATTTCGGCGACCAGCAGTATACATATAGTATAGGATAGTAGGCCATTGCTGTATCTTCCTGCTCTGTGTCAAGTATACTATCTCTGTGCTGCATTATTGTGATCAGCATTTAGTAGGATATTGCAGCATTTTGGTGACCAGCAGTATACATATAGTACAGTACAGTAGGCCATTGCTGTATCTTGCAGCTCTGTGTCAAGTATACTATCTCTGTGCTGCAATATTGTGAGCAGTATATAGTAGGACAGTGCAGGATTTTGGTGACCAGCAGTATACATATAGTACAGTAGGCCATTGCTGTATCTTGCTGCTCTGTGTCAAGTATACTATCTCTGTGCTGCATTATTGTGAGACGTTTATAGAAGGACAGTGCAGCATTTTGGTGACCAGCTGTATACATATAACACAGTACAGTAGGCCATTGCTGTATCTTACAGCTCTGTGTCAAGTATACTATCTCGGTGCTGCATTATTGTGAGCAGTGTATAGTAGGACATTGCAGGATTTTGGTGACCAGCAATATACATATAGTACAGTAGGCCATTGCTGTATCTTGCAGCTCTGTGTCAAGTATACTATCTCTGTGCTGCATTATTGTGAGCAGTATATAGTAGGACAGTGCAGCATTTTGGTGACCAGCAGTATACATATAGTACAGTACAGTAGGCCATTGCTGTATTTTGCAGCTCTGTGTCAAGTATGCAATCTCTGTGCAGCATTATTGTGAGCAGTATATAGTAGGACAGTGCCGCATTGTGTGCCCAGCAGTATACATATAGTACAGTACAGTAGGCCATTGCTGTTTCTTGCAGCTCTGTGACAAGTATACTACCTCTGTGCTGCATTATTGTGAGCAGTATATAGTAGGACAGTGCAGCATTTTGGTGACCAGCAGTATACATATATTACAATACAGTAGGGCATTGCTGTATCTTTCTGCTCTGTGTTTAGTATACTATCTCTGTGCTGCATTATTGTGAGCAGAATAAAGTAGGACAGTGCAGAATTTTGGTGACCAGAAGTATTCATATAGTACAGTACAGTAGGCCATTGCTGTATCTTGCAGCTCTGTGTCAAGTATACTATCTCTGTGCTGCATTATTGTGAGCAGTATTTAGTAGCATATTGCAGCATTTTGGTGACCAACAGTATACATATAGTACAGTACAGTAGGCCATTGCTGTATCTTACAGCTCTGTGTCAAGTATACTATCTCTGTGCTGCATTATTGTGAGCAGTATATAGTAGGTCAGTGCAGAATTTCGGTGACCAGCAGTATACATATAGTAAAGGACATTAGGCCATTGTTGTATCTTGCTGCTCTGTGTCAAGTATACTATCTCTGTGCTGCATTATTGTGAGCAGTATATAGTAGGACAGTGTAGCATTTTGGTGACCAGCAGTATACATATAGTACAGTACAGTAGGCCATTGCTGTATCTTGCAGCTCTGTGTCAAGTACAATATCTCTGTGCAGCATTATTATGAGCAGTATATAGTGGGACAGTGCAGCATTTTGGTGACCAGCAGTATACATATAGTACAGTACAGTAGGCAATTGCTGTATCTTGCAGCTCTGTGTCAAGTATACTATCTCTGTGCTGCATTATTGTGAGCAGTATTTAGTAGCATATTGCAGCATTTTGGTGACCAGCAGTATACATATAGTACAGTACAGTAGGCCATTGCTGTATCTTACAGCTCTGTGTCAGGTATACTATCTCTGTGCTGCATTATTGTGAGCAGTATATAGTAGGTCAGTGCAGAATTTCAGTGACCAGCAGTATACATATAGTATAGGATAGTAGGCCATTGCTGTATTTTGCAGCTCTGTGTCAAGTATACTATCTCTGTGCTGCATTATTGTGAGCAGTATATAGTAGGACAGTGCAGGATTTTGGTGACCAGCAGTATACATATAGTACAGTACAGTAGGCCATTGCTGTATTTTGCAGCTCTCTGTCAAATATGCAATCTCTGTGCAGCATTATTGTGATCAGTATATAGTAGGATATTGCAGCATTTTGGTGACCAGCAGTATACATATAGTACAATACAGTAGGCCATTGCTGTATCTTGCAGCTCTATGTCAAGTATACGATCTCTGTGCTGCATTATTGTGAGTAGTATATAGTAGGACAGTGCAGCATTTTGTGACCAGCCGTATACATATAGTACAGTACAGTAGGCCATTGCTGTAACTTGCAGCTCTGTGACAAGTATACTACCTCTGTGCTGCATTATTGTGAGCAGTATATAGTAGGACAGTGCAGCATTTTGGTGACCAGCAGTATACATATATTACAGTACAGTAGGCCATTGCTGTATCTTGCTGCACTGTGTTTAGTATACTATCTCTGTGCTGCATTATTGTGAGCAGTATATAGTAGGACAGTGCACCTTTTTGGTGACCAGCAGTATACATATAGTACAGTACAGTAGGTCATTGCTAAATCTTGCAGCTCTGTGTCAAGTACACTATCTCTGTGCAGCATTATTGTGAGCAGTATATAGTGGGACAGTGCAGCATTTTGGTGACCAACAGTATACATATAGTACAGTACAGTAGGCCTTTGCTGTATCTTGCTTCTCTGTGTCAAGTATACTATCTTTGTGCTGCATTATTGTGAGAAGTATATAGTAGGACAGTGCAGGATTTTGGTGACAAGCAGTATACATATAGTACAGTAGGCCATTGCTGTATCTTGCAGCTCTGTGTCAAGTATACTATCTCTGTGCTGCATTATTGTGAGCAGTATATATTAGGTCAGTGCAGAATTTCGGCGACCAGCAGTATACATATAGTATAGGACAGTAGGCCATTGCTGTATCTTCCTGCTCTTTGTCAAGTAAACTATCTCTGTGCTGCATTATTGTGATCAGTATTTAGTAGGATATTGCAGCATTTTGGTGACCAGCAGTATACATATAGTACAGTACAGTAGGCCATTGCTGTATCTTGCAGCTCTGTGTCAAGTATACTATCTCTGTGCTGCATTATTGTGAGCAGTATATAGTAGGACAGTGCAGGATTTTGGTGACCAGCAGTATACATATAGTACAGTAGGCCATTGCTGTATCTTGCTGCTCTGTGTCAAGTATACTATCTCTGTGCTGCATTATTGTGAGACGTTTATAGAAGGACAGTGCAGCATTTTGGTGACCAGCTGTATACATATAACACAGTACAGTAGGCCATTGCTGTATCTTACAGCTCTGTGTCAAGTATACTATCTCGGTGCTGCATTATTGTGAGCAGTATATAGTAGGACATTGCAGGATTTTGGTGACCAGCAATATACATATAGTACAGTAGGCCATTGCTGTATCTTGCAGCTCTGTGTCAAGTATACTATCTCTGTGCTGCATTATTGTGAGCAGTATATAGTAGGACAGTGCAGCATTTTGGTGACCAGCAGTATACATATAGTACAGTACAGTAGACCATTGCTGTATTTTGCAGCTCTGTGTCAAGTATACTATCTCTGTGCTGCATTATTGTGAGCAGTATATAGTAGGACAGTGCAGGATTTTGGTGACCAGCAGTATACATATAGTACAGTACAGTAGGCCATTGCTGTATTTTGCAGCTCTCTGACAAATATGCAATCTCTGTGCAGCATTATTGTGATCAGTATATAGTAGGATATTGCAGCATTTTGGTGACCAGCAGTATACATATAGTACAATACAGTAGGCCATTGCTGTATCTTGCAGCTCTATGTCAAGTATACGATCTCTGTGCTGCATTATTGTGAGCAGTATATAGTAGGACAGTGGAGCATTTTGTGACCAGCCGTATACATATAGTACAGTAGAGTAGGCCATTGCTGTAACTTGCAGCTCTGTGACAAGTATACTACCTCTGTGCTGCATTATTGTGAGCAGTATATAGTAGGACAGTGCAGCATTTTGGTGACCAGCAGTATACATATATTACAGTACAGTAGGCCATTGCTGTATCTTGCTGCACTGTGTTTAGTATACTATCTCTGTGCTGCATTATTGTGAGCAGTATATAGTAGGACAGTGCAACATTTTGGTGACCAGCAGTATACATATAGTACAGTACAGTAGGTCATTGCTGTATCTTGCAGCTCTGTGTCAAGTATACTATCTCGGTGCTGCATTATTGTGAGCAGTGTATAGTAGGACATTGCAGGATTTTGGTGACCAGCAATATACATATAGTACAGTAGGCCATTGCTGTATCTTGCAGCTCTGTGTCAAGTATACTATCTCTGTGCTGCATTATTGTGAGCAGTATATAGTAGGACAGTGCAGCATTTTGGTGACCAGCAGTATACATATAGTACAGTACAGTAGGCCATTGCTGTATTTTGCAGCTCTGTGTCAAGTATGCAATCTCTGTGCAGCATTATTGTGAGCAGTATATAGTAGGACAGTGCAGCATTGTGTGCCCAGCAGTATACATATAGTACAGTACAGTAGGCCATTGCTGTTTCTTGCAGCTCTGTGACAAGTATACTACCTCTGTGCTGCATTATTGTGAGCAGTATATAGTAGGACAGTGCAGCATTTTGGTGACCAGCAGTATACATATATTACAATACAGTAGGGCATTGCTGTATCTTTCTGCTCTGTGTTTAGTATACTATCTCTGTGCTGCATTATTGTGAGCAGAATAAAGTAGGACAGTGCAGAATTTTGGTGACCAGAAGTATTCATATAGTACAGTACAGTAGGCCATTGCTGTATCTTGCAGCTCTGTGTCAAGTATACTATCTCTGTGCTGCATTATTGTGAGCAGTATTTAGTAGCATATTGCAGCATTTTGGTGACCAACAGTATACATATAGTACAGTACAGTAGGCCATTGCTGTATCTTACAGCTCTGTGTCAAGTATACTATCTCTGTGCTGCATTATTGTGAGCAGTATATAGTAGGTCAGTGCAGAATTTCGGTGACCAGCAGTATACATATAGTAAAGGACATTAGGCCATTGTTGTATCTTGCTGCTCTGTGTCAAGTATACTATCTCTGTGCTGCATTATTGTGAGCAGTATATAGTAGGACAGTGTAGCATTTTGGTGACCAGCAGTATACATATAGTACAGTACAGTAGGCCATTGCTGTATCTTGCAGCTCTGTGTCAAGTACAATATCTCTGTGCAGCATTATTATGAGCAGTATATAGTGGGACAGTGCAGCATTTTGGTGACCAGCAGTATACATATAGTACAGTACAGTAGGCAATTGCTGTATCTTGCAGCTCTGTGTCAAGTATACTATCTCTGTGCTGCATTATTGTGAGCAGTATTTAGTAGCATATTGCAGCATTTTGGTGACCAGCAGTATACATATAGTACAGTACAGTAGGCCATTGCTGTATCTTACAGCTCTGTGTCAGGTATACTATCTCTGTGCTGCATTATTGTGAGCAGTATATAGTAGGTCAGTGCAGAATTTCAGTGACCAGCAGTATACATATAGTATAGGATAGTAGGCCATTGCTGTATTTTGCAGCTCTGTGTCAAGTATACTATCTCTGTGCTGCATTATTGTGAGCAGTATATAGTAGGACAGTGCAGGATTTTGGTGACCAGCAGTATACATATAGTACAGTACAGTAGGCCATTGCTGTATTTTGCAGCTCTCTGTCAAATATGCAATCTCTGTGCAGCATTATTGTGATCAGTATATAGTAGGATATTGCAGCATTTTGGTGACCAGCAGTATACATATAGTACAATACAGTAGGCCATTGCTGTATCTTGCAGCTCTATGTCAAGTATACGATCTCTGTGCTGCATTATTGTGAGTAGTATATAGTAGGACAGTGCAGCATTTTGTGACCAGCCGTATACATATAGTACAGTACAGTAGGCCATTGCTGTAACTTGCAGCTCTGTGACAAGTATACTACCTCTGTGCTGCATTATTGTGAGCAGTATATAGTAGGACAGTGCAGCATTTTGGTGACCAGCAGTATACATATATTACAGTACAGTAGGCCATTGCTGTATCTTGCTGCACTGTGTTTAGTATACTATCTCTGTGCTGCATTATTGTGAGCAGTATATAGTAGGACAGTGCACCTTTTTGGTGACCAGCAGTATACATATAGTACAGTACAGTAGGTCATTGCTAAATCTTGCAGCTCTGTGTCAAGTACACTATCTCTGTGCAGCATTATTGTGAGCAGTATATAGTGGGACAGTGCAGCATTTTGGTGACCAACAGTATACATATAGTACAGTACAGTAGGCCTTTGCTGTATCTTGCTTCTCTGTGTCAAGTATACTATCTTTGTGCTGCATTATTGTGAGAAGTATATAGTAGGACAGTGCAGGATTTTGGTGACAAGCAGTATACATATAGTACAGTAGGCCATTGCTGTATCTTGCAGCTCTGTGTCAAGTATACTATCTCTGTGCTGCATTATTGTGAGCAGTATATATTAGGTCAGTGCAGAATTTCGGCGACCAGCAGTATACATATAGTATAGGATAGTAGGCCATTGCTGTATCTTCCTGCTCTGTGTCAAGTATACTATCTCTGTGCTGCATTATTGTGATCAGCATTTAGTAGGATATTGCAGCATTTTGGTGACCAGCAGTATACATATAGTACAGTACAGTAGGCCATTGCTGTATCTTGCAGCTCTGTGTCAAGTATACTATCTCTGTGCTGCAATATTGTGAGCAGTATATAGTAGGACAGTGCAGGATTTTGGTGACCAGCAGTATACATATAGTACAGTAGGCCATTGCTGTATCTTGCTGCTCTGTGTCAAGTATACTATCTCTGTGCTGCATTATTGTGAGACGTTTATAGAAGGACAGTGCAGCATTTTGGTGACCAGCTGTATACATATAACACAGTACAGTAGGCCATTGCTGTATCTTACAGCTCTGTGTCAAGTATACTATCTCGGTGCTGCATTATTGTGAGCAGTGTATAGTAGGACATTGCAGGATTTTGGTGACCAGCAATATACATATAGTACAGTAGGCCATTGCTGTATCTTGCAGCTCTGTGTCAAGTATACTATCTCTGTGCTGCATTATTGTGAGCAGTATATAGTAGGACAGTGCAGCATTTTGGTGACCAGCAGTATACATATAGTACAGTACAGTAGGCCATTGCTGTATTTTGCAGCTCTGTGTCAAGTATGCAATCTCTGTGCAGCATTATTGTGAGCAGTATATAGTAGGACAGTGCCGCATTGTGTGCCCAGCAGTATACATATAGTACAGTACAGTAGGCCATTGCTGTTTCTTGCAGCTCTGTGACAAGTATACTACCTCTGTGCTGCATTATTGTGAGCAGTATATAGTAGGACAGTGCAGCATTTTGGTGACCAGCAGTATACATATATTACAATACAGTAGGGCATTGCTGTATCTTTCTGCTCTGTGTTTAGTATACTATCTCTGTGCTGCATTATTGTGAGCAGAATAAAGTAGGACAGTGCAGAATTTTGGTGACCAGAAGTATTCATATAGTACAGTACAGTAGGCCATTGCTGTATCTTGCAGCTCTGTGTCAAGTATACTATCTCTGTGCTGCATTATTGTGAGCAGTATTTAGTAGCATATTGCAGCATTTTGGTGACCAACAGTATACATATAGTACAGTACAGTAGGCCATTGCTGTATCTTACAGCTCTGTGTCAAGTATACTATCTCTGTGCTGCATTATTGTGAGCAGTATATAGTAGGTCAGTGCAGAATTTCGGTGACCAGCAGTATACATATAGTAAAGGACATTAGGCCATTGTTGTATCTTGCTGCTCTGTGTCAAGTATACTATCTCTGTGCTGCATTATTGTGAGCAGTATATAGTAGGACAGTGTAGCATTTTGGTGACCAGCAGTATACATATAGTACAGTACAGTAGGCCATTGCTGTATCTTGCAGCTCTGTGTCAAGTACAATATCTCTGTGCAGCATTATTATGAGCAGTATATAGTGGGACAGTGCAGCATTTTGGTGACCAGCAGTATACATATAGTACAGTACAGTAGGCAATTGCTGTATCTTGCAGCTCTGTGTCAAGTATACTATCTCTGTGCTGCATTATTGTGAGCAGTATTTAGTAGCATATTGCAGCATTTTGGTGACCAGCAGTATACATATAGTACAGTACAGTAGGCCATTGCTGTATCTTACAGCTCTGTGTCAGGTATACTATCTCTGTGCTGCATTATTGTGAGCAGTATATAGTAGGTCAGTGCAGAATTTCAGTGACCAGCAGTATACATATAGTATAGGATAGTAGGCCATTGCTGTATTTTGCAGCTCTGTGTCAAGTATACTATCTCTGTGCTGCATTATTGTGAGCAGTATATAGTAGGACAGTGCAGGATTTTGGTGACCAGCAGTATACATATAGTACAGTACAGTAGGCCATTGCTGTATTTTGCAGCTCTCTGTCAAATATGCAATCTCTGTGCAGCATTATTGTGATCAGTATATAGTAGGATATTGCAGCATTTTGGTGACCAGCAGTATACATATAGTACAATACAGTAGGCCATTGCTGTATCTTGCAGCTCTATGTCAAGTATACGATCTCTGTGCTGCATTATTGTGAGTAGTATATAGTAGGACAGTGCAGCATTTTGTGACCAGCCGTATACATATAGTACAGTACAGTAGGCCATTGCTGTAACTTGCAGCTCTGTGACAAGTATACTACCTCTGTGCTGCATTATTGTGAGCAGTATATAGTAGGACAGTGCAGCATTTTGGTGACCAGCAGTATACATATATTACAGTACAGTAGGCCATTGCTGTATCTTGCTGCACTGTGTTTAGTATACTATCTCTGTGCTGCATTATTGTGAGCAGTATATAGTAGGACAGTGCACCTTTTTGGTGACCAGCAGTATACATATAGTACAGTACAGTAGGTCATTGCTAAATCTTGCAGCTCTGTGTCAAGTACACTATCTCTGTGCAGCATTATTGTGAGCAGTATATAGTGGGACAGTGCAGCATTTTGGTGACCAACAGTATACATATAGTACAGTACAGTAGGCCTTTGCTGTATCTTGCTTCTCTGTGTCAAGTATACTATCTTTGTGCTGCATTATTGTGAGAAGTATATAGTAGGACAGTGCAGGATTTTGGTGACAAGCAGTATACATATAGTACAGTAGGCCATTGCTGTATCTTGCAGCTCTGTGTCAAGTATACTATCTCTGTGCTGCATTATTGTGAGCAGTATATATTAGGTCAGTGCAGAATTTCGGCGACCAGCAGTATACATATAGTATAGGACAGTAGGCCATTGCTGTATCTTCCTGCTCTTTGTCAAGTAAACTATCTCTGTGCTGCATTATTGTGATCAGTATTTAGTAGGATATTGCAGCATTTTGGTGACCAGCAGTATACATATAGTACAGTACAGTAGGCCATTGCTGTATCTTGCAGCTCTGTGTCAAGTATACTATCTCTGTGCTGCATTATTGTGAGCAGTATATAGTAGGACAGTGCAGGATTTTGGTGACCAGCAGTATACATATAGTACAGTAGGCCATTGCTGTATCTTGCTGCTCTGTGTCAAGTATACTATCTCTGTGCTGCATTATTGTGAGACGTTTATAGAAGGACAGTGCAGCATTTTGGTGACCAGCTGTATACATATAACACAGTACAGTAGGCCATTGCTGTATCTTACAGCTCTGTGTCAAGTATACTATCTCGGTGCTGCATTATTGTGAGCAGTATATAGTAGGACATTGCAGGATTTTGGTGACCAGCAATATACATATAGTACAGTAGGCCATTGCTGTATCTTGCAGCTCTGTGTCAAGTATACTATCTCTGTGCTGCATTATTGTGAGCAGTATATAGTAGGACAGTGCAGCATTTTGGTGACCAGCAGTATACATATAGTACAGTACAGTAGGCCATTGCAGTATTTTGCAGCTCTGTGTCAAGTATGCAATCTCTGTGCTGCATTATTGTGAGCAGTATATAGTAGGACAGTGCAGCATTTTGGTGACCTGCAGTATACATATAGTACAGTACAGTAAGCCATTGCTGTATCTTGCAGCTCTGTGTCAAGTACACTATCTCTGTGCAGCATTATTGTGAGCAGTATATAGTAGGATATTGCAGCAATTTGGTGACCAGCAGTATACATATAGTACAGTACAGAAGGCCATTGTTGTTTCCTGCTGCTCTGTGTCAAGTATACTATCTCTGTGCTGCATTATTGTGAGCAGTATATAGTAGGACATTGCAGAATTTTGGTGACCAGCAGTATACATATATTACAGTACAGTAGGCCATTGCTGTATCTTGCAGCTCTATGTCAAGTATACTGTCTCTGTGCTGCATTATTGTGAGCAGTATATAGTAGGATATTGCAGCAATTTGGTGACCAACAGTATACATATAGTACAGTACAGAAGGCCATTGTTGTATCCTGCTGCTCTGTGTCAAGTATACTATCTCTGTGCTGCATTATTGTGAGCAATATATAGTAGGACAGTGCAGCATTGTGGTGACCAGCAGTATACATATAGTAAAGGACAGTAGGCCATTGCTGTATCCTGCTGCTCTGTGTCAAGTATACTATCTCTGTGCTGCATTATTGTGAGCAGTATATAGTAGGACAGTGCAGCATTTTGGTGACCAGCAGTAAACATATATTACAGTACAGTAGGCCATTGCTGTATCTTACAGCTCTGTGTTTAGTATACTATCTCTGTGCTGCATTATTGTAAGCAGTATAAAGTAGGACAGTGCAGCATTTTGGTGACCAGCAGTATACATATATTACAGTACAGTAGGCCATTGCTGTATCTTACAGCTCTGTGTCAAGTATACTGTCTCTGTGCTGTATTATTGTGAGCAGTATATAGTAGGACATAACAGGATTTTGGTGACCAGCAGTATACATATAGTACAGTACAGTAAGCAATTGTTGTATCTTGCAGCTCTGTGTCAAGTATACTATCTCTGTGCTGCATTATTGTGAGCAGTATTTAGTAGGATATTGCAGCATTTTGGTGACCAGCAATATACATATAGTACAGTACAGTAGGCCATTGCTGTATCTTGCAGCTCTGTGTCAAGTATACAATCTCTGTGCTGCATTATTGTGAGCAGTATATAGTAGGTAAGTGCAGAATTTCGGTGACCAGCAGTATACATATAGTAAAGGACAGTAGGCCATTGCTGTATCTTGCTGCTCTGTGTCAAGTATGCAATCTCTGTGCTGCCTTATTTTGAGCAGTATATAGTAGTATAGTGCAGCATTTTGGTGACCTGCAGTATACATATAGTACAGTAAGCCATTGCTGTATCTTGCAGCTCTGTGTCAAGTACACTATCTCTGTGCAGCATTATTGTGAGCAGTATATAGTGGGACAATGCAGCATTTTGGTGACCAGCAGTATACATATAGTACAGTACAGTAGGCCATTGCTGTATCTTGCAGCTCTATGTCAAGTATACTGTCTCTGTGCTGCATTATTGTGAGCAGTTTATAGTAGGATATTGCAGCAATTTGGTGACCAGCAGTATACATATAGTACAGTATAGAAGGCCATTGTTGTATCCTGCTGCTCTGTGTCAAGTATACTATCTCTGTGCTGCATTATTGTGAGCAGTATATAGTAGGACAGTGCAGCATTTTGGTGACCAGCAGTATACATATAGTACAGTAGGCCATTGCTGTATTTTGCAGCTCTGTGTCAAGTACACTATCTCTGTGCTGCATTATTGTGAGCAGTATATATTAGGTCAGTGCAGAATTTCGGTGACCAGCAGTATACATATGGTAAAGGACAGTAGGCCCTTGCTGTATCCTGCTGCTCTGTGTCAAGTATGCAATCTCTGTGCTGCATTATTGTGAGCAGCATATAGAAGGACAGTGCAGCATTTTGGTGACCTGCAGTATACATATAGTACAGTACAGTACAGTAAGCCATTGCTGTATCTTGCAGCTCTGTGTCAAGTACACTATCTCTGTGCAGTATTATTGTGAGTAGTATACAGTAGGATATTGCAGCAATTTGGTGACCAGCAGTATACATATAGTACAGTACAGATGGCCATTGTTGTATCCTGCTGCTCTGTGTCAAGTATACTATCTCTGTGCTGCTTTATTGTGAGCAGTATATAGTAGGACAGTGCAGCATTTTGGTGACCTGCAGTATACATATAGTATAGTACAGTAGGCCATTGCTGTATCTTGCAGCTCTATGTCAAGTATACTATCTCTGTGCTGCATTATTGTGAGCAGTATATAGTAGGACAGTGCAGCATTTTGGTGACCTGCAGTATACATATAGTACAGTACAGTAGGCCATTGCTGTATCTTGCAACTCTGTGTCAAGTATACTATCTCTGTGCTGCATTATTGTGAGCAGTATAAAGTATTACAGTGCAGCATTTTGGTGACCTGAAATATTCATATAGTACAGTACAGTAGGCCTTTGCTGCATCTTGCAGCTCTGTGTCAAGTATACTATCTCTGTGCTGCATTATTGTGAGCAGTATAAATTAGGACAGTGCATCATTTGGTGACAAGAAGTATTCATATAGTACAGTACAGTAGGCCTTTGCTGTATTTTGCTGCTCTGTGTTAAGTATACTCTCTTTGTGCTGCATTATTGTGAGCAGTATATAGTAGGACATTGCAGGATTTTGGTTACCAGCAGTATACATATAGTACAGTAGGCCATTGCTGTATCTTGCATCTATGTGTCAAGTATACTATCTCTGTGCTGCATTATTGTGAGCAGTTTATAGTAGGACAGTGCAGCATTTTGTTGACCAGCAGTATACATATAGTACAGTACAGTAGGTCATTGATGTATCTTGCAGCTCTGTGTCAAGTATACTATTTCTGTGCTGCATTATTGTGAGCAGTACATAGTAGGATATTGCAGCATTTTGGTGACCAGCAGTATACATATAGAACAGTACAGTAGGCCATTGCTGTATCTTGCTGCTCTATGTCAAGTATACTGTCTCTGTTCTGCATTATTGTGAGCAGTATATAGTAGGATATTGCAGCAATTTGGTGACCAGCAGTATACATATAGTACAGTACAGAAGGCCATTGCTGTATCCTGCTGCTCTGTGTCAAGTATACTATCTCTGTGCTGCATTATTGTGAGCAGTATATAGTAGGACAGTGCAGCATTCTGGTGACCAGCAGTATACATATAGTACAGTAGGCCATTGCTGTATCTTGCAGATCTGTGTCAAGTACACTATCTCTGTGCTGCATTATTGTGAGCAGTATATAGTAGGTCACTGCAGAATTTCGGTGACCAGCAGTATACATATAGTAAAGGACAGTAGGCCATTGCTGTATCTTGCTGCTCTGTGTCAAGTATACTATTGTTATGATACCAGTACGTCTGACCAGAGGAGATCTTATGACGGAGGTCAGAGTACTGGAATGGAATGCTGGTTACGGGAGCAGGAAAGCCTAGTAACCCCTGGCGCCCTAACTCCGTTGTCTCGCCCGTGTTATCAGAAATCCCCTGCGAGACTATGGTTGCTTGAGCCCATGGCAGCCGCGTTTGAAGGGCGGATTATGTCTGCCCAACTCCGATGCCCCCTCAGGTCTTAAAGGGAAATCTGAGACAGGGTGATAACAAGGGGCCCTCTGACTAAGCAACCAGGCCAGGGGTTACAAGCTAACTAACTTAAACCAGAAGTATGTGCGGACAAACCGCCAGGGAAAAGGACAACCAAAAATCCACTAATCCGTTACTCCTATCCAGCACCGCTGGATACCAGAGTGGATTTGTGGGAGCGGAATCCTCCGCAAAACTCCGAAACACAATATAACCAAATTATAAATAGTAAGCGGTCAAGCCGCAACACACGGCTACGCCGCGACTCACGAACACCACAGGATGTTAAAGGTGCTCGGTCAGGACTCCAGGAAAAGATGACAACTTCCGAGTATGGGACCACTGAGGACCGGAACGACCGGATAGACAGGACTGGAAAACTCTCTGCAACAGACACAGCAAACAGGAAGCTATTACCGGCGTCTGTGAGAAGTCCAGAAAGTGCTTTTAACTGGGAGCTCTCCAATCAGGAGCCAGACAGGGTAATAAACAATCATGCCGTGCAGCTGCATGCTGCACGGCCAGGATACCAATGAGGTGATTAATCTAGACCCAGCAACGGGGAACGCGGTCCGACCGTGGCGTCCCCGTTGCTAGGGTCTGAGCGGCTCCGTGCGCCCGGCGTCTTAGCGTTGCTAGGGAGCCGGCGGCTGTCCGCAACGGCGTCCCTAGTTGCTAGGCGCCGGGCCGCACTGACGGGCGGACCCTCGGCGCCTAACAGTACCCCCCCCTTGAGGAGGGGTCAAGGAACCCCTAAGGCCAGGTTTCTGAGGAAATTCTCGAAAAAATGCCTTTTTGAGCCTCGGGGCATGGAGATCCTCATCCAGGACCCAAGACCTTTCTTCTGGACCATAACCTCTCCAATGTACCAAAAAATAAAGCCGACCCTGGGACAACTTGGAATCGAGAACCTTCTCCACCAAGAACTCCTGCTGACCCTGTACATCTATTGGTGATTTCCCCTGAGAGATCTTCCGAGGAAATCTACTGGAAGAAACGTATGGTTTCAACAAGGAGCAATGGAAGGTATTTCCGATCCGGAGAGTTCTTGGTAAACGTAACCGGAAAGCAACTGGATTGATTTTTTTTATAATATGAAATGGTCCAATAAATTTAGGGCCCAATCTGGCTGAGGTTTGTCGAAGTTTAATGTTGCGAGTCGACAACCATACCCTATCTCCAACTTTAAAAGTGCACGGCCGCCGGAGCCTGTCAGAAAAATTTTTCTCCCGAAATGCCGCTTTTCTGAGAGCAAGGTGCGCTTTTCTCCAAATGAGTCTAAGATGAGTGGTCAAGGTCAGTGAGGAGACAGAGGAATGTTGAAAAAAGGAATTAGCTCTGGGGTGAAAACCAAAAACTGTAAAAAATGGAGACACATTGGTGGAGGAATGACAGGCATTGTTGTAAGCAAACTCCGCCAACGGAAGAAACTCGGACCAGTCATTTTGGAGTTTGGCCGAGTACAAACGCAAATATTGTTTTAATGATTGATTAACTCGCTCAGTCTGCCCGTTGGATTGGGGATGGTAGCCAGACGTTAAAGACACTTTCATCTTTAAAGAGGCACAAAAAGACTTCCAAAATTGTGCAATGAATTGTGGACCCCGATCAGAAACAATATCAGTGGGTAACCCATGGAGTCTGAAAACATGGCGGAGGAACAAAACTGCCAATCCCTGGGCAGATGGCAATCGGGGAAGAGCAATGAAATGGGCCATCTTGCTAAAACGGTCAACTACCACCCATATGACTCGGCATCCGGCTGACAGAGGGAGGTCCACCACAAAATCCATGGAAATATGAGACCATGGCCTGAGAGGAACATTCAAGGGCATAAGTTGACCGATAGGCAAGGAACGGGGAACTTTATGCTGTGCACAGACCTGACACGAAAAAACAAACTCCTTAATGTCTTTGGAAAGACCAGGCCACCATACTGAGCGTGAGACTAATTCCAAAGTCTTAGCGATCCCCGGATGCCCGGCAACTTTGCTATCATGAAACTCCGTCAAAACAGTTGCTCTCAAAAACTCAGGGACATAAAGACGATCAGCAGGAGTATTTCCAGGAGCTTGATGTTGAAGCTGCTTTAACTGGGTAAATAAATCTTGTGTGAGGCCTGCCCGAATGACTGAAGGCGGAAGTATGGGAGTAACAGGACTGTTATCATGAACTGGAAGAAAACTGCGTGACAGGGCATCCACCTTGGTATTCTTGGAACCTGGCCTGAAGGTGATAATAAACTTGAAACGAGTAAAAAATAAAGCCCAACGAGCTTGCCGGGCATTCAGCCGTTTAGCTGATTCAGTGTACTGAAGATTTTTGTGATCAGTCAAAACTGAAATGGTATGTGTTGCTCCCTCAAGCCAATGCCTCCACTCCTCGAAAGCCCATTTAATAGCCAGTAATTCCCGGTTACCAACATCGTAGTTGGATTCAGCAGATGAGAATTTCCTGGACATAAAGGCACAAGGATGTAATTCTAGAGAATCCGGATCCTTCTGAGATAGGATAGCCCCAACTCCAACCTCCGAGGCATCAACCTCAACAATGAAAGGCAATTCTGGGTTGGGATGTCTGAGGACTGGGGCTGAGACAAAGGCTTGTTTCAAGGCCCGAAAAGATAACTCAGCTTCACGTGACCAGTTGGTTGGATCCGCTCCCTTCTTAGTCAGTGCCACAATGGGAGCAACTAGGTCGGAGAAAGAGTGAATAAATCTTCTATAATAATTCGCAAACCCTAAAAAGCGCTGAATTGCTTTTAAGTTGGTGGGTTGCGCCCAACTAAGGATGGCTTGGAGCTTCTTCGGTTCCATACAGAATCCCCGAGGGGAAATAATGTACCCTAAAAAGGATACCTCCGTGACATGAAATTCACACTTCTCCAGCTTGGCATATAGGTGATTTTCACGTAATTTTTTTAGAACCTGATGCACCTGGGTAACATGCTGTTCAATAGAGTCAGAATATATCAAGATATCGTCTAAATAGACTACTACGAATCTTCCAAGAAAATCACGGAGCACATCGTTAATGAGATCCTGGAAAACTGCCGGAGCGTTAGACAGGCCGAATGGCATAACCAGATACTCATAGTGACCCGACTGAGTACTGAATGCCGTTTTCCACTCATCCCCTGACTTGATTCGGATGAGGTTATATGCTCCTCTCAGGTCAATCTTAGAAAAAATCACAGCCGAACGTAGCTGATCAAAGAGGACAGAAATCAGCGGCAAAGGGTAAGTATTTTTTACTGAGATTTTATTCAAAGCTCTAAAGTCAATGCAAGGTCTGAGTGATCCATCCTTCTTCTCCACAAAGAAGAAGCCTGCACTTAAAGGGGATTTAGATGGCCTGATAAATCCTTTCCCTAGGCTTTCTTTAACATATTCATTCATGGCCACAGTTTCTGGTCCGGACAAAGCATATAACCTTCCCTTAGGCAAAGTGGCACCAGGAATTAGCTCAATAGCACAATCATAAGGCCGATGGGGAGGCAGAATGTCCGCATTGCCCTTGGAAAATACATCAACAAAATCCTGGTATTCCACAGGAATGGGTGCTGGAATGACAGCAGCTATTCTGATGGGAAGCGTAATACATTCCTTATTACAGATGGTACCCCATTGTGAGATCTCCCCCGACTGCCAATCAATGATGGGATTATGAAAGGCCAGCCAAGGGTGACCCAGAACCACTGGAACTGCTGGGCAATGGGTAAGGAAAAATTCAATTTTTTTTCGGAATGAAGAGCTCCTACCGAAAATAGTACAGGAGGTGTACAGAGAGAAATAACCCCATTGGACAAGGGACTCCCATCTAAACCATGCATGGTGATACATCTACCCAAGGCTAACTGAGGAATACCTAAGGCCTTGGCCCACGTTAAGTCCATAAAGTTCCCTGCAGCTCCACTGTCAACAAAAGCAGACACAGAGGAACAGAGGCTGCCAAAGGAAACTTTAGCTGGGACTAACAGTGAATTATTTGAGGAGATAAGCTGCAGACCAAAGTGAACCCCCTCACAATTCACTTGGTCGAGGCGTTTCCCGACTTGTTCGGACAATTACGGGCAAAATGTCCCTTACTCCCACAGTACAAACAAAGACCAGAATTTTGCCTTCTGGTTCTTTCTTCAGGAGACAGCTTGGAGAGACCTATCTGCATGGGCTCCTCTATGTCCACAGGAATGGAAAAAACACCAGGAGTAGACCCGACAGGTGCTCCTTTTTCAGCCCTCCGCTCTCTGAGACGACGATCAATCTTAATAGAAAGTTCCATGAGTTTATCAAGAGTCTCAGGAGCGGGATACTGAAGGAGACTGTCTTTTATAGACTCAGATAAGCCGAGGCGAAACTGACTGCGCAGGGCTGGGTCATTCCATCCACAGTCGTTCGACCAACGGCGAAACTCCGTACAATAAATCTCTGCGGGATTCTTACCCTGTCTGAGAGCACGCAAATGACTCTCGGTGGATGCCTCTCTATCAGGGTCATCATACAAAAGTCCTAAAGACCCCAGAAAGGCGTCTACAGACAACAATGCCGGATCGTCTGTTCTTAAACCAAAAGCCCAGGTCTGGGGATCCCCCTGAAGTAAAGAAATAATAATTCCGACCCGCTGAGATTCTGTACCTGAGGAGACTGGTCTTAAACGAAAATAAAGTTTACAAGACTCTTTAAAATTAAAAAACTGCTTTCTATCCCCAGAAAAACGGTCAGGCAAATGCATTTTTGGTTCAGGAACGACCCTCGGGGAAGTCCGTAACAGATCTTCCTGTGACCTCACCCGAAGGGATAGATCCTGAACCATCTGAGTAAGTTCTTGAATCTGACTAACTAGAAGCTGGCCAGGATTTGGCCCTACACCAGTGGGATTCATGAGGCCGACAAATCTTCCAAACTGAAATAAGGGAAAAAATCAAACCCTGTTTAATTTTAAATTTTAGTCTGGCCGGTAATAATGTTATGATACCAGTACGTCTGACCAGAGGAGATCTTATGACGGAGGTCAGAGTACTGGAATGGAATGCTGGTTACGGGAGCAGGAAAGCCTAGTAACCCCTGGCGCCCTAACTCCGTTGTCTCGCCCGTGTTATCAGAAATCCCCTGCGAGACTATGGTTGCTTGAGCCCATGGCAGCCGCGTTTGAAGGGCGGATTATGTCTGCCCAACTCCGATGCCCCCTCAGGTCTTAATGGGAGACAAAGGGAAATCTGAGACAGGGTGATAACAAGGGGCCCTCTGACTAAGCAACCAGGCCAGGGGTTACAAGCTAACTAACTTAAACCAGAAGTATGTGCGGACAAACCGCCAGGGAAAAGGACAACCAAAAATCCACTAATCCGTTACTCCTATCCAGCACCGCTGGATACCAGAGTGGATTTGTGGGAGCGGAATCCTCCGCAAAACTCTGAAACACAATATAACCAAATTATAAATAGTAAGCGGTCAAGCCGCAACACACGGCTACGCCGCGACTCACGAACACCACAGGATGTTAAAGGTGCTCGGTCAGGACTCCAGGAAAAGATGACAACTTCCGAGTATGGGACCACTGAGGACAGGAACGACCGGATAGACAGGACTGGAAAACTCTCTGCAACAGACACAGCAAACAGGAAGCTATTACCGGCGTCTGTGAGAAGTCCAGAAAGTGCTTTTAACTGGGAGCTCTCCAATCAGGAGCCAGACAGGGTAATAAACAATCATGCCGTGCAGCTGCATGCTGCACGGCCAGGATACCAATGAGGTGATTAATCTAGACCCAGCAACGGGGAACGCGGTCCGACCGTGGCGTCCCCGTTGCTAGGGTCTGAGCGGCTCCGTGCGCCCGGCGTCTTAGCGTTGCTAGGGAGCCGGCGGCTGTCCGCAACGGCGTCCCTAGTTGCTAGGCGCCGGGCCGCACTGACGGGCGGACCCTCGGCGCCTAACAACTATCTCTGTGCTGCATTATTGTGAGCAGTATTTAGTAAGATATTGCAGCATTTTGGTGACCAGCAGTACACATATAGTACAGTACAGTAGGCCATTGCTGTATCTTACAGCTCTATGTCAAGTATACTGTCTCTGTGCTGCATTATTGTGAGCAGTGTATAGTAGGACAGTGCAGCATTTTGGTGACCAGCAGTATACATATAGTACAGTACAGTAGGCCATTGCTGTATCTTGCAGCTCTGTGTCAAATACTATCTCTGTGCTGCATTATTGTGAGCAGTATATAGTAGGACAGTGCAGCATTTTGGTGACCTGCAGTATACATATAGTACAGTACAGTAGGCCATTGCTGTATTTTGCAGCTCTGTGTCAAGTATGCAATCTCTGTGCAGCATTATTGTGAGCAGTATATAGTAGGACAGTGCAGCATTTTGTGACCAGCAGTATACATATAGTACAGTACAGTAGGCCATTGCTGTATCTTGCAGCTCTGTGACAAGTATACTATCTTTGTGCTGCATTATTGTGAGCAGTATATAGTAGGACAGTGCAGGATTTTGGTGACCAGCAGTATACATATAGTACAGTAGGCCATTGCTGTATCTTGCAGCTCTGTGTCAAGTACACTATCTCTGTGCAGCATTATTGTGAGCAGTATATAGAGGGACAGTGCAGCATTTTGGTGACCAGCAGTATACATATAATACAGTACAGTAGGCCATTGCTGTATCTTGCAGCTCTGTGTCAAGTATACTATTTCTGTGCTGCATTATTGTGAGCAGTATATAGTAGGATATTGCAGCATTTTGGTGACCAGCAGTATACATATAGTACAGTAGGCCATTGCTGTATCTTGCAGCTCTATATCAAGTATACTGTCTCTGTGCTGCATTATTGTGAGCGGTATATAGTAGGATATTGCAGCAATTTGGTGACCAGCAGTATACATATACTACAGTACAGAAGGCCATTGCTGTATCCTGCTGCTCTGTGTCAAGTATACTATCTCTGTGCTGCATTATTGTGAGCAGTCTATAGTAGGACAGTGCAGGATTTTGGTGACCAGCAGTATACATATAGTACAGTACAGTAGGCCATTGCTGTATCTTGCAGGTCTGTGTCAAGTATACTATCTCTGTGCTGCATTATTGTGAGCGGTATATAGTAGGACAGTGCAGCATTTTGGTGACCAGCAGTATACATATAGTACAGTACAGTAGGCCATTGCTGTATTTTGCTGCTCTGTGTAGAGTATACTATCTCTGTGCTGCATTATTGTGAGCAGTATATAGTAGTACATTTCAGGATTTTGGTGACCACCAATATACATATAGTACAGTAGGCCATTGCTGTATCTTGCTGCTCTGTGTCAAGTATATTATATCTGTGCTACATTATTGTGAGCAGTATATAGTAGGACAGTGCAGCATTTTGGTTACCAGCAGTATACATATAGTACAGTACAGTAGGCCATTGCTGTATTTTACAGCTCTGTGTCAAGTATGCAATCTCTGTGCAGCATTATTGTGAGCAGTATATAGTAGGACAGTGCAGCATTTTGTGACCAGCAGTATACATATAGTACAGTACAGTAGGCCATTGCTGTATCTTGCAGCTCTGTGACAAGTATACTACCTCTTTGCTGCATTATTGTGAGCAGTATATAGTAGGACAGTGTAGCATTTTGGTAACCAGCAGTATACATATATTACAGTACAGTAGGCCATTGCTGTATCTTGCTGCTCTGTGTTTAGTATACTATCTCTGTGCTGCATTATTGTGAGCAGTATATAGTAGGACAGTGCAGGATTTTGGTGACCAGCAGTATACCTATAGCACAGTAGGCCATTGCTGTATCTTGCAGCTCTGTGTCAAGTATACTATATCTGTGCTGCATTATTGTGAGCAGTATTTAGTAGGATATTGCAGCATTTTGGTGACCAGCAGTATACATATAGTACAGTACAGAAGGCCATTGCTGTATCTTGCAGCTCTGTGTCAAGTATACTATCTCTGTGCTGCATTATTGTGAGCAGTATATAGTAGGACAGTGTAGCATTTTGGTGACCAGCAGTATACATATAGTACAGTACAGTAAGCCATTGCTGTATTTTGCAGCTCTGTGTCAAGTACACTATCTCTGTGCAGCATTATTGTGAGCAGTATATAGAGGGACAGTGCAGCATTTTGGTGACCAGCAGTATACATATAATACAGTACAGTAGGCCATTGCTGTATCTTGCAGCTCTGTGTCAAGTATACTATTTCTGTGCTGCATTATTGTGAGCAGTATATAGTAGGATATTGCAGCAATTTGGTGACCAGCAGTATACATATAGTACAGTACAGAAGGCCATTGCTGTATCCTGCTGCTCTGTGTCAAGTATACTATCTCTGTGCTGCATTACTGTGAGCAGTCTATAGTAGGACAGTGCAGGATTTTGGTGACCAGCAGTATACATATAGTACAGTACAGTAGGCCATTGCTGTATCTTGCAGGTCTGTGTCAAGTATACTATCTCTGTGCTGCATTATTGTGAGCAGTATATAGTAGGACAGTGCAGCATTTTGGTGACCAGCAGTATACATATAGTACAGTACAGTAGGCCATTGCTGTATTTTGCAGCTCTGTGTAGAGTATACTATCTCTGTGCTGCATTATTGTGAGCAGTATATAGTAGGTCAGTGCAGAATTTCGGTGAACAGCAGTATACATATAGTAAAGGACAGTAGGCCATTGCTGTATCTTGCTGCTTCATTGTCAAGTACACTATCTCTGTGCAGCATTATTGTGAGCAGTATATAGTGGGACAGTGCAGCATTTTGGTGACCAGCAGTATACATATAGTACAGTACATTAGGCAATTGCTGTATCTTGCAGCTCTGTGTCAAGTATACTATCTCTGTGCTGCATTATTTTAAGCAGTATTTAGTAGGATATTGCAGCATTTTGGTGACCAGCAGTATACATATAGTACAGTACAGTAAGCCATTGCTGTATCTTGCAGCTCTGTGTCAAGTATACTATCTCTGTGCTGCATTATTGTGAGCAGTATATAGTAGGTCAGTGCAGAATTTCGGTGACCAGCAGTATACATATAGTAAAGGACAGTAGGCCATTGCTGTATCTTGCTGCTCTGTGTTTAGTATACTATCTCTGTGCTGCATTATTGTGAGCAGTATATAGTAGGACAGTGCAGCATTTTGGTGACCTGCAGTATACATATAGTACAGTACAGTAAGCCATTGCTGTATCTTGCAGCTCTGTGTCAAGTACACTATCTCTGTGCAGCATTATTGTGAGCAGTATATAGAGCACAGGTTCTCAAACTCGGTCCTCAGGACCCCACACGGTGCATGTATTGCAAGTCTCCTCACAGAATCAAAAGTGAAATAATTAGCTCCACCTGTGGACCTTTTAAAATGTGTCAGTGAGTAATTAATACACCTGCGCACCTGCTGGGTTACCTGCAAAACATGCACTGTGTGGGGTCCTGAGGACCGAGTTTGAGAACCCCTGATATAGAAGGACAGTGCAGCATTTTTGGTGACCAGCAGTATACATATATTACAGCACAGTAGGCCATTGCTGTATCTTGCAGCTCTGTGACAAGTATACTATTTCTGTGCTGCATTATTGTGAGCAGTATATAGTAGGACAGTGCAGCATTTTGGTGACCAGCAGTATACATAAATTACAGTACAGTAGGCCATTGCTGTATCTTGCAGCTCTGTGTTAAGTATACTATCTCTGTGCTGCATTATTGTGAGCAGTATAAAGTAGGACAGTGCAGCACTTTGGTGACCAGAAGTATTCATATAGTACAGTACAGTAGGCCATTGCTGTATCTTGCTGCTCTGTTTCAAGTATACTATCTCTGTGCTGCATTATTGTGAGCTGTATATAGTAGGACAGTGCAGGATTTTGGTGACCAGCAGTATACATATAGTACAGTAGGCCATTGCTGTATCTTGCAGCTCTGTGTCAAGTATACTATCTCTGTGCTGCATTATTGTGAGCAGTATATAGTAGGTCAGTGCAGAATTTCGGTGACCAGCAGTATACATATAGTAAAGGAGGTAGGCCATTGCTGTATCTTGCTGCTCTGTGTCAAGTATACTATCTCTGTGCTGCATTATTGTGACCAGTATATAGTAGGACAGTGCAGCATTTTGTGACCAGCAGTATACATATAGTACAGTACAGTAGGCCATTGCTGTATCTTGCAGCTCTGTGTCAAGTATACTATTTCTGTGCTGCATTATTGTGAACAGTATATAGTAGGATATTGCAGCATTTTGGTGACCAGCAGTATACATATAGTACAGTACAGTAGGCCATTGCTGTATCTTGCAGCTCTGTGTCAAGTATACTATTTATGTGCTGCATTATTGTGAACAGTATATAGTAGGACAGTGCAGCATTTTGGTGACCAGCAGTATACATATAGTACAGTACAGTAGGCCATTGCTGTATCTTGCAGGTCTATGTCAAGTATACTACCTCTGTGCTGCATTATTGTGAGTTGTATATAGTAGGACAGTGCAGAATTTTGGTGACCAGCAGTATACATATAGTACAGTACAGTATACCATTGCTGTATTTTGCAGCTCTGTGTCAAGTATACTATCTCTTAGTGATGAGCGGGTGAAACCGAACCCCCCCGAACTTCACTCTTTTTACACGGGTCCGAGCCATACTCGGATTCTCCCGTATGGCTCGGTTAACCTGAGTGAGCCCGAACGTCATCATCCAGCTGTCGGATTCTCGCGAGATTCGGAATTTATATAAGCAGCCGCGCGTCGCCGCCATTTTCACACGTGCATTGAGATTGATAGGGAGAGGACGTGGCTGGCGTCCTCTCCGTACTAATACGAGACAGTTGATCTGATTGCTTGTTTATTATTTTACTATATTTGTGGGGAGGATTGGGGAGCAGCTGTTAGGAGGAGTACAGTGCAGAGTTTTGCTGACAATGACCACCAGTATACGTTTGTCTGCCTGAAAAACACTTCTGTGGCTTTTTTTTTATACTAGTAGTTTAGCAGTTTGCTGACAGTGTCCACCAGGTCCATTATACTGTATATAGCAGTACGGTAGGCCACTGCTGTACCTACCTCTGTGTCGTCACTCGTCATCCATTAAGTATACTATCCATCCATCTACATTGTATACCTGTGGTGGCTTTTTTTTATACTAGTAGTTTAGCAGTCTGCTGACAGTATCCACCAGGTCCATTATACTGTATATAGCAGTACGGTAGGCCACTGCTGTACCTACCTCTGTGTCGTCACTCGTCATCCATTAAGTATACTATTATCCATCAATCTACATTGTATACCTGTGGTGGCTTTTTTTTTTATACTGGTAATTTAGCAGTTTGCTGACAGTGTCCACCAGGTCCATTATACTGTATATAGCAGTACGGTAGGCCACTGCTGTACCTACCTCTGTGTCGTCACTCGTCATCCATTAAGTATACTATTATCCATCCATCTACATTGTATACCTGTGGTGGCTTTTTTTTTATACTGGTAGTTTAGCAGTCTGCTGACAGTGTCCACAGGTCCATTATACTATATATAGCAGTACGGTAGGTCACTGCTGTACCTACCTCTGTGTCGTCACTCGTCATCCATTAAGTATACTATCCATCCATCTACATTGTATACCTGTGGTGCCTTTTAGTTGTGCGCATTAAAATATGGAGAACAAAAATGTGGAGGTTAAAAAAATAGGGAAAGCTTAAGATCCACTTCCACCTCGTGCTGAAGCTGCTGCCACTAGTCATGGCCGAGACGATGAAATGCCATCAACGTCGTCTGCCAAGGCCGATGCCCAATGTCATAGTACAGTGCATATAAAATCCAAAACACAAAAGTTCAGTAAAATGACCCAAAAATGTAAATTAAAAGCGTCTGAGGAGAAGCGTAAACTTGCCAATATGCCATTTACGACACGGAGTGGCAAGGAACGGCTGAGGCCCTGGCCTATGTTCATGGCTAGTGGTTCAGCTTCACATGAGGATGGAAGCACTCATCCTCTCGCTAGAAAAAAGAAAAGACTTAAGCTGGCAAAAACACAGCAAAGAACTGTGCGTTCTTCGAAATCACAAATCCCCAAGGAGAGTCCAATTGTGTCGGTTGCGATGTCTGACCTTCCCAACACTGGACGGGAAGAGCTTGCGCCTTCCACCATTTGCACATCCCCTGCAAGTGCTAGAAGGAGCACCCGCAGTCCAGTTCCTGATAATCAAATTGAAGATGTCAGTGTTGAAGCACACCAGGATGAGGATATGGGTGTTGCTGGCGCAGGGGAGGAAATTGACAAGGAGGATTCTGATGGTGAGGTGGTTTGTTTAAGTCAGGCACCCGGGGAGACACATGTTGTCCGTGGGACGAATATGGCCATTGACATGCCTGGTCAAAATACAAAAAAAATCAGCTCTTCGCTGTGGAACTATTTAAACACAAATGCGGACAACAGGTGTCAAGCCGTGTGTTGCCTTTGTCAAGCTGTAACATGTAGGGGTAAGGACGATAACCACCTCGGAACATCCTCCCTTATACGTCACCTGCAGCGCATTCATCATAAGTCAGTGACAAGTTCAAAAACTTTGGGCGACAGCGGAAGCAGTCCACTGACCAGTAAATCCCTTCCTCTTGTAAACAAGCTCCTGCAAACCACACCACCAACTCCATCAGTGTCAATTTCCTCCTTACCCAGGAAAGCCAATAGTCCTGCAGGCCATGTCACTGGCAATTCTGACGAGTCCTCTCCTGCCTGGGATTCCTCCGATGAATCCTTGAGTGTAACGCCTACTGATGCTGGCGCTGCTGTTGTTGCTGCTGGGAGTCGATTGTCATCCCAGAGGGGAAGTCGGAAGACTACTTGTACTACTTCCAGTAAGCAATTGACTGTACAACAGTCCTTTGCGAGGAAGACGAAATATCACAGCAGTCATCCTGCTGCAAAGCGGATAACTCAGGCCTTGGCAGCCTGGGCGATGAGAAACGTGGTTCCGGTATCCATCGTTAATTCAGAGCCAACTATAGACTTGATTGAGGTACTGTGTCCCCGGTACCAAATACCATCTAGGTTCCATTTCTCTAGGCAGGCGATACCGAAAATGTACACAGACCTCAGAAAAAGACTCACCAGTGTCCTAAAAAATGCAGTTGTACCCAATGTCCACTTAACCACGGACATGTGGACAAGTGGAGCAGGGCAGACTCAGGACTATATGACTGTGACAGCCCACTGGGTAGATGTATTGCCTCCCGCTGCAAGAACAGCAGCGGCGGCACCAGTAGCAGCATCTCGCAAACGCCAACTCGTTCCTAGGCAGGCTACGCTTTGTATCACCGCTTTCCAGAATACGCACACAGCTGAAAACCTCTTACGTCAACTGAGGAAGATCATCGCAGAATGGCTTACCCCAATTGGACTCTCCTGGGGATTTGTGACATCGGACAACGCCACCAATATTGTGCGTTCATTACATCTGGGCAAATTCCAGCACGTCCCATGTTTTGAACATAACTTAAATTTGGTTGTGCAGAATTATTTAAAAAACGACAGGGGCGTGCAAGAGATGCTGTCGGTGACCAGAAGAATTGCGGGCCACTTTCGGCGTTCAGGCACCGCGTACAGAAGACTGGAGCACCACCAAAAATACCTGAACCTGCCCTGCCATCATCTGAAGCAAGAGGTGGTAACGAGGTGGAATTCAACCCTCTATATGCTTCAGAGGATGGAGGAGCAGCAAAATGCCATTCAAGCCTATACATCTGGCCACGATATAGGCAAAGGAGGTGGAATGCACCTGTCTCAAGCGCAGTGGAGAATGATTTCAACGTTGTGCAAGGTTCTGCAACCCTTTGAACTTGCCACACGTGAAGTCAGTTCAGACACTGCCAGCCTGAGTCAGGTCATTCCCCTCATCAGGCTTTTGCAGAAGAAGCTGGAGAGATTGAAGGAGGAGCTAAAACAGAGCGATTCCGCTAGGCATGTGGGACTTGTGGATGGAGCCCTTAATTCGCTTATCTTGCAGCTCTGTGTCAAGTATACTATCTCTGTGCTGCATTATTGTGAGCAGTATATAGTAGGATATTGCAGCATTTTGGTGACCAGCAGTATACATATAGTACAGTAAAGTAGTCCATTGCTGTATCTTGCAGCTCTATGTCAAGTGTACTGTCTCTGTGCTGCATTATTGTGAGAAGTATATAGTAGGATATTGCCGCAATTTGGTGACCAGCAGTATACATATATTACAGTACAGTAGGCCATTGCTGTATCTTGCAGCTCTGTGTCAAGTATTCTATCTCTGTGCTGCATTATTGTGAGCAGTTTATAGTAGGACAGTGCAGCATTTTGGTGACACCAGCAGTATACATATAGTACAGTACAGTAGGCCATTGCTGTATCTTGCTGCTCTGTGTCAAGTATACTATCTCTGTGCCGCATTATTGTGAGCAGTATATAGCAGGACAGTGCAGCATTTTGGTGACCAGCAGTATACATATAGTACAGTACAGTAGGCCATTGCTGTATCTTTCAGCTCTGTGTCAAGTACACTATCTCTGTGCAACATTATGGTGAGCAGTATATAGTAGGATATTGCAGCATTTTGGTGACCAGCAGTATACATATAGTACAGTACAGTAGGCCATTGCTGTATCTTGCAGCTCTGTGTCAAGTATACTTTCTCTGTGCTGCATTATTGTGAGCAGTATATAGTAGGACAGTGCAGCATTTTGGGGACCAGCAATATACATATAGTACGGTACAGTAGGCCATTGCTATTGATATATTACTGGCATATAATTCCACACATTAAAAAATGGAGAATAAAAATGTGGAGGGGTAAAATAGGTAAAGATCAAGATCCACTTCCACCTCGTGCTGAAGCTGCTGCCACTAGTCATGGGCGAGACGATGAAATGCCATCAACATTGTCTGGTAAGGCCGATGCCCAATGTCATAGTAGAAAGCATGTAAAATCCAAAAAACTAAAGTTCAGTAAAATTACCCAAAAATCGAAATTAAAAGCGTCTGAGGAGAAGCGTAAACTTGCCAATATGCCATTTACGACACGGAGTGGCAAGGAACGGCTGAGGCCCTGATCTATGTTCATGGCTAGTGGTTCAGCTTCACATGAGGATGGAATCACTCATACTCCCGCTAGAAAAATGAAAAGACTTAAGCTGGCAAAATGCACAGCAAAGTATTGTGCGTTCTTCGAAATCACAAATCCCCAAGGAGAATCCAATTGTGTCGGTTGCGATGCCTGACCTTCCCAACACTGGACGGGAAGAGGTGGCGCCTTCCACTATTTGCACGCCCCCTGCAGGTGCTGGAAGGAGCACCCACAGTCCAGTTTCTGATAGTCAAGTTGAAGATGTCACTGTTGAAGTTCACCAGGATGAGGATATGTGTGTTGCTGGCGCTGAGGAGGAAATTGACAAGGAGGATTCTGATGGTGAGGTGGTTTGTTTAAGTCAGGCACCCGGGGAGACACCTGTTTTCTGTGGGATGAATATGGCCATTGACATGCCTGGTCAAATCACAAAGAAAATCACCTCTTCGGTGTGGAATTATTTTAACAGAAATGTGGACAACAGGTGCAAAGGCGTGTGTTGCCTTTGTCAAACCACACCACCAACTCCCTCTGTGTCAATGTCCATGTCACTGGCAAGACTGATGAGTCCTCTCCTAACTGGGACTCCTAACTGGGATTCCTCCGATGGATCCTTGAGTGTAATGCCTACTGCTGCTGGCGCTGCTGTTGTTGCTGTTGGGAGTCGATTGTCATCCCAGAGTTGAAGTCGGAAGACCACTTGTACTACTTCCAGTAAGCAATTGACTATCCAGCACTACTTTGCGAGGAAGATGAAATATCACAGCAGTCATCCTGCTGCAAAGCGGATAACTCAGGCCTTGGCAGCTGTGTTGGTGTTAAACGTGTGTCCGGTATCCACCGTTAATACACAGGGAATTAGAGAATTGCTTGAGGTAGTGTGTCCCCGGGACCAAATACCATCTAGGTTCCACTTCTCTAGGCAGGCGATACCGAGAATGACATCAGAAAAAGAGTCACCAGTGTCCTAAAAAATGCAGTTTTACCCAATGTCCACTTAACCATGGACATGTGGACAAGTGGAGCAGGGCAGACTCAGGACTCTATGACTGTGACAGCCCACTGGGTAGATGTATTGCCTCCCGCAGCAAGAACAGCAGCTCTCAACAACTCTCTCTGCACATGTTATATCTGCCCTCCCTGCAGTGCACATGGTTTTGCCCAACAGCTAACAAGTTTTCTGCTGCGATCAACTTGGAATTAGGCCCTATATGACTGTGACAGCCCTCTGGGTAGACGTATTGCCTCCCACAGCAAGAACAGCAGCAGCGGCACCAGTAGCAATATTTCGCAAACGCCAACTAGTTCCTAGGCAGGCTACACTTTGTATCACCACTTTCCATAAGAGGCACACAGCTGAAAACCTCTTACAGAAACTGAGGAACATCATCCAATTGGACTCTCCTGGGGATTTGTGACATCGGACAAAACCACCAATATTGTGCGTGCATTACATGTGGGCAAATTCCAGAACGTACCATGTTTTGCACATACATTAAATTTGGTGGTACAGAATTATTTAAAAAACGGCAGGGGCGTGCAAGAGATGCTGTCGGTGGCCCGAAGAATTGCGTGCCACTTTCGGCATTCAGCCACCGCGTGCCAAAGTCTGGAGCACCAGCTAACACTCCTGAACCTGCCCCGCTATCATCTGAAGCAAGAGGTGGTAACGACGTGGAATTCAACCCTCTATATGCTTCAGAGGATGGAGGAGCAGCAAAAGGCCATTCAAGCCTATACATCTGCCTACGATATAGGCAAAGGAGGGGGAATGCACCTGACTCAAGCACAGTGGAGAATGATTTCAACGTTGTGCAAGGTTCTGCAACCCTTTGAACTTGCCACACCTGAGTCAGGTCATTCCCCTCATCAGGCTTTTGCAGAAGTAGCTGGAGAGATTGAATGAGGAATTAAAATGTAGCGATTCCGCTAGGCATGTGAGACTTGTGGATGGAGCCCTTAATTCGCTTAACCAGGATTCATGGGTGGTCAATCTGTTGAAATCAGAGCACTACATTTTGGCCACCGTGCTCGATCCTAGGTTTAAAGCCTACGTTGTGTCTCTCTTTCTGGCAGACACAAGTCTGCACATGTTCAAAGACCTGCTGGTGAGACACTTGTCAACTCAAACGGAACGTGACCCGTCAACAGCTCCTCCTTCACATTCTCCCGCAACTGGGGCTGCGAGGAAAAGTCTAAGAATTCCGAGCCCACCCACTGGCGGTGATGCATGGCAGTCTGGAGCGAGTGCTGACATCTGGTCCGGACTGAAGGACCTGCCAATGATTACTGACATGTTGTCTACTGTCACTGCATATGATTCTATCACCATTAAAAGAATGGTGGAGGATTATATGAGTGACAGCATCCAACTAGGCACGTCAGACAGTCCGTACGTATACTGGCAGGAAAAAGAGGCAATTTGGAGGCCCTTGCACAAACTTGCTTTATTTTACCTAAGTTGCCCCCCTCCCCCCCCCCCTCCAGTGTGTACTCTGAAAGAGTGTTTAGTGCAGCCGATCACCTTGTCAGCAATCGGCGTACGAGGTTACTTCCAGAAAATGTGGAGAGGATGATGTTCATCAAAATGAATTATAATCAATTCCTCCTTGAAGACATTCACCAGCAATTACCTCCAGAAAGTACACAGGGATCTGAGATGGTGGATTCCAGTGGGGACAAATTAATACTCTGTGAGGAGGGGGATGTACACAGTGAGTAATCGTACGATGAGGAGGAGGTGGACATCTTGCCTCTGTAGAGCCAGTTGTGCAAGGAGAGATTGATTGCTTCTTTTTTGGTGGGGGCCCAAACCAACCAGTCATTTCAGCCACAGTCGTGTGTCAGACCCTGTGGCTGAAATGATGGGTTTGTTAAAGTGTGCATGTCCTGTTTATACAACATAAGGGTGGGTGGAAGGCTCTTTTTTTATTTATCTCTGCATCATGTGATGTTTGGGGCCAATTTGTTTAAGTGCCATCCTATCTGACACTGCAGTGCCACTCCTAGATGGGCCCGGTGTTTGTGCCGCCCACTTGGGCCGCTTAGCTTAGTCATCCAGCGACCACGGTGCAAATTTTAGGACTAAAAATAATATTGTGAGGTGTTAGGTGTTCAGAAGAGACTGGAAATGAGAGTATATTATGGATATTGAGGTTAATTATACTATGGAATCATATTTCCCCCTAATTCTATGATTTAAGCTGTTTTTAGGTTGTTGTTTTTTTATAAAAAACACTCGAATCCAAAACACACCCGAATTCGACAAAACATTTTCAGGGAGATTTTGGCAAAATGCGTCCGAATCCAAAACACGCCCGCGCAACTGGATCCAAAACCAAAGCACAAAACCCGTAAAATTTCCGGTGCACATCTCTACTGTATACAATATTTACTGCATTCATGCTGCCATAGCTGACAGTTGTCAAGAGATGTGGACACTAACATAGTTTAGCACTGGCACTGCATTGCTGGAGTAAGGGGACATAAGCAACCCACTTGTCACAGAGTTTCTGCCTCTTTTTTGTGACAGTTACCATACTTGCAAGATTATAGCTGCATTACCGATAGTTTGTCATGTCCTTTATTGTTTTAGTAGGTTCCCACACTGGGTGGCAAAGCCCCTTGGAGACATCTGGTTGTCGGCGCAGAGTCAAGCCAGTGATGTCATCGTTTTTCTCCACTGGGAGCAGTGGTGAGAGGAAGTACGGGCACAATGGTGACTTGAACAGGTATTTGTGTGTTGTATGTTTTGTTATACTACAGTATGTCTTGATAAAAGGGACGCCGATCCCTGAAATGTTGACTACATCCAGTTGCCTGAGTGTGGATTTATTATAGAAATAAGGGGTCTATTTACTAAGCCTTGGATGGAGATAAAGTCGCTGGAGATAAAGTACCAGTAACAATGGTTCTATTCTTTAAATATATCTTTATTGAATTGATTTGGAAATTTGATCAGGAAAATACACATAACTTCATAGCACATGTAAATACAATGACTCAGTAACAAAGGCCAACAGTTATTCCAAATGAAACAGTACATAAACAGTATAGTCAGGTAATATACAGAAAGAAAACATGCCATGTGTAGAACAGATGACAGTCTGACCATGGGGAGGGATGATTAATAAACTTAATAAGTCAATTATGATTAAACAACATCATGGAACAAACAGCTGAATAGGTGAATTATCCATTAACATTCTGAGTTATCGCCATGTGGTATGCTGCAGATAATTACACATTTTGGTCTTAGTAGAAAAAGGTGATGTATGTATCTCTGTAATGTGCCCAAACCTCGATGAAGAGGTGAGTACACTTTTCCTTCTCCCATGGTGTTTCCACCCAATTCATCTGGAAAATGCAGGCTATTATTTCCTAAGAAAGAAGATAGCTCATAGTTCTCTATTGATCCAATGAAAAGTTATTTGGTCCACTGTACTTATGGCAAGGAGTAAAACAAAACCTGTGATTTACAGTTATACCATAAGAGTTCCCCTAAACAGAATACCTTTGCTTTCCTATTTGTGTGCATATATTATTCAGTTTATCACCACAATCACATTATAGATTAAGATTCCCAAATATCTATTAACTGTATCTTCAATCATATAGGTATGTTGTCCTTTATTTGGAGGCTATTTTCTTTAATTAGTCAATGTTGAATATTAGAAGATTATTCTTCTGTTGTCCTAACTAAAATCTCACCACTAGGAGCACTGACCCCAGAGTTACCACATATGGCCGATACACGTATTATGTAGGATGTCAGTGACTTTAGCCCATCAACAGTATACGTTTCTACTTTGCTACCTGATCTACGTTCCTGCCACCTTTCACCTTGATTTTCAGATTCTACTTTGTATTCAACTTTAAATTCAGTTACTGTGACTCCATCTCCAACTATAGTTGGTTCCTTGAGCTGTAATTTAATACTGGATGAATCAGCAGTGATGAGTGAGACTTCAGGTTTACCAGTGGGAAAGGTTTTCTCATTTTCTATAGCATCACTGGCAGTGCTGAGTCCTGGTTTAAACACTGCAGAGTATTTGAGCTGATACTTAGTATTAGGCTTTAGTCCTGTAACTGTGATCTTCTCATCTTTATTCTTTGTTATAAAATGTGACCAGTTTTCCTCCTCAGCAGATCTATACTCTATTTTGTATCTTTCTATGAACTCTTTCCCAAAGTCTGCTGGACTGATAGTGAGTTCCATACTATCATGTGTCCTACCACTGATAAAGGGGGGATTAGGTTTAGCTGGAGGCTCAAACTTTACACTCACCAAATCCCCACCTTCATACAAATAAATGGAGACCCCAGGATTACTCTGGTCTGGGACAGATGAGATAATGAATTTAGTCTTCTCACTGGATGCATTGGCTGCAGCAAATTCCTTAAATGCTCTTACACATCTCCTGGCCTTCTTATCTACATAATTGTCCTTGTACCATGGTGAGATGTTGTTGTTGTTATTATAGATTTTGCTTTCAAGATCTTGAAGCCAATAAGACATATCAGAAAGATATGTCTCCTCCTCATTAAAGGATGTAAAATTGAAAGACACAACATAATCAATCATAGGGTCAGATGTTAGTTTGTGTCTCTCAGTCTCAGTTGGTAAAACACTGATGTTGGGCAGCATTGCCAGATAGGAGCTCACAGTATCCATCTCCTGTTCTTTTCTGCTCAGAAACTCTGTAATATAGCTGTTTCTAAATGGAGATTGTTTTATTTTGAGTAAAATCTTAGCAAGATCAGATTCCTCTGATCCCCCACCACGGATAGCAGGTAAGATCTCTGCAAGTTTCTTCTTAAATTTGAGTTTAAATAGATCACACTGCTCTATGAACTGAATGATGTTACTCTTGATGTCAGGAAAGGTCTCTGCAACCGGATGTTTCATCAGATCGTTACAGTGTATGGTAACATCTATCATTTTCTGTATCTGCTGTTCTGTACTGAAAACAAGATCTGTACTAATGGATCTAATTATTTGATCAACTTTACTGTTAATTTTTGACAGAGGATACAGCCAGACTGTCACAGGTACAGCCTTCTCCCCTTTCTCTCCTAATAGCTTTGGGAGGTTGGCATAAATTTTTACGGCATCTTCGAATGTGACCGGATTACTCTCCAGGGCGAAGTCTCCATTAAACTTGCAGCTAAATGTTTTTACTTCTTTCCTCTTTTCCTCTGTAATTTCCACATTTCCCTGTCCATCGATTGTACATTGTGGAATATTCTTTATAGCGACCTCAAGGTTTCCCTGTATTTCCTGAAACTTCTCTGTTGTAGACACATCACGTTCAAATGTAAAGAAGGCTTTAGCACCATACAATATACCAGTGACCACATGGGTGGCCGTCCCTTTGTCAAACACTTCATGATGTTCTATGTTTTTGGCACCTAAATGCTCCATGCTCAGCTGCTCAAACTTTGTTGTTCTTGAGTAATTTAGAGTGACACTGACTTGATTCTTAGAGGCCTTAGTGTTATGAATGAATTTCCCAGATCCCGTAACATCTACCATACCAGCAAGTAAACTGAGCTTTAAAGATGCTGAAACATTCAGAGCTGATGATTTAGCTGAAAGAGTGTCTGAAGTTGTAATGTCAAATAATGTATTCTCTCGAGGTGTTGATGCCACGTGATCTGCCAATACATCGAGGTCCCATAAAGTGATACCTGAATAATAACAAAATATAAACAGTCATCTATTCTGCAGCAGATTCCTTCCTGACTCAATTGTAAACTTTAATTTTATATATTTGTTTTATTTTCCAATATATTAAATGCTTGCTTCTCCTAGAAGCTACAGTGAGTTTCCCTATCCATTGCCCTCGTTCTTCTCTGTTTTCCTGTATTGTCTATTCACACAATTTTTATGCAATGGTGTTTTGCACTCATGGTGTATTCTTTATTTTATGGTTATCCCATGTATGGCGGTGCCCTGCACTATGTAGCACTGAATAAGTAAATTATTATAATATTAATAAGAGCAAATTACATCTATACCAGTGCAATACAACAGAGGAAAATAAGCAGAAATCTGATGGTGATCATTGGAAACGGCTGTTGGGCATCTGCTACCGGCACCATTACCAGTATTATACTTTGTACCTTATTAAAGCCTTCTATACTGAATGTGAGTGCTGACCCTACACTTCTTCTGTGAAGGATGAGGTGATTGCGGTTTATTTCATTTTTATGGACCAACCACCAGTATTAATTATGCTTTTGTGCTTTGTCTTGTTTGCTTATATGGTAGGGATTGTGCTGGGAAACAGGTGATAGTGTGTGTGGCTGGAGGGATCCAACTACACAGAGAATAAAACAGGTGTGTGAACATTCCTAGAGGCTGCCATGTGGAGAGAACCCAGGTGGGGCTGTTGCAGTCAGTCCAGGTCAGGACTGCAGTCAGGATCCAGTTTGTCGGGGCTAGGAAGCCTTGGTACTTATATACGGGAGGTAGGGAAAACCATAAAACTTTAAAGACTGTGAGACTGTTGAGAAGCTGTAGTAGCCAGCCAAGCCACGACTTATAAGTTTCTGCTGCCAGTAAAACTTCTTATTCATTTACTGTATTTACAATAAATGCTGTCTTTGGATCCTGATTAAACACCTGGACACTGCACCAATAAACCCCTCTACCGAGCTAATTGCCCCATAGTGTCACTATACTGTATGTGTGTATATATATATATATATATATATATATATATATCCACAGTACAGAAGAAAGGTGCTCACTAGGGACTTCTCATTAATGTTTTGCAGAGTTAATTACTCATATATCACCAACACAGTGTCATGAGTCAATGCTTTGGTTAAAGGATGCAACCTTCATTAGGACACAACCCACCAGCCATAGCACTACTCAAACAAACAATACAATACAATACACACAATACAGCAATAAAAAAAAAGAAAAAATGTATATATAAATGTGAAATACCAGACTAAAATTTGCTGCCTTAATGGAATTGATTAAATACTACACTATTTGTAAATTTTACTAGACCTAATAGCGCCACATCTGATACTTGGGGATGTTGGAGAAGCCATTGTGATCTGGAAAGCTGTGCTGAAGCATCAATAACACTCTTAGGCCATATACAGTATCTGCTTACATTTTTCTAACTTCTAGCTGTGTTGAAAAGATTGTAACTAAAGATTTTTTGAAAACATAGAAACATAGAAATTGATGGCAGATAAGAGCCACTTGGCCCATCTAGTCTGCCCCTTTTTTGTATCCTTTAAGGAACCTGAACCCTTGTTGAGCCTTAGTTCTTAGTAATGATATTCATATGCCTATCCCAAGCATGTTTAAATTGCTCTACTGTATTAGCCTCTACCACCTCTGATGGGAGGCTATTCTACTTGTCCACTACCCTTTCTGTGAAGTAATGGTTCCTTAAATTTCCACTGAACCTCCCCCCAGCCAGTCTCAGTGCATGTTCTCGTGTCCTATCGCTTCTCTTCATTTGGAGAATGTTTCCCTCCTGGACTTTGTTAAAACCTTTGGTATATTTGAAAGTTTTTATCATGTCTCCCCTTTCCCTTCTCTGCTACAAACTATACATGTTAATATCTTTTTGTCATTCCGTGAAAGTTTTTTGAAAGTTTTGGCCACGCACCATTTTAGTCGCCCTTCTTTGTACGCTCTCTAATGTATTTATATCCCTCTGGAGATATGGTCTGCAGAACTGGACACAGTATTTCAGGTGAGGACGTATCAGTGGCATTGTTACCTCCTTTTTTCCTGCTACTGATTCCTCTCCTTATGTAACCATGTAACTGAGTTGCCTTTCTCATTGCTATTGGTTACCTGCCTTTAAGTCATCTGAAATAGTGACTCCTATACCCCTTTCATCCTCTGCAGTTTCCAGTGTAGTACCTGTCTATTTTCTATTCTGCTTCTTATCCAGGTATCCATGGTCTTATCCATTTAACTGTTTTATAATCCAACTTCACGCTTTCGTGTTTATTTAGCAGTCTGCCTTACTACAGTCTAGATATGCTACATCTACAGCCTCCCCTTAATATATTGTTTTAGTCATGGAGTAACAAAATTCAATTAGATTTGTTTGGCATGATCTTCCACCAGTAAATCCATGCTGTTTGGGATCCTGTAACTTGTTTGATTTAAGATATTCCACTATTCTTTTTTTTACTAGTGTTTCCATTCCTTTACCTACTACTGATGTAAGGATTATTGGTCTGTAGTTACTTGCTTTTTCCATGCTTCCACTTTTGTGCAGTGGTACTACATTCACTCATTTCTAATCCTCTGTAATTGTACCTGTAGCTAGTGACTTGTTGAATAGTTCTGTTAATTGTGCTACCAGCATATATTTAAGCTCTTTTAGTATCATTGGATATATATTCCATCTGGCCCCATTGATTTATCTACTTTCAGTTTTAAAAGGTTCTTTTAGGACCTTCTCTGTAAATGTTCTTTCATCTACTTTATTTTTATGACTGTCCTTGCAACTAACTGTGGCCCCATCACTTCTTCTGTAATGAATATAGAGCAAAAATAATTATTTATGTTTGCTATTACCTTGTTTCCCTTCAGCAAATTCTCACTCTGTATTTAGTCTCATTATTCCTCCATTTGATTTTCTCTATTCACTTACATACTTAAAAAAGTTTTGGCCTATTTATCTACTGACTGGGCAATTTTCTACTCAGCTTGTGCCTTTGCACACCTGATCACCTTCTTAGCCTCCTTCCATCTGGCAAGATACACCTCTTTGTCATTACTATTTTGAGTCTCCTTATATTTCCTAAAGGCCATCTTTTTTGTTTTCACACTAGTAGATACCTGTTTTATCAACCAGACTGTCTTCCTTTTTGGGGTGCTTTGCTAACCATTTTGTAACAGATACTTAGGGGTAAAAGTACATGTATGCAAAAGGTTTCTACTTATTTTACTTATCATGTACATAGTACAGTGTAGAAAATTATAGCTACAACGTGATTGGCTGCAATGGGCACTTTAGAAAAACTACTCCTTGGAGTTTCTGGATTTATTATGGGTAATGAAAGAAATCCCAGAAATGTATAATCCATATATATATATATATATATATATATATATACACAACAGCAATGGTGCGGCACTCAGAGACACTTTTTTTCAAAAGAAAGCTCACGGACACAGAGTTCGGATGTTCAACGTTTCAATCCCCACAGGATTTTTGTCAAGAAAACATGAAGTACAAGACAAGCTTACCTTATACCCCCCAGAACACAAGTGGACACACACAGACTGGCCGCGTCCTCCAGTGCGGGAGCCCGACCCAGTCACTGGCACGGACACATGACTTGAGCGTTCATATGCACGCCGCACGTCTCACACAAGTAGTGTCGAAGTCAAAAATATTACACACACACTTCACGTGCAAACACCACACAGAGTGGCATCTGTGCGTGGGCATTTTTGCCGTGCGTACGCATACCTGCACGCTACGTACACTGGTTCACAAGCATTGCGCATTGGCGCGTGGTATGAGTATATACGGTAGCATACACATATGCACAGAAAAGCTACAAAGACATAGTTAATAATCAATTCATATAGTGCACAATTTACACATAGTCTCCACACACATTGCCAGCAACTTACATTTACTCAAAGGATAGAACAATAGAGTTATCCAGCTTAACAGGATGTGAGGGGACAGAGCAAGGTTAGGACTTAGTGTTTGGTATCCAGATGTGCAGTATTTTGTGATCTATGTCCCGGTTATGTGCAGTTAATCGCATGTTTCTGCACATAGATATGCGCAGAATTGTAATATTCATAAATACTGTAAATACTTATGATATTTGGCGGGAACCCGGTGGTGGAGACCTGCAAGCACACCTGGACAAAGCATCGCCCATTCATTCAAACCAACCTATGACCCCTCATGTACTGTAAATGACCTGCCCCTTGACCTATGGAAGAAGAGATTACATTTCCTTTTGTATTGTATTTTGGACCCATTGTATAAAAGAAAGGCTCCCTGACCAGGCTCAGGCTTTTCTCTGAAGGTCATTTTGCTAAGACTGACTGAGACCTGGATCCTGGAGCGCTGGCGAACAAACGTATGTACTATTGGTTGTAGCTCTTCTGTGTAATGTTGTATTTTCTACTTGTATCTTTTTGAGTAAATATTGTTGATGTATTGGACGACAACATAACATTTAAACTACTGGTGTCGCATTCCATTCTTGTTTAGGGAATAAGGTGTATTCAGCCACTCGCGTCGCTAAATTGTGCAGACAGCGTGTTGGTGCGTATATGCAACGCGCATGCACATTTTAGGAGTTATTGTTTACATTTAGCGGCCACAGTGGTCCGAACCACAGTGTGATTAGGTATTGCTTTTCCTTGTAAGTAAATCAAACTTTACAGTTGGGAGCTCGTCCATTTCATCTCACACTCACGGACTTGCAGGGCCTAACAGACTTTGGTCTAACAACAAAGGGTGGAGGATGTCTAAAGTAATTTTGTTTTGTGTTAAAACTACCTAATGTTAAACCACGTCTGTCCTGTATAGTTTCAGAGGTGCTGGTGCGAACCGTGGGACAGCAAGGAAAAGCAATTTTTTTGTGTATGTTATTTTTGGCGCGAAAACGCGCACAAGCGTACAGATACTTTGCGTATACTCTCACATATTGTTGCCATAGGTTGTAATAGTAATTTTTAGATCTGCATAGAATCGGATAAGTTATTTGTTACACATTTGGTATATTTGTTTAAGTGGGTGCTTGTAAAACACGTACAGGACTCTGTTCAGGCCTAAAAGTTTGGGCAGCACACAACGGAAGTTATCCACGTGGGTGGCCTCCAGCGTGTGTGAGGGAACAAAGGTGTATCGTGTATGAAGCAAAAGCAGTAGAAACATAAATTTGCTGCATTGCTTACACTGATAGAGATAAGTGTGGAATATTTAGTTGCGAACGCACGGTGTACACGTGGTGCGGTAGAAGTGTACACGAAGCCTGCGTACGGGAATGCGCACATGTGCACGATTACGCGCACGGTTGCATGCTTATGCAAGGTTGCGTAAAGTAGCAAGCGTAACTTTTACCACACAATAGAAATAAATTTAAATGGTGGGATAAAAGATTTGTAGTTATACATTAACAAGTAACTATCCGATTGTAGACAGATTGCTCAAAATCTTGTTATAAGTGTACTACCTCCGGAGCAAGCTATTAATCAAAGGTGAAAGTGATTCACTTTCTGTACAGAAAAATATTGTGTATCAGAGTTGAAAGTAGGTGTGATTATATTGAAACCCGGAAGGGATCCCGTAGGGCGAGACACTCAAGCTAGGAGAAGCTTCGGTGGCGGGGTGGTTTGCAGCCGCACGTTTAAGGCCGGGTGTGGGGTTAGCCAGGACACCCCAGGTGACAGAGACAACCCCTTCTAATAAAAGTAAAATTGTCTACATGATCGTAAGGCACACAAATAACAAGTATTTGGGAGTTGTGCGATTGGACCGCACGTGTGTGTGTGATATGTGGCACAACGTGATACCATTTGCATGATTTTGCACAAATTGCATCCTCATACGCACTGTGTTAGCATACGCAAACGTGATTTGTGTAAGGGAGAAACTTCACTGAGCCCACAGGGAGTTTCTTGGTGAACATTCACTGGATAGGGTGATCGATAAGTTGTTTCTCACCCAACAAAATTCCAGTGGATAAAAACTAAAAAAGTTGCAGACCTGTAACCTGCACTGAAAAAGGTGGCATATTGATTTATTGCTGTTAATACGTCATACTTCCAGTGCTGAGGGGTCTGGTAGGGTTCTCACTGGGTATGCGGCAGTCACTACAGAAGTGGACTGTGGTACTTTCCTGCGGAGAAGGAGTTGGTGAAAGAACTTGGAGGACTTTCACCGTTTGCTTACTTTGTCCATTTGGTGACTATGCTTAAAAAATCCGCAATGGGAGCCAAATGCACAAGTGAGAAACGTTCGGCAGCCAGGGTTCAGGCTGGAGAAGCAGGGCCAAGAGGGACTGCTGGATATATAATGTGTAGGAAATATGGTCCATACACGGAGGCTTTTTGTGATGAATGGGTACAAATGACCGTGGATGATAAGGCATCATTTCCTAGGGTTGGTAGTTTTGAACCAGAGGTGCTGCAGAATGTTAGAAATAGGATATGTCTGATCAAATCCAAGAAACAAAGGATCAGACATAACGATTGTTTAAACATATCGCAACAAGATGGAGAAATGCAAAGGGAACTTGCTCGTATAGCAAAGTCCAAACCAGACAGGAATGTGAATGCGAGTGCACCACCACCGCCATATGTCAATGGAGAGAAGGCTGCTACAACCAATAGCATACCAGGAAATGATAGGAATGGACTTAGTAACTGTACTAACCCTAACCCATGTACATTGTACCCTGTCTAAATTCTCTCAAGGATTATGGTTCAGAGGAGGATGACGAGCCCAGTATGAACTCAGCCCTCTCTCAGACAACCACCATGCAGGAAACTCAGGTGGGCACAGCCCAACCGGTAAGAGCAGTGGCTATGGCTTCCACTGGAGGGATGGGTGAGATCATAGCCACCGGTAAGTACGGGACTGTTCATTGTGCAGAGACAGTAGCTCCCCGCACTGAGACAAACAAGAGTAAAGTGGTTGGGTTAAACCCTGTCCGGGTAATAGCAGTTCCCAATGGGAGAACGGACAACCAGGGAGTGACCCCCATCAGGAATATTGCCATGTATTACCCGTGGTCCAGGTCTTAACTGCGGTCAATCATGTCAGAATTCCCCGATCCCAGGAAAGATTTAGTCGGGTGCCAGAAGTTTATTAAAGATCTGGGGAATGCCCATGAACCCACAAACAAAGATTGGCGGACAGTGTTAAGAGTGTGCCTACCCCCTAATATTGACACCCAAAAATTCATAACTGATTGTAAGATAGAGACAGACAGTCCTCTAACTGAAGAATACAATCAGGAGAATGTAAGCCAGATTAATATACAACTAGGTTGTATTTCCCCACAGTTGTAAAGTGGAACAAGATTTTCACAATCAAACAAAAAGAGAGTGAACTGGCATCTGAATATTTCCATAGAGCGTTACAAGATATGGCCAGATACACTGGGATAGAGGATATAAAGAATGATGCGAACCACAGGGAGGTGGCTGTCTCTGTTTTAATGGATGGGCTGAAAGAGGCATTGAAAGTCAGAGTACAGACTTCTTTGCCTAATTGGAGGGGGACTACAAAAGATGCCCTGAGAGAATCTGCTATGAAACATGACCAAAACATCATCAAAAAACAGAATCGCAAGGGGAAAGGTTGATGGTTGTAAGTATACAGACTCTTGAAGGGATGACCAACCAACCTAAACCCCAGACCTTTGAAGAGAACTGCAGAAGGTCAATAAAATGTTACATTTGCCATATGGAGGGACATTTTTCCAGGGATTGTGGGAACACAGGGACACATAGTAAGTATAGACCCCCTAGACAAGAACATGAGCCACGTTATCAAACACATAGTCGGGACCAGGGAACACATAGAAGGATTTACGAACCGCACAGAGGGGAAACACGGAGGTACCCACCAAGGAAGGACTGGCAGGCCTCCGAAACCTCACAGATATCCCCTTCACACATAGTAACTGCCAATGCTCTGCTGGAGGGACCAAATCCAAAATAGAGGTCAGGTCATACCTGTAGTCTGCAGCCAGTGAAACTGATTGCTGGCCTTGGAGGTAAACCTGAGGTCATGGTCAGTGTAGCTGGCACCCCACAACCTTTTCTTGTAGATACAGGGGCGGCGAGATCTGTACTAAACTCTTCAACAGGTGTAATGACCACAGGAAAAACGAATTCAGCAATGGGAGTAACGTGAAAAGTGCAGCACTATCCTTTGACTAGACCTGCAGAGATTATGATAGGGCCCTTGCATACCAAACATTATTTCCTGTTGGCTGCATCGGCTCCGACTAATCTACTTGGCAGAGATTTGTTATGTAAAATGCGGTGCATCATATATTGTACTCATGAGGGTGTGTTTTAGATATCCCTGAGAACCATGCACAAGATATGTTAGACACCCCTCAAAGGCTAATGTTACACTCTACCATTCTAGACACATGTTCATCACAGGTGGAGGAAATTATCTCACAAATACTGGGTTCTCTGGACACTGGATTGATGGCAAATGTAGCCCCAGTAGTAGCGCAAATAAAAGATGGCAGGATAGCTCCAAAAATCGCCCATTATCTTCTGAAACCAGAGGTGGAATTAGGAGTATACCCTGTCATAGAATGGCTGCTACAGCAGGGCATCCTAGTCAGGATGTCCAGCACAGCCAATAGTCCCATCTTCCCCGTGAAAAAGAGTGGGGAGAGGGATTACAGATTAGTGCAGGATTTAAGGGGTTTAAACAAAATAGTCAACAGTCAATTCCCCGTAGTGCCCAATCCAGCTTTCTTCCTCATGCAGATTCCCTCTATCTCCAAGTACTTCACTGTGATTGACCTCTGTTATGCTTTCTTTTCTGTTCCTCTTCACCCCGACAGTCAGTACCTTTTCGCTTTCACCTACAGGGGTGTACAGTAGACCTGGACCCATCTCCCCCAATGTTTCATTGACAGCCTATGTATTTTCTCTCAGGCCCTACATGACTGTTTGCAATCCTTTCAACCTGAGAATGGGTCAGTGCTGATACAATATGTTGATTACTTGTTATGCTGTGATTCATTTGAGTCATCCCTGGCAGACACTAAACAGCTTCTGTTTCATCTCTCCCAGACCGGACACAAGGTTTCTAAGGATAAATTTCAGTTGTGCCGGACTAGGGTTAAATACTTGGGACACTGCTTGACACAAGGACTCAGACACCTGACCACAGACAGGATACAGGCCATCCGTGACATGACTCTGCCACAAAACCAGCAACAAATTTGCACTCTTCTACAAATGTGTGGGTATTGATGGAATTTGATTACAGGGTTCTCTATTCTGGCACTACCACTGCAATAAATGGTTTCTTCAAGCAAACCAGAATGGGTCTCTCATACTGAGGAATCTAAACTGACGTTTGAGAGACTAAAAGAGTGCTTGTCTCAAGCAACAGCATTGGGAATGCCAGATTACGAGAAACCTTTCGAGTTATACGGTACCGAAAGTGCTTGGTGCGCGGCAGGAGTCCTAACCCAGAAACATGGTGATGTCAGCAGACCGGTAGCCTACTACAGTGCACAACTGGACACTGTAGAACGGTCTCTCCCCACTTGCCTATGAAGTGTTGCAGCCATAGCTTTGTTGGTAAGTAAAAGTGAAGACGTAGTGCTAGGGCATGACCTGACAATCCATACACCTCACGCAGTATCAGCCTTGCTAAACTCCGCCCAAACCAGACATGTCTCATCTGCTCGGTTTACAAAATGGGAACTATCACTGATGGCCCCTGTAAACATCACCACAAAAGGTGTAGCACACTAAATCCTGCAACTTATTTGCCGAGTGTGCCTTGTCATGCACAAAGGATGGAGGATGAGAACGATGGTGAAGGAGGATTTGGTACAGACACTGATACGCATGATTGTATGGAATACTTAAACCAAACGTTCACTGCGAGACCTGACATTAGTGACAACCCACTGGAAGACATAGACTTTACCTTCTACACTGATGGTAGTTGTCACAGACAGATGGACTCAGGAGGCCTGTGCACCAGATACGCAGTTGTAGATGATGAATGTATCATAGAAGCTGAACCCATTGGTCCACCTCACTCAACACAAGTTGCTGAGCTGGTAGCACTGACCAGAGCATGTGATTTGGCAAAGGGTAAGTCAGCTAATATATACATGGACTCTAGATATGCTTTCGGAGTAGTGCATGATTTCAGGGCCCTGTGGTGCCTCAGATATTTCATGATGGCAGCTAGCACACCTGTGGCGCATGCGTCACACATCAAAAGGCTTTTGACAGCCATACAGGAACTGAAAGAGTGGCTGTTATCAAGTGTAAAGCACATACCTACAACCAAGACCCAATTTCACTTGGTAACAACCGAGCGGACGAAGCTGCTAAATCAGCAGCAAGCACTACCACACAAATTAACACCACTCAACTGATGACATTCAATATGGTAAGCACGCAACAATTAATTGAAATGCAAGATGTGTGTTCCCTACAGGAGAAGGTGTTCTGGAAGGCGAAGGGATATGGTCAGGAGTCCTCAGGACTTTGTAGAGATGGACAAGGTAAGCCGGTGGCCCCCAGGGCATATCTCCCAAGTCTAGCTGAGGTGGCACATGGTCTGACTCATCTGGACAAGGAAGGTATGTGCAAATTAGTAAGAGCCTACTGGAGTGCACCAGGGTTCTCTTCTCAGGCGAGCAAGAAAACAATGAAATGTCTTACTTGTTTGAGAAAGAATATTGGTAAGACAACACCAATGGAGCCATCCCATATCCCTCCTACAGATGGACCTTTCCAGGTAATACAAATCAACTTCATACAGCTACCACCCTGTAGAAATTTGAAGTATGTACTCGTATGCACTGATGTCTTCTAAAACTGGGTAGAGGCATTGATACAAATACGAAATGATAAAAAACAGGTGCTATCTAAAGTATTAAAACTTTAAAAGGTGAGGCAGATTCACTCCAATCCCTGAGGCTTTCTCCATATTAGTACACAGGTGTTGCTACGCTGTTGAAAAGACAATTACAAAATTCAACCTCGCGTTCCCATAAAGGTATCTTTGAACCGGTATGAATGAGATCAATCCTATCACAGATAATGATCACAGGGAATGACACTTACATTTAAATTCAGTCTCGAATGCACTGAAAGGTATCTTTCAAAAACCCCATACGTTATGGACTGGAAGCAGCAAAACCAACGTGCATAAAAACATACACTGGTTTTATTCACAAACTGGAACAGACATGAATACTGCAGCAAAAACGTCCTGCAGATGGTGGGTTTTCGTCACAGCATGGATAACTTCAACGCGTTTCAAGGATTCTCTCGCCTTTGTCAAGAAGTGCTGTCTGAGACCTGGCATTCCTGAATTTATCCTGAGATGTTTTCAGTCACATGCTATCCTTGACCAATCCTGAGTAATGTCCAATCTTGTCAAGATATATAGCAGCTGGTTCGTATATACACAAATGATAACGCTGCAGAATTCAGACTGAAGCATATCACATAGAAATAGATGTCACATAATTACATATAAAAATATACACATAAATAAAACAAATACATCACATCTCAACATGATATCTTACTTAAAAGACTTTTTGGTCACGTGATCAGTGATCGTCCGATAGTGAAGCGCTCGTAAGGACTTCATTTAATAGTGAGACAAATTCCACATAATAAATAAAACTCAAAGACTTCCGGTTCCGGCATGAAGGAGTGAGCAGAGGCTCCCATGTGCTCCTCCGTATCGCCAGCACCACCGCTCGTTTTGCCTGCTCACAGACCTAGCATATTATCCCCGCTGACTGCAAGACGTCCAGGGCACATTCCGGTGCTAACCCCTGCCGTTATGGAGAAGTTTTTGGGCCCGCTGGCGCCATCCAAGTTACCGCCGCCGGCGCTCCCTCCCAGACAGGAGAAGCGTTGTGTTGAACAAAACACTTCCTCCTGCACGGATTCCAGCCCTGAGAAACCAGCTGAAAGAAGGCAATCTTCACTGCTACGGGAGATTCCAAGGTGCGTTCTGATGTTAGTACAGGGGCCTCTTCTCCAACTTATGCAGACATTGTAGCTGCAATACATGATACAATGGCGCCATTGCTGCAGAAAGCAGTCAGCGACATCACAGTACAGATTCAGCAGCTTACACACCGTGTCACAGACACCGAGACTCGTTTAGGTACCACAATGGATGATGTTTCAGGTTTACAGAAGGCTGTCACATATCTGGAAAGGGATAATAAGCGTCTTCTAGAAAAAATTGACAATATTGAAAACCGTACACGGAGATGCAACCTCCGTATAGTGGGCTTGCCGGAAACATTAATGGGCCCGGGGCTGGAAAATTTTGTGCGCATTACTCTTCCAAAACTCCTTCATATTGAGGCCGAGTGCGTAGACTTAGTTATAGAGAGAGTTCATCGAATGGGAGACCTGTCGCGGGTTCATAATAATAAGCCGCGTGTAGTCATCTTTAAGACTTTGAACTTTTTGCATAAATCCGCTATATGGAGAGCTTATCGTAAAACAGATTGCCTTAAATGGGAGGGAGCCACGCTTCGTATCTTCCAAGATTATTCCGTGGAACTTTCCCATCTTCGCAAATCTTTTTCACCCATTTGTGCCCTATTAATATAGAAGAAATGCAAATTTGCGTTGTTATATCCCGCCCGTTTGAGAGTGTTCCAAGGATCCTCTTCCCTGGACTTCTCCAATCCCCAGGATGCTGAAGCATATTTCAAAGAAGTCTCTGCCTCTAATATGGATGTCGCTGCTGACACTGTAGAAGATTGATCCCCTTGCTGTACTACGTATCTTTTCGTTTTCTAAATGTGTTTCTTGAATAGGCCTGTGATGCTTTATTCTATTTTTACATTTAAAAGTGCTGGCAACGGATGAGTAGCCTCGCCGTTGGTTTATATAAATAACGTTAATTGTTAAATAACATAGATGTTTACCTGAAGTCAAATTTCTCTTATGATTATCCTGATGCTTGCATCAGTTCATATTGAAATGCTGCTTAAATTGATAATGATCTTTCTTGCCTGTGTGTTTTCTGGTTCCCCCTATGTCTTTGTTTACTCTCCTGCTGTGTTTCCCTTCCCTCCTCCTTCCTGGCCCGTTGTTTTCAGAGATGTTAGCAGATTTTTCTGTTTTGTTTTTTTTTTGTCATATCAGCCTTTGTGATGTATATATATACAACAAAGTATGTCTACTATTAAGGTAGGCACTTTGAATGTAGGAGGTATTAATACTCCGGCAAAACGGCGTAAAATACTGATGTACCTTAATAAACAATCTATTGACATAGCTTGTTTGCAGGAGACGCACCTGGTTTTACATGAGACAAAAAAATTGCAGATGCTTAATTGGGTAGTTCTAGGCGCGGCTTCTCTTAATTCAAAGTCGTGTGGCGTAGCCATTCTGTCAAAAAAATCTTTACCGATTGAAGTGTTATCTACTACGGCAGACCCTGATGGCAGATATGTCCTCATAGAATGTCAATTAGGAGAAAATAAATACTTTATTTGTAACGTTTACGCACCTAATACATATAAGAAATCCTTTTTTATTTCCCTCCTGACAGTACTATACAAATGTGATCTGTCCTCCCTAATTATATGCGGAGATTTGAATTTGGTTTCGTCTTTATATTTAGATAAATCTCAATTTAATAGGTCTTCTAGACCCTTACCTAAAATGGGTGTTCCTTGGATAGCTAAACGACTTAATCTTGTTGACACATGGAGAGCTTTAAACCCAATTGAGAAAGAATTTACTTGTGTTTCAATGGCTCATAATACCTGGTCTCGGATAGATTATATATTAATTGCTTCTGTGCTTTTTCCACATACACGTCAAGCTACTATAGAGACGGTTTCTATTTCAGACCATGGTTTAGTATGGATAGAATTGGTTTACACAAAAGAAAAATCTGGCCGACCTTACTGGAAATTTCCCTCACATTTGGGGAATTCAGAGGGTTTTAAAAATAAGATTTTGTTAATTTGGAAAACATATAAAATGACTAATGCAGTACATGAATCAGAAAACCCTTCTCTGTTCTGGCTTACTGCGAAATCTGTTTTAAGAGGCAAGATAATTTTTTTATGAATCTCATGTTAAACGACAACGTAATACCCTATATTTAGAAAGTCAACAAAACTTATCTCTGGCATATCAGTCATATAAAACTAATCCTACAACACAAACCAAAAACTCCTATTTAATAGCTAAAACTAATTTTAATGAACTGCTAAGTTCTTCTGGTGAGAAATATTATTTTAATGTTAGTTATAAGTTTCACCGCTATGGGAACAAATCGGGAAAACTTCTTACTACTCTGTTAAAGGGATCTCGAAAACCTATGTCCATTCATCCTCTACAGTTAGCTGATGGCTCTTACACATCGTCAAATGCTCAAATTTCTAAGGTTATGAGGGATTTCTATGCTGAATTGTATTCTCCCCCTAATTCACCTGTAGACGATCCCTCTCCTACCCTGGCAAATTCTCATGAACCCTATTCACAACAGTTCTGGGATAGCTTACCACTACCCCAAGTTCCCCCGGCCCTTGCCTCCTCTTTAACTTCTCCTATTTCGATTAATGAAATTTATGACACTATTAAAAAACTTAAACCATGTAAAGCCCCTGGCCCAGATGAGTATTCCAATGAATTTTATAAGCAATTGGCCTCGCAATTGTCCCCTATTTTACAATCTGTTTTTAATCATATTATGACTGCTGGGACCCTCCCTCTATATTTTACTGATGCTGTGATCAAAGTCTTGCCAAAAGAGGGCAGAGATCTTTCCCTGCCGGGATCATATAGACCGATATCTTTGCTCAATGTGGATTTTAATATGTTTACATCTATTTTAGCGCAAAGACTTAAAAACATCCTCCCTGTCCTGATCCACAAAGATCAAACTGGTTTTATTGCAGGAAGGCACTCAGTGGTAAATTTACGGAGAGTTCTTGCAGTCATACAACATGAAAATACTCAATCATCCCCAGACTCGTCCCATAGTTTGATTCTCACTTTAGATGCAGAAAAGGCCTTCGACCTTTTACTGTGGCCCCATCTGTACCATACGCTGGAAAACTTTGGTTTCCCAGAGTCTTTTATTTCTATTATAAAAACCATATACTCCTCACCTTCGTCTTCTATATCTTGCAACGGAGTAATGTCCCCTCCCTTTTTATTACAACGAGGAACGAGACAAGGGTGTCCCCTTTCCCCTCTCCTTTTTGATTTATCGATTGAACCACTAGCTGTTGCCATTCGTGAATCTGATCGTATTCAGGGAATCACATTAGGGTCAGAAACATTAAAAATAGCTTTATTTGCTGATGACACTCTTTTATTTTTAGCTGACCCAGAACAGTCATTACCAGCTTTACTTCATTTAATTTTTTCTTTTGGGAAAATCGCAGGTTATAAGATAAACATTACAAAATCGGAAATCTTATTGCTAGGTAAAACCTCACCGTCTACATTTTTAAACCCTGACATTCCTCCTTTTAAAATATCTAAATCCCATTTTAAGTATCTGGGCATTAATATCTGCCCTGATCTAACCAACTTGTACAAAGTAAATTTTTCTCAGGCGATAAGTAAAATAGCTTTGAAGCTAGAAGCATGGAAGGACCTTCCGTTATCTCTACTTGGTAGAATAGAAGTGATCAAAAGTGTTCTGTTTCCCAAAATATTTTATTTCATACAGATGCTTCCGATTTCTCTCACTCGTTTTGATATACTTAAACTTGAAGCTCTGTTTTCAAAATTTATATGGCGTGGTAAACGTCCAAGGATTGCCAAATCAAAATTGAAGTCAGCTAAAAAAGATGGAGGTTTTGGTTTTCCAGATTTAAAGGCTTACACCCTAGCAGTACAGCTTCGCTATATAATTGATTGGTTCCACAGCACGTCACTCTATTCTGACCTCGAGCTAGAACACGCTATCTTTTCCCCATATTCTCCGGCTGCTTTAGTTCATTTGCGTCCCTCCCAAATACCATCTAAGATTAAAGAACACATTTTATTTAAGGACACCTTTTTAGCCTGGACTACTATAAATAAGAAGTGTCATAGAAATCCTCATTTCTCCCAGTTTATCCCCTTTTGGGGCAACCCAGCTTTATTACCCTCGTTACAAAATGCCGCCTTTTCACAATGGAAATCCAAAGGTCTAGATTCATTTAATAAAATTTTTGATCCTGGAGGCTCTATTTATTCATTTCCAGAATTATGCCATAAATATGACCTCCCTAAACATCACATGTTCATGTATTTCAAGGTGCGTCACTTTGTATATTCCATCAGCTCTCCTTCTCACTCAATAATGCCTAAGGGCCTAGAAACTCTTCCCAAAACACTTCCCAATAATATTGACTCCCTACTTAAATCTGTTTGTTTACGTCCTTATAAAGTGCAATCCCTATATGCTATTTTACTGTCCTGCTCTCCCACTGATCAATGGGATAATTTGCTCTTGAGATGGAAAAGTGATATTCCAGCCCTGACGGATGTTGCTGAAATTACTGATCCATGCTTAAGATCCCTTAAATATCTGGGATCATCGTATCTTCAGGAGGTACATCTGAGAATGATTCACAGGGCATATATTACTCCGCTACAACGTAAACACATGTTACCTAGTGAAACAGGGAATTGTATTAAATGTGGAGTTTCCTCAGCATCTTTTCTACATTGTATGTGGGAGTGCAGAAAAGTTAAATTCTTCTGGAATAAACTCTTAGTATTTATTAACCAATTGTTTTCTATAAATGCTCATCCAGATCCGCTGGCATGCCTATGTTTAAATTTTAAAAACTGGAACCTAAAACAGAGGATTTGTCCCTTGCTTAGTGTTATACTTACTCTTGGTAGGAAATGTATATTAATCAGGTGGGTCCAACGCTCTGCTCCTTCCATTATAGAGGTTAAACAAAAGCTCTTACAACTAATGTATTACGATTGGAAAACATCGTTGTCATTACATTCTTCATTTGGACTCTGCAAATTTTGCTTAAAATGGAACTGCTTTATCGAATTCCTAGACCCTTCTACAAAAGCACATGTATTAAAAATGATAGACTGTAAAGTGGTGACATCCAATTTGTGTATATAGAACTTCTGATTTAAATCAGTATTTTCAATGCCTATTTTGTATTAATGTCTTACGCTAATATTTTGAGTTGTCTTAAAGGCTGACATCCATTATTCCATTATTTTTAGAGCTGCTAACACCTAAGGGGCCCTACTCACTGGCCGACCCGCCGCCGAGCTGCCCAACGGCGGATACGGCCGACGAGCGACCCGGCGGCGGGGGGGCAGTGACGGGGGGAGTGAAGTTTCTTCACTCCCCCCGTCACCCGGCTGCATTGAAGTGCAGGCTAATATGGACGAGATCGTCCATATTGGCCTGCATGTACAGCCGACGGGAGACCAGCGATGAACGAGCGCGGGGACGCGCATCGTTCATCACTGGAGCCTCCACACTGAAAGATATGAACGAGTTCTCGTTCATTTATGAACGAGATCGTTCATATCTTTCAGTATATCGGCCAGTGTGTAGGGCCTATAACTCTTCCCCTCCCCCCACTTCCCTTCTGTGTGTTCCCCTTACCTATCTATCCTCTATCTCTATTTTACCTTTAATTAGTAATTAATACAGAGTCAGATTGTTCAAGGTTTACCAATAGTTTTATTGGCCTTGTGATTGTTTTGTACAACTTAATGCGATATAAGCTTGTTAAATTTTCTGACATGTAAAGTTACGATTTCACTTGTCTATCATAAAACCCTAATAAATATATCTTTAAAAAAAATAAAAAATAAAAAATAAAACTCATGTGCCGAGAAACAAACCCTGTATGGGTTAAGTCTGCTGATGTTATCAACAAAAGAAATAATAAACCCGGTAAAAATTACAAAACGGCCCCCATAATGCTGGCCGCACAGACTGTAATAAAACAGGTAATCAGATCAAGTGTGTACCTAAACATAAACACACATGTTTTCCACGGCATAGCAGGCCAGGGTATCTAAATGCGCTATATCGGTAATCCCGATCACGTGACCGAGGTTTTAACCAATCGCGGTACTCTGCAAATCTGATGAATGGAAAAGACCAACAGTTACATAGTTGCTAACTGAGACCTCACCATCAAGAGGAAAAGTTACAGAAATTGCCATTAAAATGAAGCAGCTATATTCTAAGTGTTAGCATACAAATAGTGATAGTAACACAGAGAAAAATAATATAAATGGTTTGTGTGGTATTTTCAAATACACAAGTCAATACAAACAAACAATCCCAATAGGGAGGTCTCATTTACATAATCTCTCAAACACTTTTATGTACGAAAGCATGCTGATGCGTTAATATCTTTATTGTTCACACGCTGCTCCAATAGTGAAAGGCTGAACATAAGTAAAGGGTGTCCTTCAATTCGTATCCACTGTCTCTCCATTCACATAGAGTGATTCTTTTGTCCATAGCAGCTCAATAGTTAAAATTAATGGTGTCAGAAAAAAAGAGAGAAAGAAAGAGCAAAAAAGATCTGTTAGTGATATGTATCTCATCAACAATACGAGGACAGATTATATGAACCATTTAAATTCAAACTCTAGGTTTAACCCGTTAGAAGCTAGGGTTCTAAGCTGATATATACCCTTCATTTCCTCCTTAGCTAAAGCCTTCTCCACATTATGTGTTCTCCAATTTCCTTTTACTACCTTTATTCCCATGAAGCTTTTTAGGCCCTTCAAATTACACACATGTTTTTCCTTGAAGTGTGCAGAGACACTATGCGAGTCTAACCCCTTTCTTATATTCCTGGTATGTTCAAACAGTCTTTCTTTTAGCATTCTGCCTGTTCTCCCAACATACTGGAATCCACAATGACATTCCAGCAAATAAATAACATTTCTACTACAACAAATAATAAAATTTTTTATAGGGTAGATATTTTGCGTCTGATTAGATCTGTACTCCGTGATCTTTCTATCTATGGTACAACTCTTACACATAAGGCAAAAGCCACAGCGATAAAACCCTTTTGATGTTATTTGCTGGAATGTCATTGTGGATTCCAGTATGTTGGGAGAACAGGCAGAATGCTAAAAGAAAGACTGTCTGAACATACCAGGAATATAAGAAAGGGGTTAGACTCGCATAGTGTCTCTGCACACTTCAAGGAAAAAATAAGAATTTACTTACCGATAATTCTATTTCTCGTAGTCCGTAGTGGATGCTGGGGACTCCGTAAGGACCATGGGGAATAGCGGCTCCGCAGGAGACTGGGCACAAAAGTAAAAGCTTTAGGACTACCTGGTGTGCACTGGCTCCTCCCCCTATGACCCTCCTCCAAGCCTCAGTTAGGATTCTGTGCCCGGACGAGCGTACACAATAAGGAAGGATATTGAATCCCGGGTAAGACTCATACCAGCCACACCAATCACACAGTACAACCTGTGATCTGAACCCAGTTAACAGCATGATAACAGAGGAGCCTCTGAAAAGATGGCTCACAACAATAATAATAACCCGATTTTTGTAACAATAACTATGTACAAGTATTGCAGACAATCCGCACTTGGGATGGGCGCCCAGCATCCACTACGGACTACGAGAAATAGAATTATCGGTAAGTAAATTCTTATTTTCTCTAACGTCCTAAGTGGATGCTGTGGACTCCGTAAGGACCATGGGGATTATACCAAAGCTCCCAAACGGGCGGGAGAGTGCGGATGACTCTGCAGCACCGAATGAGAGAACTCAAGGTCCTCCTCAGCCAGGGTATCAAATTTGTAGAATTTAGCAAACGTGTTTGCCCCTGACCAAGTTGTTATGATTCCTGTACTCCAGACCGGAGGAGATCTTATGGCAGGGATCTGAGTACAGGAAAAATATGCTGGTTGTGGGAGCTGGAGAGCCTAGTAACCCCTGGCGCCCTAACTCCGTTGTCTCGCCCGTGTTATCAGAAATCCCCTGCGAGACTATGGTTGCTTGAGCCCATGGCAGCCGCGTTCGAAGGGCGGATTATGTCTGCCCAACCCCGATGCCCCCGCAGGTCTTAATGGGAGACAAGGGGAAGTCCGAGACAGGGTGATAACAAGGGGCCCTCTGACTAAGCAACCAGGCCAGGGGTTACAAGCTAACTAACTAAATCAAAAGGTATGTGCGGACTAGCCGCCAGGGAAAAGGACAACCAAAAGATCCACTGATCCGACACTCCTATCCGGCACCGCTGGACACCAGAGTGGATCTTGTGGAAGCGGAATCCTCCGCAAAGCTCCAGAACACAATTTAAACAAAATAATAAACAGTAGCGGACAAGCCGCAACACACGGCTGCGCCGCGACTCACGAACACCACCAGATGTTAAAGGTGCTCGGTCAGACTCCAGGAACAGATGGTAACTTCCGAGTACAGGTTCTCTGAGGACAGGAACAACCGAATAGACCGGGACTGGGAACTCTCTGCAGCAGACACAGGCAAACAGGAAGCTATCACCGGCGTCTGTAAGAAGTCCTGAGGGTGCCTTTATTCAGGAACCCTCCAATCAAAATCCAGACAGGGCAATCAAATAGAAATGCCGTGCAGCTAGCATGCTGCACGGCCAGCACATAGTCAGGGTAATGAGAATAGACCCAGCAACGGGGAACGCGGCTGAACGTGGCGTCCCCGTTGCTAAGGTCAGAGCGGCACCGTGCGCCCGGCGTCTTAGCGTTGCCAGGGAGCCGACGGCTGAACGCGCACGGCGTCCCTGGTTGCTAGGCGCCGGGCCGCACGGCCGAGCGGACCCCGGCGCCTAACACAAGTAGCTGCTCGGCAAAGTTGTAAAGCCGAGACCCCTCGGGCAGCCGCCCAAGATGAGCCCACTTTCCTTGTGGAATGGGCTTTTACAGATTTTGGCTGTGGCAGGCCTGCCACAGAATGTGCAAGCTGAATTGTACTACAAATCCAACGAGCAATAGTCTGCTTAGAAGCAGGAGCACCCAGCTTGTTGGGTGCATACAGGATAAATAGCGAGTCAGATTTTCTGACTCCAGCCGTCCTGGAAACATATATTTTCAGGGCCCTGACTACGTCCAGCAACTTGGAGTCCTCCAAGTCCCTAGTAGCCGCAGGCACCACAATAGGCTGGTTCAAGTGAAATGCTGAAACCACCTTAGGGAGAAATTGAGGACGAGTCCTCAATTCTGCCCTGTCCATATGAAAAATTAGGTAAGGGCTTTTATAGGATAAAGCCGCCAATTCTGAGACACGCCTGGCTGAAGCCAGGGCTAACAGCATTACCACCTTCCATGTGAGATATTTTAAGTCCACAGTGGTAAGTGGTTCAAACCAATGTGATTTTAGGAATCCCAAAACTACATTTAGATCCCAAGGTGCCACTGGAGGCACAAAAGGAGGTTGTATATGCAGTACCCCCTTGACAAACGTCTGAACTTCAGGCACTGAAGCCAGTTCTTTCTGGAAGAAAATCGACAGGGCCGAAATCTGAACCTTAATGGATCCCAATTTGAGGCCCATAGACAGTCCTGTTTGCAGGAAATGTAGGAATCGACCCAGTTGAAATTCCTCTGTAGGGGCCTTCCTGGCCTCGCACCACGCAACATATTTACGCCAAATACGGTGATAATGTTGTACGGTTACATCCTTCCTGGCTTTGATCAGGGTAGGGATGACTTCATCCGGAATGCCTTTTTCCTTCAGGATCTGGCGTTCAACCGCCATGCCGTCAAACGCAGCCGCGGTAAGTCTTGGAAGAGACAGGGTCCCTGCTGGAGCAGGTCTTTTCTTAGAGGTAGAGGCCACGGGTCCTCTGTGAGCATCTCTTGAAGTTCCGGGTACCAAGTCCTTCTTGGCCAATCCGGAGCCACGAGTATAGTCCTTACTCCTCTCCTTCTTATGATCCTCAGTACCTTGGGTATGAGAGGCAGAGGAGGGAACACATACACTGACTGGTACACCCATGGTGTTACCAGAGCGTCCACAGCTATTGCCTGAGGGTCCCTTGACCTGACGCAATATCTGTCTAGTTTTTTGTTGAGGCGGGACGCCATCATGTCCACCTTTGGTTTTTCCCAATGGTTCACAATCATGTGGAAGACTTCTGGGTGAAGTCCCCACTCCCCCTGGTGGAGGTCGTGTCTGCTGAGGAAGTCTGCTTCCCAGTTGTCCACACCCGGAATGAACACTGCTGACAGTGCTATCACATGATTTTCTGCCCAGCGAAGAATCCTTGCAACTTCTGACATTGCCCTCCTGCTTCTTGTGCCGCCCTGTCTGTTTACGTGGGCGACTGCCGTGATGTTGTCCGACTGGATCAGCACCGGCTGACCTTGAAGCAGAGGTCTTGCTAGGCTCAGAGCATTGTAGATGGCTCTTAGCTCCAGGATATTTATGTGAAGTGATGTCTCCGGGCTTGACCACAAGCCCTGGAAATTTCTTCCCTGTGTGACTGCTCCCCAGCCTCTCAGGCTAGCATCCGTGGTCACCAGGACCCAGTCCTGAATGCCGAATCTGCGGCCCTCTAGAAGATGAGCACTCTGCAACCACCACAGGAGAGACACCCTTGTCCTTGGAGACAGGGTTATCCGCTGATGCATCTGAAGATGCGATCCGGACAATTTGTCCAGCAGATCCCACTGAAAAGTTCTTGCGTGGAATCTGCCGAATGGAATCGCTTCGTAAGAAGCCACCATTTTTCCCAGGACCCTTGTGCATTGATGCACTGACACTTGGCCTGGTTTTAGGAGGTTCCTGACTAGCTCGGATAACTCCCTGGCTTTCTCCTCCGGGAGAAACACCTTTTTCTGGACTGTGTCCAGAATCATCCCTAGGAACAGCAGACGTGTCGTCGGAATCAGCTGCGATTTTGGAATATTTAGAATCCACCCGTGCTGTCGTAGCACTACTTGAGATAGTGCTACTCCGACCTCCAACTGTTGTCTGAACCTTGCCCTTATCAGGAGATCGTCCAAGTAAGGGATAATTAAGACGCCTTTTCTTCGAAGAAGAATCATCATTTCGGCCATTACCTTGGTAAAGACCCGGGGTGCCGTGGACAAACCAAACGGCAGCGTCTGAAACTGATAGTGACAGTTCTGTACCACAAACCTGAGGTACCCTTGGTGAGAAGGGCAAATTTGGACATGGAGGTAAGCATCCTTGATGTCCAGAGACACCATATAGTCCCCTTCTTCCAGGTTCGCTATCACTGCTCTGAGTGACTCCATCTTGAATTTGAACCTTTGTATGTAAGTGTTCAAGGATTTCAGATTTAAAATAGGTCTCACCGAGCCGTCCGGCTTCGGTACCACAAACCGCGTGGAATAATACCCCTTTCCCTGTTGTAGGAGGGGTACCTTGATTATCACCTGCTGGGAATACAGCTTGTGAATGGCTTCCAATACCGTCTCCCTGTCGGAGGGAGACGTTGGTAAAGCAGACTCCAGGAACCGGCGAGGGGGAGATGTCTCGAATTCCAATTTGTACCCCTGAGATACTACCTGCAGGATCCAGGGGTCCACTTGCGAGTGAGCCCACTGCGCGCTGAAATTTTTGAGACGACCCCCCACCGTACCTGAGTCCGCTTGTAAGGCCCCAGCGTCATGCTGAGGACTTGGCAGAAGCGGGGGAGGGCTTCTGTTCCTGGGAAGAGGCTGCCTGCTGCAGTCTTTTTCCCCTTCCTCTGCCCCGGGGCAGGTATGAGTGGCCTTTTGCCCGCTTGCCCTTATGGGGACGAAAGGATTGAGCCTGAAAAGACAGTGTCTTTTTCTGCTGAGAGGTGACCTGGGGTAAAAAGGTGGATTTCCCAGCCGTTGCCGTGGCCACCAGGTCCGATAGACCGACCCCAAATAACTCCTCCCCTTTATACGGCAATACTTCCATATGCCGTTTGGAATCCGCATCACCTGACCACTGTCGCGTCCATAACCCTCTTCTGGCAGAAATGGACAGCGCACTTACTCTTGATGCCAGAGTGCATATATCCCTCTGTGCATCTCGCATATATAGAAATGCATCCTTTAAATGCTCTATAGTCAATAATATATTGTCCCTGTCCAGGGTATCAATATTTTCAGTCAGGGAATCCGACCAAGCCACCCCAGCACTGCACATCCAGGCTGAGGCGATTGCTGGTCTCAGTATAACACCAGTATGTGTGTATATACTTTTTAGGATATTTTCCAGCTTCCTATCAGCTGGCTCCTTGAGGGCGGCCGTATCCGGAGACGGTAGTGCCACCTGTTTAGACAAGCGTGTGAGCGCCTTATCTACCCTAGGGGGTGTTTTCCAACGCGCCCTAACCTCTGGCGGGAAAGGGTATAATGCCAATAATTTTTTAGAAATTAGCAGTTTTTTATCGGGGGAAACCCATGCTTCATCACACACCTCATTTAATTCAACTGATTCAGGAAAAACTACGGGTAGTTTTTTCACACCCCACATAATACCCTTTTTTGTGGTACTTGTAGTATCAGAAATGTTCAAAACCTCCTTCATTGCCGTGATCATATAACGTGTGGCCCTACTGGAAAATACATTTGTTTCCTCACCGTCGACACTGGATTCAGTGTCCGTGTCTGGGTCTGTGTCGACCATCTGAGGTAACGGGCGCTTTAGAGCCCCTGACGGTGTTTGAGACGCCTGGACAGCTATTAACTGTTTTTCCGGCTGTCTCATGTCGTCAACAGTCTTTTGTAAAGTGCTGACGCTATCACGTAATTCCTTCCATACGACCATCCAGTCAGGTGTCGACTCCCTAGGGGGTGACATCACTATTACAGGCAATTGCTCCGCCTCCATACCATTTTCCTCCTCATACATGTCGACACAACGTACCGACACACAGCACACACACAGGGAATGCTCTGATAGAGGACAGGACCCCACTAGCCCTTTGGGGAGACAGAGGGAGAGTTTGCCAGCACACACCAGAGCGCTATATATATATACAGGGATAACCTTATATAAGTGTTTTTCCCTTATATAGCTGCTGTATTATTAATCTGCCAAATTTAGTGCCCCCCCTCTCTTGTTTTACCCTGTTTCTGTAGTGCAGGACTGCAGGGGAGAGCCAGGGAGCTTCCCTCCAACAGAGCTGTGAGGGAAAATGGCGCTTGTGTGCTGAGGAGATAGGCTCCGCCCCCTTTTCGGCTGCCTTTTTCCCGCTTTTTTAAGGAAAAACTGGCAGGGGTTAAATACATCCATATAGCCCAGGAGCTATATGTGATGTATTTTTAGCCATCTAAGGTATTTTTATTGCGTCTCAGGGCGCCCCCCCCCCAGCGCCCTGCACCCTCAGTGACCGGAGTGTGAAGTGTGTTGAGAGCAATGGCGCACAGCTGCGGTGCTGTGCGCTACCTTATTGAAGACAGGACGTCTTCAGTCTTCTGGCTCTGTAAGGGGGCCGGCGGCGCGGCTCTGGGACCCATCCATGGCTGGGCCTGTGATCGTCCCTCTGGAGCTAATGTCCAGTAGCCTAAGAAGCCCAATCCACTCTGCACGCAGGTGAGTTCGCTTCTTCTCCCCTTAGTCCCTCGGTGCAGTGAGCCTGTTGCCAGCAGGTCTCACTGAAAATAAAAAACCTAATTTAAACTTTTACTCTAAGCAGCTCAGGAGAGCCACCTAGTATGCACCCTTCTCGTTCGGGCACAAAAATCTAACTGAGGCTTGGTGGAGGGTCATAGGGGGAGGAGCCAGTGCACACCAGGTAGTCCTAAAGCTTTTACTTTTGTGCCCAGTCTCCTGCGGAGCCGCTATTCCCCATGGTCCTTACGGAGTCCCCAGCATCCACTTAGGACGTTAGAGAAACATGTGTGTAATTTGAAGGGCCTATAAAGCTTCATGGGAATAAAGGTAGTAAAAGGAAAATGGAGAACACATAATGTGGAGAAGGCTTTAGCTAAGGAGGAAATGAAGGGTATATATCAGCTTAGAACCCTAGCTTCTAACGGGTTAAACCTAGAGTTTGAATTTAAATGGTTCATATAATCTGTCCTCGTATTGTTGATGAGATACATATCACTAACAGATCTTCTTTGCTCTTTCTTTCTCTCTTTTTTCTGACACCATTAATTTTAACTATTGAGCTGCTATGGACAAAAGAATCACTCTATGTGAATGGAGAGACAGTGGATACGAATTGAAGGACACCCTTTACTTATGGCCCTCATTCCGAGTTGATCGCTCGCAAGGCGATTATAGCAGAGTTACACACGCTAAGCCGCCGCCTACTGGGAGTGTATCTTAGCATCTTAAATGTGCGACCGCTGTATGCGCAATATTGCGATCACTAACCTCGTAGCAGTTTTAGAGTAGCTTCAGACTTACTCTGCCTGTGCGATCAGTTCAGTGCTTTTCGTTCCTGGCTGACGTCATAAACACACCCAGCGTTCGCCCAGGCACTCCCACCGTTTCCCCGGCCACTCCTGCGTTTTTTCCGGAAACGGTAGCGTTTTGAGTCACACGCCCCTAAAACGCCGTGTTTCCGCCCAGTAACACCCATTTCCTGTCAATCACATTACGATCGCCGGAGCGAAGAAAACACCGTGAGTAAAAATAATAACTTCATAGTAAAGTTACTTGGCGCAGCCGCAGTGCGAACATTGCGCATGCGCTCTAAGCGGAATTTCACTGCAATGCGATGAAAAACACCGAGCGAACAACTCGGAATGAGGGCCTATGTTCGGCCTTTCACTATTGGAGCAGCGTGTGAACAATAAAGATATTAACGCATCAGCATGCTTTTGTACATAAAAGTGTTTGAGAGATTATGTAAATGAGACCTCCCTATTGGGATTGTTTGTTTGTATTGACTTGTGTATTTGAAAATACCACACAAACCATTTATATTATTTTTCTCCGTGTTACTATCACTATTTGTATGCTAACACTTAGAATATAGCTGCTTCATTTTAATGGCAATTTCTGTAACTTTTCCTCTTGATGGTGAGGTCTCAGTTAGCAACTATGTAACTGTTGGTCTTTTCCATTCATCAGATTTGCAGAGTACCGCGATTGGTTAAAACCTCGGTCACGTGATCGGGATTACCGATATAGCGCATTTAGATACCCTGGCCTGCTATGCCGTGGAAAACAGGTGTGTTTATGTTTAGGTACACACTTGATCTGATTACCTGTTTTATTACAGTCTGTGCGGCCAGCATTATGGGGGCCGTTGTGTAATTTTTACCGGGTTTATTATTTGTTTTGTTGATAACATCAGCAGACTTAATCCATACAATGTTTGTTTCTCGGCACATGATTTTTATTTATTATGTAGAATTTGTCTCACTATTAAATGAAGTACTTACGAGCGCTTCACTATCGGCCGATCACCGATCACGTGACCAAAAAGTATTTTAAGTAAGATATCATGTTGATGTGATGTATTTGTTTTATTTATGTGTATATTTTTATATGTAATTATGTGACATCTATTTCTATGTGATATGCTTCAGTCTGAATTCTGCAGCGTTATCATGTGTGTATATACGAACCAGCTGCTAAATATCTTGACAAGATTGGACATTACTCAGGATTGGTCAAGGATAGCATGTGACTGAAAACATCTCAGGATAAATTCAGGAATGCCAGGACTCACACAGCACTTCTTGACAAAGGGGAGAGAATCCTTGAAACGCGTTGAAGTTATCCATGCTGTGACGAAAACCCACCATCTGCAGGACGTTTTTGCTGCAGTATTCATGTCTGTTCCAGTTTGTGAATAAAACCAGTGTATGTTTTTATGCACGTTGGTTTTGCTGCTTCCAGTCCATAACGTATGGGGTTTTTGAAAGATACCTTTCAGTGCATTCGAGACTGAATTTAAATGTAAGTGTCATTCCCTGTGATCATTATCTGTGATAGGATTGATCTCATTCATACCGGTTCAAAGATACCTTTATGGGAACGCGAGGTTGAATTTTGATGTAAGTGTTTTTTCAACCACATAGCAACACCTGTGTACTAATCTGGAGAAAGCCTCAGGGATTGGAGTGAATCTGCCTCACCTTTTAAAGTTTTAATACTTTAGATAGCGCCTGTTTTTTATCATTTCGTATTTGTATCCATGTGGTTGGGAATTTTGGAGGGTAAATTTCAACCGATTTAAAACGGTGGCTTAACCTGCAGCGCAGGACTACATACGTATTTTTTTCTGTGCATGGGTAGAGGCATTCCCTGCCGCCACAAACACTGCTGTATTTAGCGCTAAGAAAATTGTGCAAGAATTTGTGTGTAGATATGGTATCCCTAAGATTATTGAGAGTGATAGGAGTACCCATTTTACTGGTGAGGTCTTTCAGGTCATATGCAAACTTACAGGTATTAATAGTAAGCTACATACTCCCTACCCGCCTCAGGCCAGTGCGAAGGTGGAGAGAATGAATAACACTATTAAGAACAAACTGAGCAAAGTGATGTCTGAAACAGGACTGTTGTGGCCAGAAGCACTGCCACTAGTGTTGTACAGCATCAGAACCACTCCCAGGTCACCACTTAACCTATCACCCTTTGAAATTCTTTTTGGACGACAGCCCCATGTAATGATAGATCCCCAGGATGACCTGAAATTAAATAATGAAATGACTGTGCAATATTTCATTTGGATGAGCCAGCAACTGAGAAACCAACAAAGGAATCTGAAACTGGCGATTCCTGACCTACCAAACAGTAATTGTCATGACATTGAACCTGGGGATTATGTGATGATTCAATTTTTTTCTACGCTCAGGTTGCCTAATAGACAGGTGGGAAGGACTGTATCAAGTTTTGTTGACCAGCACAACAGCACTGAAGGTTGCCGAGAGAGAGACTTGGGTCCACTCGTCCCACTGCAAGAAGGTCGCTGACCCGGAGAAAACTTGTGAGAAGGAGAAAAGTGAAGAAAACCTCATATTGTCACGAACCGGTCTCTCACCTTTGCGGGTTCTGGGGTTCATCCGTTGCCAGTGCGGTTGCTCGCGGTGCTGTGCGCCCGTGTGGGGACACGGCGTGATCAATGGCACAGGTAATGCAGAGTCTGGGAACTGTGAGTGCGGGGACCAAATGGCCTAAGGCACTGCGGTGTGTCTGCTGTATAGGAGGTGGCCATGTTGGAGACCAAATAGCTAATACTGAGCACTTGTGAAAACACCTGTGGGCAGGTGTAAGCCAATCCCGTGCTTGTGCTGCCTTTAAGCAGGCTGGGATTATGTCACTCTGGGCCAGTGCTTTGTTGTATCAAAGCTGTGCTCTAGCTCTGAACTCTCTCCGTGCATTCCTGTGTGATTCCCGTGGTCCAGATATCGCCTCCGTTCCCAGAGGTCCGTTTTGCAGCCTTCACTGCCAGAGATCTACCGGCTCTCCATTGTGCTATCAGTCAATTGCACACCTATTGGAAACACTTGGATTCCCAGTGTCCTGCATGAGGTTACCTTGTCTGTCTGCCTATCATACAAAGTCTGGAGGATTCCAATTCCCTCAGCTGTTCGTTTGTTCAACTCTGCATTTAACCCATTCATCACCTCGCCATCTACTACAGTTTCACAGTGATCTCCGGAACCCGCAAGTAACCCAATTCAGTACTTTTTCTATGTTGTCATTACAAGGATAATTTTTCACAGTCTCTCAGTTAACTCTTAAAACTCCATTGCAAATTCTTACAGTTAATTCTCCATGTCTGCATTAACCAGTTAAACACAATCTGCAGTTCAGCATCAAAGCCTGTTTATATTTGGACAATTCAACATTTATTCTTCAGCTTGTTTTTGCATATGTTTCCATGAACATTTCTTTTATTTATTTCTGAGTTTTCTCTTGCATATTATTTCTGTCATTCCTGCAATACTTCAGTATAATGATGATTAACAACTAGTCATTTAACTCCTTACTGAATTGTTACTTTAATAAATATATGAAACGGAACTTCCTTCGTCCTCCCTGTTTTCTTCATACCCCAGCACCTACCCCTGTGGTTGGTTCCAGGTTAACGGATTCACAAAAACACCCGGACCTGACAGTAAGCACTGGCAACATGGATCCGTCAAGTGACCAATTCGCAGGAGGCGGTGCTACGTCAAATATCCTTTCCCGTCTGGAAAACAAGGAGTCTATACAGACACAAATAGTGCAGTTTATGCAAACTATGGCAGACCGTTTAGAGACTCTTCATACAGCAATTAAAACGTCTCAAGTCCAGATTCCAACTCCGGTTGTCCCAGTTACCACTACAGCTTCTCCTGTGATGCTGCCTACGTCCCGCTTGCAGTTACCCTCTCCGAGTAAGTTTGACGGAACTCCAAAACTTTGCAGGGGATTCCTGAATCAATGCGAGATCCAGTTCGAACTGATGTCCGCCAGTTTCCCATCAGCTCGTTCTAAGGTCGCATATATTATTGCCCTCCTCTCCGGTCAGGCTCTGGAGTGGGCATCACCATTATGGGAGAGAGGTGATCCTATCCTCTCTAATTACAAAGAGTTTGTATCTTCTTTCCGGAGAATCTTTGATGAACCCGGCAGGACCACCTCAGCATCTTTGGAGATTCTCCGTCTACGTCAAGGTTTACGTCCTGTCAATCAATATATTGTTCAGTTTCGCACGTTGTCTTCAGAGTTAAACTGGAATGAGGAGGCCCTGATCGCCGCGTTTTGGAATGGACTTTCTGAGAGAATCAAGGACGATTTAACTATCCGGGATGTGCCAACTAAACTGGATGAATTGATTTCTCTATGTAACAAACTTGACCTACGCTACAGGGAGCGATGTTTAGAGAAATCCAGGGCAGAGCGATCCAGTCCACGTTATCATCCTAGGCCTCGACAAGATTCTTCATCACAGTCTCCGGTAACGACAGACGAACCTATGCAGATTGGGCGCTCTCGCCTCACAGAAGAGGAACGACTTCGTCGTCGACAGGGTAACCTCTGCATGTACTGTGGGTCCTCTGAACACTTAGTTAAATTCTGCAAACTCCGACCGGGAAACTCTCGCTCCTAGCTTATTCAAGAGAGGTTAAGCTAGGAGTTACTCTAGAATCACGTTCTGGGAAAGAGCCGACCTTGTCTATTCAATTAGAAGTGCCAAGTTCTACAGTGAAAGTTTCAGCTCTCCTAGATTCTGGGGCAGCCGAGAACTTCATCTCCTCAGCCTTTGTCATGCGGTCTAAAGTTCAAACCATGCCTCTGGAAGCAGCAGTTGCCGTTACAGCAGTGGATGGAAGTCGAATTCCAGATGGTATAATTACTCATCGAACCGTATGTCTCAAGATGAAAGTTGGTGTGCTCCATTCCGAATACCTCTCCTTCTACGTGATTCCCAAAGCCTCTCAAGATGTGATACTTGGTTTACCTTGGCTGCAGAAACATAACCCTCAACTTAATTGGCAAACCATGGAAGTCCTTTCATGGGGTAAATCTTGTACCAAGAACTGTTTAGCCTCAATTGTACCTCTCCGGTTAATCAGCCTTCCCGACCTTCCTCCGGTGTATCAATCCTTTGCGGATGTTTTCAGTAAACAAGCAGCAGACTCTCTACCTCCTCATCGCGAATGGGACTGCCCAATTGTCCTGGTTCCGGGTAAAACACCTCCTAGGGGACGAATTTATCCGCTATCCATCCCAGAGACGCAAGCTATGTCTGATTATATACAGGAAAATCTAACCAAAGGATTTATCAGACCATCTTCTTCACCTGCAGGAGCCGGATTCTTTTTCGTTAAGAAGAAGGACGGTGGGTTACGACCATGCATAGATTACCGTGGACTCAATGAGATCACTGTGAAAAACAAGTATCCATTACCCTTAATTCCAGAATTATTTGACCGGGTAAAAGGAGCTACTGTGTTTACAAAACTGGATCTCCGAGGGGCCTACAATTTAATCCGCATCCGAGAAGGGGACGAGTGGAAGACTGCTTTTAATACCCGGGATGGGCATTACGAATACCTTGTAATGCCTTTCGGTCTTTGTAATGCACCTGCAGTTTTTCAAAGCTATGTGAATGAACTTTTTCGTGATCTTCTCTACAAGTGTCTAGTAGTGTACCTGGATGATATCCTAATATTCTCTAGGGATATAAAGTCTCACCGTCACCAAGTTAAAGAGGTACTGACACGTCTGAGGAAAAATCAACTTTATTGTAAGTTAGAGAAGTGCACTTTTGAAGTATCTTCCATACCGTTCCTTGGTTACATCATTTCTGGATCAGAGCTATGTATGGATCCCGGTAAGGTACAAGCTATCCGAGATTGGTCCACTCCTACAACTCTCAAGGGGATTCAGCGATTTCTCGGCTTTGCTAATTTCTATAGGAGATTCATTAAGAATTATTCTACGTTAGCTGCTCCCATCACAGCCCTAACTCGTAAGGGAGCAAATCCTACGAACTGGTCTTCAGAAGCAATCAAAGCCTTCTCTGATTTAAAGCAAGCCTTTGTGTCAGCCCCCATTCTTCGACAGCCTGATCTGAATCGTCCCTTTCTACTAGAGGTGGATGCATCTACAGAAGCAGTAGGAGCTGTGTTGTCACAAGTCTTTGAAGATAAAAAGGTCCATCCCTGCGGATATTTCTCCCGTAAGTTCCTCCCGGCAGAACGTAATTATGCAATCGGTGAGCAAGAGTTACTTGCCATCAAGTTGGCATTTGAGGAGTGGAGATACCTTCTAGAAGGAGCTCAACATCGCATTACAGTTTATACTGATCATAAGAATCTTCTGTATCTGCAGTCAGCTCAGTGTTTGAATCCACGACAAGCCCGATGGGCGCTTTTCTTCTCACGATTTGATTTCAAACTCACCTATCGTCCAGGGTCTCAGAACAAAAAGGCAGATGCCCTTTCCCGGTCCTTTGCTTCTTTTGAATTAAATGATGCTACCACGAATCAAGCCATTGTGAATCCTAGGTCCTTTTTAATGACTCGAACCTCTCCAGTTCCTCCGCCTGGCAAGACCTTTGTCGCCACAAGTCTTCGAAAACGGCTGCTTACCTGGGCTCACTCCTCTTCCTTCATGGGTCATCCTGGGGTTCTAAAGACTCTCAAGTTTATTCAACAGTCTTATTGGTGGCCACGTCTCAAAGCCGATGTCCAAGAGTTTATAGCAGCATGTCCTAAATGTGCCCAACATAAGAGTCCAAGAAGTTCTCCACCAGGTTTGTTACATCCACTATCCATACCCAAACAACCATGGACTCATATCTCAATGGATTTCGTGACCGATCTACCTCCATCAAAAGGGCGAAATACCATTTGGGTGATAGTGGATCGATTTTCGAAAATGGCACATTTCATTCCATTAACTGGGTTACCATCAGCCCCTTTACTAGCCAGATTGTTCATCTCTGAAATCTTCAAGTTGCATGGCCTTCCTCGAGAAATTGTTTCTGATCGGGGAACACAGTTTGTGGCCAAGTTTTGGAGGTCGCTTTGTTCATCTTTAAATGTCAAGTTGAACTTTTCTTCTGCATATCATCCTCAGACAGATGGACAAACTGAGAGAGTCAACCAAGACCTTGAAACATTTCTCCGGCTATATATATCGTCTTCACAGGATGACTGGGTTGACTACCTTCCATTGGCAGAATTTGCTCATAATAATCTCTTCCATTCATCTTCAGAATCTACGCCCTTTTATATTAACTTCGGCTTTCATCCTCGTGTGCCAGAGTTTCATCCATTGCCAGCCCTAGAGGTCCCAGCGGCAGATCAAGAGCTTCAACGTCTATCTAGCATCTGGAGTTGTGTACGTAAGTCCTTGGTCAAAACTTCCGCTCGTTATAAATCTTTTGCAGATAAAAAACGTAAAGCTGTACCGAATTACAAAGTGGGAGACCAAGTTTGGATTTCTACGCGCAATCTCAAGTTCAAAGTTCCTTCTAAGAAATTTGCTCCCAGGTTTATTGGTCCATTTCCCATTGTAAAGGTACTCAACCCTGTGTCATACAAAGTCAAGCTGCCACCGTCTTTGAGAATTCCTAACGCCTTTCATACATCTTTACTGAAGCCTTTGATTCTCAATAAGTTCCGTACTACCCAGTCCAAATCTCCTAAAGTTCACTCTTTGCAGAATGAGGAATTTGAAGTTAAAGAGATTGTGGACTCACGTTCCCGATATGGACGTTTACAGTTTCTGGTCGACTGGAAGGGTTACGGCCCGGAGGAGAGATCCTGGGTTTTCTCTGAAGATGTTCATGCTCCAAGACTGGTACAGAAATACTTCTTCAAAAATCCTGACAAGGTTCAAAGGTGTTCGGAGACCACCCGTAGAAGAGGGGGTACTGTCACGAACCGGTCTCTCACCTTTGCGGGTTCTGGGGTTCATCCGTTGCCAGTGCGGTTGCTCGCGGTGCTGTGCGCCCGTGTGGGGACACGGCGTGATCAATGGCACAGGTAATGCAGAGTCTGGGAACTGTGAGTGCGGGGACCAAATGGCCTAAGGTACTGCGGTGTGTCTGCTGTATAGGAGGTGGCCATGTTGGAGACCAAATAGCTAATACTGAGCACTTGTGAAAACACCTGTGGGCAGGTGTAAGCCAATCCCGTGCTTGTGCTGCCTTTAAGTAGGCTGGGATTATGTCACTCTGGGCCAGTGCTTTGTTGTATCAAAGCTGTGCTCTAGCTCTGAACTCTCTCCGTGCATTCCTGTGTGATTCCCGTGGTCCAGATATCGCCTCCGTTCCCAGAGGTCCGTTTTGCAGCCTTCACTGCCAGAGATCTACCGGCTCTCCATTGTGCTATCAGTCAATTGCACACCTATTGGAAACACTTGGATTCCCAGTGTCCTGCATGAGGTTACCTTGTCTGTCTGCCTATCATACAAAGTCTGGAGGATTCCAATTCCCTCAGCTGTTCGTTTGTTCAACTCTGCATTTAACCCATTCATCACCTCGCCATCTACTACAGTTTCACAGTGATCTCCGGAACCCGCAAGTAACCCAATTCAGTACTTTTTCTATGTTGTCATTACAAGGATAATTTTTCACAGTCTCTCAGTTAACTCTTAAAACTCCATTGCAAATTCTTACAGTTAATTCTCCATGTCTGCATTAACCAGTTAAACACAATCTGCAGTTCAGCATCAAAGCCTGTTTATATTTGGACAATTCAACATTTATTCTTCAGCTTGTTTTTGCATATGTTTCCATGAACATTTCTTTTATTTATTTCTGAGTTTTCTCTTGCATATTATTTCTGTCATTCCTGCAATACTTCAGTATAATGATGATTAACAACTAGTCATTTAACTCCTTACTGAATTGTTACTTTAATAAATATATGAAACGGAACTTCCTTCGTCCTCCCTGTTTTCTTCATACCCCAGCACCTACCCCTGTGGTTGGTTCCAGGTTAACGGATTCACAAAAACACCCGGACCTGACACATATCACTAGAGAATCTGTTCCCGGGAAAGCTGAAAGGCAGGACTGTCGAAACTGCACCTGAGCGTGGTGAAAAGAAAAATTAAGGATGGTTGTCTTCATTTTTTTTTTCTCCAAACACCCCCCCCCCCCCTTCCTCTTCATATTTTTTTCTCTCCCCTCCTATTTTTTTCCCTCTGGAATGGATCCACATCAAGAAACTGTATTTTACGGATTTTTCTTGTGATTCTATTTTTGATCAGGACAATTTGTTTTTGTGAGGACCCCCATGAAGTCGAGCAAGGATCTGGAATGGGTTCTGATGGAGAGGATGAATTTGTAGGACCCCAGGATCAGTCCATCACTTTGGTCACAGCTGGTATAAGTAAGAGATCTGGTAGTCACGGAGCTTAGAGGCAATGTGAAGGGTTATTGTCTGATGAAAACTGCATATGTAAGTACTGCGATAACATAGTTGAAGATTGGTGCATCTAGAGATGTCAGTCAAACAATAATATCAATATTGATTGACATACTTTGAGTGACTATCACTCATAAGTGGGTACGGTCTTAAACCAAACAGAATGCTGGGTGTGCTCACAAGTACCTCAAGGACAAAGTAAATCGGGATTAGTGCCATACCCTTTAACAGTAAATGAGGTACTCGAATTGCATGGGGGAAGACCAGTGGACAGAAAATGTAATATATCCAGACCCCCTCGCCTAAAGCTCTACCAGTACTACGTAGATAGATCACTACTGTGTTTCAACGTAACCAATTTCTGGAAACCAGGAAATCGGGAAGTGACTTGGAACAATCAGACAATGACCATCTCACACAGAGTTGATAAGGAACCCATCAACACTGAACTTGTACGTGGGATAGCCACAAGTGGGAGGTACTTCCGATACAAGTATACACATGGGATCAAAACCATGTGGGCTGGAACAGTGTCACAGGGATATTGTGCGCACATCATCTAGCCAGATACTTGTATCAAGCAGATGTAAAGACTGGGCACAGATTTCTTCATAAGGATTATCTGTGATATGATATTGATGCATTTTGTCCCTTATGTTCTCCCAGATGACGCTTATTTCATATGTGGAAGGAAGGCGTACAAAGTGGCTTACTGCGAGCTCTGACGGGTTGTGTTACATAGGCCGAGTACTACCAGAAGTCATGACCATCGCACATGACAAAATGAAAGATATTCACCGCAGTGCCCCGCCTCCTTATACTCACACCCACTATGAACACATTTTCAAGAGACACCTCATAGACAGGAAAGAGCTTGCAGCCTCAAATTTGATTAATGAATACACCGGGATTCAGATTCTTCTTGCATTAGATATCACCCATACTGGCAGAGGAATTATAAATTATAGGTATATCCATGCGCTAGCGAACTTGATAGATAATATCACTGAGATGTATGATGACACCTTCAGGTATACAGGTAGGGAACTACAGGCCTACAAGAAAGAACTGGTCTTAAATTACTTCACAGCCGTGACAGGTGGGTATTTTGGCAACACAATATGGCGTGAAGTGCGGCACGTACATTACGAACAGAACCGAGGACACAGCGGAGATCATTGATCAAAAGATGGACGAGATCTTGCAGTTGAAGTGGGAGTTTAGAAAGGGACACAATCTCACTTTAGCGGTTGTGGGTAATGAATTGACTGGATAGGCTTTATGGTTGAACCCACTCAAATGGTTCTCTGGGTTAGGAGAGTGGGCACAATGTATAATTGCAAATGTGGGAAAGTCTCTCCTCTGTATCCTGGGTGTTGTCATAATTATCGGCCTGATATTTAGATGTGTTCTAATTCTGACACAGCGAAAAAGGCATAATACAAATTTGATGAGTCCAAGGAGCGGGTGCGCTGTAAATGCGGCAGATCTGGTATACAATCCGACGATAGAGACAGTGTTGTGATAGGAATGCAAATGAATTTCATGGCCTGTTTCTTTCACCATCTTTTTGTGTTCTCTCCCTCCACCCAGCAAAACTTCCACCAAAGATGGACATCAGTGCGCAAAGACATAGGTACATGTATGTATGTAATGTTCGTTCAAATCAGACATCTTAGGCTATAGCACTGCCCCAACATACTCTATACGTTGAATGTCGTCCCACACCCAACCAGTGGTCCCTTGACGGCCGAGTGCACATAGAGGATGTCTCATCCTCCTCCCTGTCTTCCCCGAACCATAGTCAATGTCTGATTTGTGAAATAAGTACATACGTGTGTCTAGGTCACCCATTATGTGTTTTGAAATATTTTCTGTTGTTAGTAATTTATGACAGTTATTGCTTACTGTCAAAGGGTGGACTGTCGAAGTCCAAAATATTACACACACACTTCACGTGAAAACACCACACAGAGTGGCCTCTGTGCGTGCGCATTTTTACCTTGCGTACGCATACTCACACGCTACGTACACTGGTTCACGAGCCTTGCGCATTGGTGCATGGTATGAGTACATATGGTAGCATACGCATATGCACAGAAAAGCTACAAAGACATAGTTAATAATCAATGCATATAGTGCACAATTTACACATAGTCTCAACACACATTGCCAGCAAGTTACATTTACTCAGAGGGTAGAACAACGGAGATATCCAGCTTTACAGGATGTGAGGGGACAGAACCAGGTTAGGACTTAGTGTTTGGTATCCAGATGTGCAGTATTTTATGATCTATGTCCCGGTTGTTATATGCAGTTAATCACTTTTCTATGCATAGATATGCGCAGAATTGTAATATTCATAAATACTGTAAATACTGTACTCATGATATTCATCAGGAATCCGGTGGTGGAGACCTGCAAGCACACCTGGACCAAGCATCGCCCACTCATTCAAACCAACCTATGACCCCTCATGTACTGACCTGCCCCATGACCTATGGAAGAAGAGCTTACATTTCCTTTTGTATTGTATTTTGGACCCATTGTATAAAAGAGAGGATCCCTGACCAGGCATCAGTCTATTCTCTGGAGGTCATCTTGCTAAGAGTGACTGGGACCTGGATCCGGGAGCGCTGGTGAACAGGACTTGTTGAACAATAAAGAGTATAGACCAAATAGAGAAAGATTACATTGGGTTAATCAATTTAATATCAGATCAACTGATTTTAATCGTCTCTCTAAAAAGCTATGGCCAATCATCTCTTCAGATAAAGATTTGGGGCTTTCTCAAACATCCCTTATGTCATGCTGAAAAAAGTGTCTCTGAGTGCTGCACCATTACTGTAATCTATTCATCTACTGTGAGGGCACCGAGACCAGTTACTGCTTATAGGTGGAGTGCCGGGTTATTTGTGGTTTTATATTGGTTCACTTGCTGAACAAGACCAAGGAACTTTTGTTTTGACAAACGCTGTTTATGAGCATGCACTTGCTGCACCTTTCATTGACTGCTGCTATATAACAGAATTTTAATTGCACTGGCACTTTCTACTTTTTTGCACATTACTGTAATCTGCACAGATTGATCCTTGACTTCTTTGGTGCCTGAGATGGCTGAGTCAGTGGATATATCTAATGAACATTTTAACCCTCTGCTTTAATCACTGCATGATATTTTTACTTACTCTAAATTAGAGATGTGCACGGACATTTTTCGGGTTTTGTGTTTTGGTTTTGGATTCGGTTCCTCGGCCGTGTTTTTGATTCGGGCGCGTTTTGGCTAACCTCCCTGAAATTTTTTTGTCAGATTCGGGTGTGTTTTGGATTTGGGTGTTTTTTCAAAAAACCCTCAAAAACAGCTTAATCATAGAATTTTGGTGTAATTTTGATCCCATAGTATTAATCTCAATAACCATAATTTCCACTCATTTCCAGTCTATCTGAACACCTCACAATATTATTTTTAGTCCTAAAATTTGCACAGAGGTTGCTGGATGACTAAGCTAAGCGACCCAAGTGGCCGACACAAACACCTGGCCCATCTAGGAGTGGCACTGCAGTGTCAGACAGGATGGCACTTAAAAAAATACTCCCCAAACAGCACATGATGCAAAGAAAAATGAAAGAAAAAAGAGGTGCAAGATGGAATTGTCCTTGGGCCCTCCCACCCACCCTTATGTTGTATAAACAGGACATGCACACGTTAACAAACCCATCATTTCAGTGACAGGGTCTGCCATACGACTGTGGCTGAAATGACTGGTTGGTTTGAGCCCCCACCAAAAAAGAAGCAATCAAACTCTTCTTGCACAAACTGGCTCTACAGAGGCAAGATGTCCACCTCCTCCTCATCCTCCGATTCCTCACCCCTTTCACTGTGTACATCCCCCTCCTCACAGATTATTAATTCATCCCCACTGGAATCCACCATCTCAGGTCCCTGTGTACTTTCTGGAGGCAATTGCTGGTGAATGTCTCCACGGAGGAATTTATTATAATTAATTTTGATGAACATCATCTTCTCCACTTTTTCTGGAAGTAACCTCATTCGCCAATTGCTGACAAGGTGACCGGCTGCACTAAACACTCTCTCGGAGTACACACTGGAGGGAGGGCAATTTAGGTAAAATAAAGACAGTTTGTGCAAGGGCCTCCAAATTGCCTCTTTTTCCTGCCAGTATACGTACGGACTGTCTGACATGCCTACTTGGATGCGGTCACTCATATAATCCTCCACCATTCTTTCAATGGTGAGAGAATCATATGCAGTGACAGTAGATCACATGTCAGTAATCGCTGGCAGGTCCTTCAGTCCGGACCAGATGTCAGCACTCGCTCCAGACTGCCCTGCATCGCCGCCAGCGGGTGGGCTCGGAATTCTTAGCCTTTTACTCGCAGCGCTAGTTGCAGGAGAATGTGAAGGAGTAGCTGTTGACGGGTTACGTTCCGCTTGACTTGACAAGTGTCTCACCAGCAGGTTTTTGAACATGTGCAGACTTGTGTCTGCTGGAAAGAGAGATACAACATAGGCTTTAAACCTAGGATCGAGCACGGTGGCCAAAATGTAGTGCTCTGATTTCAACAGATTGACCACCCGTGAATCCTGGTTAAGAGAATTAAGGGCTCCATCCACAAGTCACACATGCCTAGCGGAATCGCTCCGTTTTAGCTCCTCCTTCAATCTCTCCAGCTTCTTCTGCAAAAGCCTGATGAGGGGAATAACCTGACTCAGGCTGGCAGTGTCTGAACTGACTTCACGTGTGGCAAGTTCAAAGGGTTGCAGAACCTTGCCCAACGTTGAAATCATTCTCCACTGCGCTTGAGACAGGTGCATTCCCCCTCCTTTGCCTATATCGTAGGTAGATGTATAGGTTTGAATGGCCTTTTGTTGCTCCTCCATCCTCTGAAGCATATAGAGGGTTGAATTCCACGTTGTTACCACCTCTTGCTTCAGATGATAGCGGGGCAGGTTCAGGAGTGTTTGCTGGAGCTCCAGTCTTCGGCACGCGGTGGCTAAATGCCGAAATTGGCCCGCAATTCTTCGGGCCACCGACAGCATCTCTTGTACACCCCTGTCGTTTTTAAAAAAATTCTGCACCACCAAATTCAATGTATGTGCAAAACATGGGACGTGCTGGAATTTGCCCACATGTAATGCACGCACAATATTGGTGGCGTTGTCCGATGTCACAAATCCCCAGGAGAGTCCAATTGGGGTAAGCCATTCTGCGATGATGTTCCTCAGTTTCCGTAAGAGGTTTTCAGCTGTGTGCCTCTTATGGAAAGTGGTGATACAAAGCGTAGCCTGCTTAGGAACGAGTTGGCGTTTGCGAGATGCTGCTACTGGTGCCGCCGCTGCTGTTCTTGCTGCGGGAGGCAATACATCTACCCAGAGGGCTGTCACATTCATATAGGGCCTAATTCCAAGTTGATCGCAGCAGAAAACTTGTTAGCTGTTGGGCAAAACCATGGCCCTCATTCCGAGTTGTTCGCTCGCAAGCTGCTTTTAGCAGATTTACTCACGCTAAGCCGCCGCCTACTGGGAGTGAATCTTAGCTTCTTAAAATTGCGAACGAAAGATTCTCAAAATTGCGATTACACACCTCGTAGCAGTTTCAGAGTAGCTCCAGACTTACTCAGCATCTGCGATCAGTACAGTGCTTGTCGTTCTGGTTTGACGTCACAAACACATCCAGCGTTCGCCCAGACACTCCCCCGTTTCTCCAGCCACTCCTGCGTTTTTCCCGGAAACGGTAGCGTTTTTTCGAACACACCCATAAAACGGCCAGTTTCCGCCCAGTAACACCCACTTCCTGTCAATCACATTACGATCACCAGAACGATGAAAAAGCCGTGAGTAAAAATCCTAACTGCATAGCAAATTTACTTGGCGCAGTCGCAGTGCGAACATTGCGCATGCGCAATAAACGGAAAATCGCTGCGATGCGAAGAAATTTACAGAGTCAACAACTCGGAATGAGGGCCCATGTGCACTGCAGGGAGGGCAGATCTAACATGTGCAGAGAGAGTTAGATTTGGGTGGGGCGTGTTCAAACTGAAATCTAAATTGCAGTGTAAAAATAAAGCATTTAAAGTATTTAACCTGCACAGAAACAAAATAACTCATCCACATTTAACTCTCTCTGCAAATGTTATATCTGCCACACCTGCAGTGCACATGGTTTTGTCCAACTGCTAAAATGTTTTCTGCTGCGATCAACTTGGAATTACCCCCATAGTCCTGAGTCTGCCCTGCTCCACTTGTCCACATGTCCGTGGTTAAGTGGACATTGGGAACAACTGCATTTTTAGGACACTGGTGACTCTTTTTCTGATGTCTGTGTACATTCTCGGTATCGCCTGCCTAAAGAAATGGAACCTAGATGGTATTTGGTACCAGGGACACAGTACCTCAAGCAATTCTCTAATTCCCTGTGAATTAACGGTGTATACCGGACACACGTTTAACACCACCGCAGCTGCCAAGACCTGAGATATCCGCTTTGCAGCAGGATGACTGCTGTGATATTTCATCTTCCTCGAAAAGGACTGTTGGACAGTCAATTGCTTACTGGAAGTCGTACAAGTGGTCTTCCCATTTCCCCTCTGGGATGACGATCGACTCTCAGCAGCAACAACAGCAGCACCAGCAGCAGTAGGCGTTACACTCAAGAATACATCGGAGGAATCCCAGGCAGGAGAGGACTCGTCTGACTTGCCAGTGACATGGCCTGCAGGACTATTGGCTTTCCTGTCTAAGGAGGAAATTGACACTGAGGGAGTTGGCGGTGTGGTTTGCAGGAGCTTGGTTACAAGAGGAAGGGAGTTAGTGGTCAGTGACTGCTTCCGCTGTCACCCAAAGTTTTTGAACTTGTCAATGACTTCTGATGAATACGCTCCAGGTGACGTATAAGGGAGGATGTTCCTAGGTGGTTAACGTCCTTACCCCTACTTATTGCAGCTTGACAAAGGCAACACACGGCTTGACACCTGTTGTCCGCATTTCTGTTAAAATAATTCCACACTGAAGAGGCGATTTTTTTTGTCATTTGACCAGGGATGTCAATGGCCATATTCGTCCCATGGACAATAGGTGTCTCCCCAGGTGCCTGACTTAAACAAACCACTTCACCATTAGAATTCTCCTTGTCAATTTCCTCCTCAGCGCCAGCAACACCCATATCCTCATCCTGGTGTACTTCAACAGTGACATCTTCAATTTGACTATAAGGAACTGGACTGCGGATGCTCCTTCCAGCACTTGCAGGGGGCGTGCAAATGGTGGAAGGCGCCACCTCTTCCCGTCCAGTGTTGGGAAGGTCAGGCATCGCAACCGACACAATTGGACTCTCCTTGGGGATTTATGATTTAGAAGAACGTACAGTTCTTTGCTGTGCTTTTGCCAGGTTAAGTCTTTTCATTTTTCTAGCGGGAGGATAAGTACTTCCATCCTCATGTGAAGCTGAACCAAAAGCCATGAATATAGGCCAGGGCCTCAGCCGTTCCTTGCCACTCCGTGTAGTAAATGGCATATTGGCAAGTTTACGCTTCTCATCAGACACTTTTAATTTTGATTTTTGGGTCATTTTACTAAACTTTTGTTCTTTGGATTTTACATGCTCTCTACTATGACATTGGGCATTGGCCTTGGAAGACGACGTTGATGGCATTTCATCGTCTTGGCCATGACTAGTGACCGCAGCTTCAGCACGAGGTGGAAGTGGATCTTGATCTTTCCCTATTTTACCCTCCACATTTTTGTTCTCCATTTTTTAATGTGTGGAATTATATGCCAGTAATATATCAATAGCAATGGCCTACTGTACTGTACTATATATGTATACTGTTGGTCACCAAAATGCTGCACTGTAATACTAGAAGCTATAGAAAAGTATATATATTATTGTATATATCAGTACAGAGCGGTGTAACTGTGACCATGTGTCCTGACAAGCAGTATAGAAGCTATAGAAAAGTATATATATTATTGTATATATCAGTACAGAGCGGTGTAACTGTGTTCCATGTGTCCTGACAAGCAGTATAGAAGCTATAGAAAAGTATATATATTATTGTATATTTCAGTACAGAGCGGTGTAACTGTGACCCATGTGTCCTGACAAGCAGTATAGAAGCTATAGAAAAGTATATATATTATTGTATATATCAGTACAGAGCAGTGTAACTGTGACCCATGTGTCCTGACAAGCAGTATAGAAGCTATAGAAAAGTATATATATTATTGTATATTTCAGTACAGAGCGGTGTAACTGTGACCCATGTGTCCTGACAAGCAGTATAGAAGCTATAGAAAAGTATATATATTATTGTATATATCAGTACAGAGCAGTGTAACTGTGACCCATGTGTCCTGACAAGCAGTATAGAAGCTATAGAAAAGTATATATATTATTGTATATTTCAGTACAGAGCGGTGTAACTGTGACCCATGTGTCCTGACAAGCAGTATAGAAGCTATAGAAAAGTATATATATTATTGTATATATCAGTACAGAGCAGTGTAACTGTGACCCATGTGTCCTGACAAGCAGTATAGAAGCTATAGAAAAGTATATATATTATTGTATATCAGTACAGAGCGGTGTAACTGTGACACATGTGTCCTGATAAGCAGTATAGAAGCTATAGAAAAGTATATATATTATTGTATATATCAGTACAGAGCAGTGTAACTGTGACCCATGTGTCCTGACAAGCAGTATAGAAGCTATAGAAAAGTATATATATTATTGTATATATCAGTACAGAGCGGTGTAACTGTGACCCATGTGTTTCCTGATAAGCAGTATAGAAGCTATAGAAAAGTATATATTATATACTGATGGTCCCCAGTCCCCACAATGCAGCACACTGATCAGATATTTGCAGCACACTGAGCACAGATATGGAGCGTTTTCAGACAGAGAATGTAGATATTTTCAGCACACTGAGCACAGATTATTTGCAGCACACTGAGCACAGATATTTTCAGCAAACTGAGCACAGATTACGGAGCTTTTCAGGGAGAGAACGCAGCCATGTCCTCTCCGTTCAATCTCCATAGCACGAGTGAAAATGGCGGTGACGCGCGGCTCCTTATATAGAATACGAATCTCATGAGAATCCGACAGCAGGATGATGACGTTCGGGCGCGTTTTGGTTAACAGAGCAAGGCGGGAGGATCCGAGGCTTCCTTGTAAAATAGGTGAAGTTCGGGGGGTTCGGATCCCGAGGACCCGAACCCGCTCATCTCTAAATTTAAGTCAAAGCAGTTATCCTGTCTCCAGACGGACACAGAGACTGACTGGCTTAATAAGCTAGGTAATCAACTTACCATTTACAAAAGAGATGTATTCAAATTTAAATGAGAGAAATTACAGAAAGTGAACCTCGATTATGAGCACCATCAAATCTATAGATGGTTAACGGGCAGAGACAATTCTAGAGGTGCTAGAAGCTCTGAACGCAAGCCTTTTTTTCAGAGAAATCGTTGCCCTAGAAATGATTTGGATACTGAATCCTCCCAAGAGGGTAATAGCTCAGCCTGTAAGACAGATAAATAAAAAATCAATAGGAGGAATAGGAATAGGGAGGTCATCCCTTTAGTGGTAGCAACCAGAAAAATGGTCAGAACAGATCAAGAAGATTCAATAGACAAGGGTGCCAGAATAGGCGTAAAAAACCTGAGCACAAAGCCACCAATACAATCAGGAGGAAATAATTTTACATTTATACTCGTATGAATTGAGTGCAAGTGAAACCAGTTTATTAACAAAAGGGTTATCGTTTATTCCGACAGCCAAATTTGACGACTTCAGATGGCAATCAGAAATTTTTTGTCTACATTGACAATTAAAGGTGAAGGAGTTATTTCATAAAAAGGAGTCTACCTTGGAGCAATCAAATAAACCTAAGGTACCAATGCAATTGAAACGTATACAGAAAAGATCAAACTTTGACCCTCCATCGAATAATGCGTTTATTAAGACTTTTGTTCGGTTGTTGGACCAAGGAGTAGCAGCAGGATCTAATAATAGGAAGTCTATGCATCCCAATTTGCCACCCGATGAGCAGGAGGCTATCAAATCTTTATCACGGAGTCACCGACTGGTAATCTTCCTGGCAGATAAAGGGGGTGGTATAGTTCCTCAAGACCTACAAGATTATACCCTTGAAATCAATTGTCAATTGAGTGATGAGGCGGTTTACCGAAAGTTGAGTGGAGATTCTACTGCACAATTCTCCTGTGAACTGCGGGAAGTATTCATTCTTGCAAGAGATTCAAAACGGATTGATGAATCGTTTTTTGCCATTTTACTCCCTAAATTCCCGGTTATGCGGCTGTTATACACACTGCCCAAGATCCATAAAGGCCTGTCACCGCTACCTGGAAGCCCCATTGTGTCGGCTAAGGGCTCTTTGCTACAGCCTACATCTATTTACTTAGATTCTATATTGCAACCACTAGTTCAGAAACATCCCAATTTTCTTCTCGATACCACAATGTTGTTGAATAAATTTAATTCTTTGAGTATTATCCCTGATGGAGCATGGTTGGTGACATCTGATGTATTAAGTTTGTACACTGTTATCCCTCATTGTGAGGTATTGGAGCCGTACATGAGCTGTTGACAACATATGGTGATTATGAGATCTCTCATGTGAATATTCTGTTACAAATGCTAGAATTGGTATTGACCAAGATTTTTTTCTTATTCAATAGCAATATATACCTACAAGTAACTGGGTGTGCCATGGGATCTTCTGTGGCCCCCAGTTACGCAAATTCATATATGTTTGGTATTGAGAGATTGTTGTTTTTCAGTAACCCTGCACTAGATTTATAGACAATTTATTTTTTGTCTGGCTTGGTTCTGAATTAGAATTGAAGACATTGCTAGTTGAACATAATGCATCTAATTCTCCCGTCAAATTATCGTTTGAAATGAGCCAGCAGGAGATTAAGTTTTTAGATGTGAAAATTATTATTAATAATGGTGAGATTAATACCACCTTATTTTCAAAAGACACGGATAGAAATAGATTGCTGCATTTCCAAAGCTGTCATCCCCTTAGTCTTAAAATGGGTCTTCCATTCTCACAAATGGTGAGGATTAGGAGGATTAACAGCGACAGTGTAACGGCATCTTCACAAATCGACTGGCTCATTAACAAATTTTTACATCGAGGTTATCATTTGAATAATTTGTTGAGCGCAAAAAAAAAAGCGATATCTTTGAGTCGACAGGACTTGATGAACAATAAAGAGTCTAGACCAAAGAGAGAGAGAGATTATATTGAGTTAATCAATTTAATGTCAGATCACCTGATATTAATCGGCTCTCTAAAAAGCTATGGCCAATCATCTCTTCAGATAAAGACTTGGGGCTTTCTCAAACATCCCTTATGTCATGTTACTCATGCCCAATAATCTGAGAGATGTATTGGTCAAGACTAATATTTCTGATTACCAGGTTGATGTGCGTAAGAATTTTTTGGCGAAAAAGAGAAATGGTTGTTTTAGATGCTCTTGCACCACATGCAACTTTCTTCTGACAGGTGATACGTTTTACCACCCACATTCAGGCATTAAATATAAAATCTTACATAATTTGACATGTGATAGCACACGTGTAATTTACCAGCTTATTTGCCAATGTGGGTTGTCGTATGTTGGGAAAACCAAGAGAAAATTTAAAGAAAGAATGAGCGCACATCGCTCGTCTATTCGATTGGCTCTGGCTAACGGGACGAGTGATCAGCCGGTTGCTCGCCACTTTTTGGTGGCCAAACATCCCCTTCATACTTTGAGATATAGAATGATCGACCACATTCCTAAATTACGGAGAGGTAGTAATCGTAATTCATTATTGCTGAGGAGAGATGCTGAGTGTATACATAGATTAAACGTTATTGCCCCTAAAGGGCTAAATGACATGATACCATTCTCTAGCTTTGTTTAAAAATGGGTATAAACTCTATGCTGATGCATTCTGTTCTATCTGTGTGGTTGCTGGTGTGCATTATGGTGTTAAGTATCCATTAATCATTATTTATGTATTAGGTATTTTTCTGTATGTGTATTATTGCATGGTACTGATGTGTTTACAGTATATATGTTTAAAGTAATATTTTTATAAATATGCGTCCTGCATGTGCTCTGGTGATCCTTTGCTAATGTTTTGACTGAGGTTTCCCCTGAGTAAATACAGTGCACTTTTATGCTGTGTATTACTGTTGTATTTTCTGTTTTGTTTAGATGTTGCCATGACTACCTGTGTGAGACGTGCGGCGTGCATGTGTGAGCTGACGTCATGTGTCCGCGCCAGTGACTGGGTCGGGCTCCCGCGCTGGAGTTTCGGAGGTTGGCCCATGATACCCAGTGGAATGACCCAGCCCTGAGACACCAGTACCGAAGAGGTCTTTCTAACCAGATAAAAGACCAACTGGTACAATATCCCTTGCCTGATAGCTTGGATCAGCTCATGCAGTTATCCATCCAGGTGGATAGACGGCTGAGAGAGCGTAGGCTTGAAAAGGAGACCGAGGTTTCCTTCTTTCCCAAGGGAACCTCAGACTCTGAGGAATTTTCCGAGGAGCCTATGCAGATTGGTGCTACCCGCCTCTCCTCGCGTGAGAAGACGCGGAGGAGACAGCAGGGGTTGTGTTTGTACTGTGGGAATAAAGGTCATGTGGTAGTATCATGCCCAGAAAAGCCGGAAAACTTCAGGGCCTGAGGGTGATGGGAAATATCCTGTCAGGCCAGAAGTCAGAATTTCCCAAGAAGACTTTTATCATTCCGGTGACCTTGAAGATCCTCGGTCAAACTGTCAAGAATGAGGCCTTTGTGGACAGTGGGGCCGATGGGGTTTTTATGGACCACCAATTCGCCCTGAAACACTCTGTTCCCTTAGTACCCTTGGCATCGGAAATTGAGATTTGTGGGTTAAACGGGGAACCATTATCCCAGGGTAAAATTACCTCTTGCACTAGCCAGATTTCTTTGTTTAATGGAGCCACACACTCTGAAAAATTGTCCTTTTATGTGACTGTCTGTACTTTTGCCCCATTGGTGTTGGGGTTACCCTGGATAAGGGTCCACAATCCTCAATTTGACTGGGTCTCTGGGGAGATTCTTAGTTGGGGTACTGATTGTTTCAGGAGTTGCTTGAGCCTTCCAGTCAGGCTTTTGCAGCTAAGTTTGCCAGGATTGCCAGGATGTTATGCAGATTTTGCGGACGTGTTCTCCAAAAAAGTTGCAGAGGTACTACCTCCCCATCGCCCCTGTGACTGTGCCATTGATTTGTTGCTGAATGCTAAGCTTCCCAAGAGCAGGCTGTACTCCCTGTCACGTCCTGATACTCAGGCTATTGCAGAGTACATTCAGGAGAACTTGGCTAAGGGATTTATCAGACCTTCACAGTCTCCAGTTGGGTCGGGGTTCTTCTTCGTGGGTAAAAAGGACGGTTCGTTGCGACCCTGCATCGACTTCAGGGAATTGAACCGTATCACGATTAATAACTCATACCCACTGCCTCTCATTTCGGTCTTGTTTGACCAGCTTCGTACTGCCACCGTTTTTTCTAAGATTGACCTACGCGGTGCGTACAATCTAATCCGAATAAGAGAGGGGGATGAATGGAAGACTGCCTTTAATACCCACTCAGGGCATTATGAATATTTGGTGATGCCTTTTGGGCTCTGTAATGCCCCGGCAGTCTTCCAGGACTTCATGAACGATGTGCTCAGGGAATATTTGGATAGATTCTTAGTTGTATACTTAGATGACATCCTAATCTTCTCCCATTCCCTGGAGGAACATCGGAAGCATGTACGTTTAATCCTCCAGAAACTCAGAGACCACCGGCTTGGGGCGAAGCTGGAGAAGTGCGAATTTGAAGTTCAGCAAATCACATTTCTAGGATATATTATCTCCCCAGAAGGTTTCCAAATGGAGGGTTCCAAGGTACAGGCAGTCCTGGATTGGGTGCAGCCCACTAGTTTGAAGGCGCTTCAGCGTTTTCTGGGCTTTGCAAATTTTTATAGACGATTTATCGCTGGATTTTCGTCTATAGTGGCGCCCTTGGTGGCACTCACTAAGAAAGGGGCGGATGTTGCTCACTGGTCTTGTGAGGCCAAAGCGGCTTTTGCCCGTCTCAAAAGGGCATTTGTCTCGGCCAAGGTGCTGTGACACTCAGATCCAGAGCGTCCTTTTGTGGTGGAGGTGGATGCCTCTGAGATGGGTATTGGGGCAGTGCTCTCTCAGATGGGGGTGTCTGATAATCGCCTTCATCCCTGTGCTTACTTTTCCCGTAAATTTTCACCTGCCGAGATGAATTATGACGTGGGTAACCGGGAATTGTTGGCTATTAAGGATGCACTCGAGGAGTGGAGACACTGGCTTGAGGGGGCTAAGTTTGTGGTCTCAATTCTCACCGACCATAAGAATTTGGCATATTTAGAGTCAGCGAAGCGCCTCAATGCCAGACAGGCACGATGGGCTTTGTTTTTTGCTCGCTTTAATTTTTTAATAACATATCGTCCTGGGTCAAAAAACATCAAGGCTGATGCGCTCTCGCTGAGTTTTGCTCCAATCCAGGAGACCACCGAGGAGCCATTGCCCATTGTGTCCCCATCATGTATTAAAGTGGGCATTACCCAGGACCTCTTGTCATTAGTCCTTAGAGCACAGGAGCAGGCTCCTCCAGACCTTCCGGTAGGTCTTTTGTTTGTGCCTCCTAGGTTAAGACAGCGAGTGTTCCTGAAATTCCATGCCAAGAAGTCGGCAGGTCACCCTGGTATTGCCAGAACTCGGGAGTTGCTATCTAGGGCGGTGTGGTGGCCCTCGGTGGCTAGGGATGTGGATCAGTGGGTCGGGCATGTGACATCTGTGCCCGAAATAAGACTCCTAGAGGGGTTCCTGTTGGCCCATTACATCCACTCTCTATTCCATCTAAGCCATGGACCCACATTTCAATGGATTTTGTGGTGGACTTGCCCAAATCCTCGGGGATGACAGCCATCTGGGTTGTCGTTGACAGGTTTTCGAAGATGGCGCACTTCGTTCCACTGGTTGGGCTGCCATCGGCCAGACGCCTGTCTGAATTATTTATGCTGCATGTTGTGCGCCTCCACGGGTTGCCACTTGATGTGGTCTCTGACCGCGGATCCCAGTTTGTGGCCAAATTCTGGAGGGCATTTTGTTCCGATCTCCAGATTTCTGTCAGCTTGTCGTCAGGCTACCATCCGCAGTCTAATGGGCAGACTGAAAGGGTGAACCAGTCCTTGGAGCAGTTTCTCAGGTGTTATGTCTCCAAGTGTCAGACTGACTGGGTTGCATATCTGTCCATGGCGGAGTTTGCCTATAACAACGCGGCTCACTCTGTTACAGGGATCTCTACCTTCCTTTGTGTGTGTATGGGCATCATCCTAAGGCCAATTCTTTTGACCCCCTGGACTCCACGCCTGGTGGTTCCTCTGTGGTTTCGGTCCTTAGAGGTATTTGGAGGAAAGTGAAGAAAGCCCTTGTGTCTGTGTCATTGGTGACCAAAGGGGTTTTTGATAAGCGGAAAAGACCCTGCAGCTTCAAATTAGGAGACTTCGTCTGGTTGTCTACCAAGAATTTGAAGTTGAGACAGCCATCTCATAAGTTAGGCCCCCGGTTCATCTGTCCTTATAAGATCACTAGGGTTATCAATCCGGTGGCATTTCAGTTAGATCTACCCCGTTCTTTGGGTATCAATAAAACATTTCATTGTTCCCTTTTAAAACGGGTGATTGGTAATCCTTCTTCCAGTGGAAGACCTTCCCCTCTTCTGATACGTGGCCAGAAGGAGTTTTTTGTTGAAAGTATTCTTGACTCCAAGATGGTTCGGGGTCGGCTGTCATTTTTGGTGCACTGGAAGGGGTATGGCCTAGAGGAGCGGTCGTGGGTGCGCAGTTGTGATCTTCATGCCCCCAGACTGATACGCTCTTTCTTCTCGCAGTTCCCCGATAAACCCGGTGGTAGGGGTTCTTTGACCCCTCGTCAGAGTGGGGGGTACTGTTAGGATCTCCTGCCCTGTGCTGCCACGTCATCATGGCAACCGGGAGACAAGTGCTAGCGGAGTAACCTGAGCGTAGCTGATACTCCGGTTCGGGTCTTTTGCTGTGCAGTGGTTACAGGCTCTGTGCACGGCAGGGGATCCGGTGCTGGTTTTTGTGCTCACAGTCTGTGAGGTCTGAGTGGGGCGTGGACAGCACCTGCTATATAAACCCTATTCTCAGGTTAGGCAGATGCTGCTGAATCTTTGTTGGTTAGTCAGTTCCTGAAAATTAGCTAGTACTGTGTAACTTTGTATTTGTTTGTTGCTTACTGCAAATAGGCCTTGGGATTTGGTACTACACTCTGCCAATCCAGACCTAGCAGTAAGACTGGAGTCAGTCGTTTAACCTGCTGGGGTTCTTTTGCTACTCTGTGAACCTAGCAAGTTTGCGGCTGTATTCTCAGACTTGCCTGCCAAAATTTTCTCACTGTGCAAGGTGTTCAGGTGTCAGTTTAGTGGCAGTAAGCTGAACCAGTGCACTGCAAGTGAGGACTAGGATTGTGGAGACTCTCCTTGTGTCTATTATTCCATCTCTGACCAAGGAGTTTACTGCCACACCCGTTGGTAACCCTTTAGGGTTTTGCTGTTGCCCTTAGCAACAGCATTTCGGGTTCTCTACGTATTAAATCACAACATCTCGCTTCTTTCCATCTGAGCATTCCTAATACTAGGGAGACACCCAGTTTCTTAGCCTTTGGGCTTCTCTGTACACTTTGTGTTTATTTTGTTACCCTATCACCTTCTGTGTATGTAATGTCATATTCCCCAGTCTGTCTGTGAGTTCATTTGTTTTGCATCCCTCTCCGTTCAGACACCAGTACATTCCTGCTGGCACTGGTGTGCATAACAGGCACTCGGAGATCATGAAAAGTGAAGAGATTTTATTTCATGTTATTAACGTTTCGGGGCAGCAAGCCCCGTCCTCAGAATGAACACAACAGAAGAAAAAAAATATTCTGTTGTGTTCATTCTGAGGACGGGGCTTGCTGCCCCGAAACGTTAATGACATGAAATAAAATCTGTTCACTTTTTATGATCTCCGAGTGCCGTTTCACATGGATAGATAAATTATATATATATATATATATATATATATATATAGACACACACACACACACACACACACACACATACACACATTTACCTGGAACACAATTATCAGTACGACAATCATAGAGCATCCCAAGGGAGAACGGACGTCCCAGTGACTGCATTTCTATGGCCATTTCCACTGCTTCTGGTTTCTTCATTCTCATTGCATTCAAGGTCACTTCCATATCTGGTTACACAAAAGAACCATAGAGATTAGTACGGTATATCTGTAGTTAGCATTACATAACTTTTGCAAAAGCTGATTGTAGGAAATATTGTAATTGTTGCCGTGTTACATACTTGATGAGGTTGAAAAAAGACAAATGTCCATCGAGTTCAACATGTATTATGACATTTAATATAATTTAAATGCTGTATCCTTGGATATTTCTTTCAGTAATTTCTATTCATGAAACAACACTGATAAATATTATTATATAGTAGTCACTGTTGCAGTACTAATGTCTGTGTAGGAGAACTCTCATACCTGGATGGGAGGAAGTCTTCCCATCTAATAATGGTGAACATGTATTTCTTTAGTGATCGACTTATTATTGTCAAATCTGTATTGCTAATTTAATGATCAGGTTACTCTCATCTGCTTAGAGTTATTAATTGTAAAACTAGTGGAGCTGAGCCATATGTGATCAAGGTAACATGTTTTTAAGTATTGCACTAAGTAATTAGAGGGTATTTAATAATGGTGATTATTTGGCTTGGGGTTGGGAGACTTTCTCATCTCTGCCACACAAGAAGGAAACACACCTGTCACATCTTACATGATTATCCATACCTACCCATTCCATCAGATGGCATTCATGAGTGGGACATACATACTGACATAACGCCAGTTATACTGAATACTTGAAATTCTATAGGACTGTTATGACAATGGACCTTATTCAGCTGCAGTTGCAGTTTTGCTATTTTAGAAAAATGCATATGATCGCATGCTGGGGGCTGCCCAGCACTGTGATCGCAATTAGATTGTGATTACACCAACTAGACTTGACCCTGCATGCAGAGCCTGGCTGTAAAGCTGGAAATGAGCCAGACCTGTCCACATTTTAATCGCCATGCCCATGCAAAACCACATCGCCACCACCGACCGCCCCGTGAATGCCTCTGCCTGTCATTCACATTTCCTTGGCTGTGCACACGCAGAACAGACCCTGTTCGTGCATACTGACCCAAAAGTCAGGAAAATTATATTGAATAGCCTTAGCCATCTGTGCTGAATAAGGCCCCATATCAGGTGATCTTGTCATGTTGGGCAGAAAATCACATTGCGTAATAGAGATGTGGCAACTGAGTAGGATAGATGTGGAGTTGTAGGCGGAGGTGCATCAAGCCGTAGAGCAAGAGAAAATGGAGAAGTTACCCAGAGCAACTAATCAGCTTCTAGCTATCACTTATCTAGGACAGTCTGAAAAAAGACCGATGTTTTGATGCTATGGTCATCTTCTCTACTTTATCTCTCTGAATGGTTTGATACATTACCCCTTTAGCCCAACATTTCTCATAATTTGCATTTGACATGGGATTGTGAGTTTGGTATGGGGGGAACAACAGTCAGTGATGATGTTGATCCCATAATGCAGGTGCCGGCTTGCTGACAAGGTTGACGCGCTACTTACAGCATATTACCAGACTGGCATTACAGGTGTAAAGATGCTGGTAAAGTAAGCTTGTGAATAACCTCTGTTCTGTGAAGGGCTAGAAGCAGAATAATGGCTACATTGTCATTCACCCAATGGGCTCTTGAATCTTATAATATGTGTATGTTTGTATGTATGGGGCCTAAGAATTACCGGGGGCCTACTGTCCCCTGTAATGAGAAATCAAACACACTATACTGTTAGTTGCAGTGGTGGTACTTAGGGTCTAAGTTAGACATGATCGCTGCTGTGCTTTTTCGCACAGAGGGCGTTTGGTTCTGAACTGCGCATGAGTATGTACCGCAAAGTAGAGGCGCGTCGGTCTGCAGTGATGGGGAGAACCAGGCAGCGATGGGATGGTGCGAAGAAAGCGATCGCACAGGCAGTTGCAAGGTGACTGACAGAAAGAGGCCATTTGTGGGTGGCAACTGACCGTTTTAGAGTAGTGTCCAGAAAAACGCAAGAGGGACCAGGCGTTTGGAAGGAGGGTTTCTGACTTCAGCTCCGGCCCCGATCATTGCAGTGGATGAGTATGTCTTGGGCTGTGCAGAGACTGCACAAACTTTTGTTTGTCCCTTCCCCCTGTAGGCGGCGACTACCTGATTGCAGGGATGCAAAAAACACACCCTAGCGATCAGGTTTGAATGAGGCCCTTAATTACCAGAGCAAATCAGTAGTTGCAGGTCAATGTATGTATAAATACTGTATATGGATACATACACACATAGGTGGTCATTCCGAGTTGTTCGCTCGTTATTTTTTTCTCGCAACGGAGCGATTAGTCGCTAATGCGCATGCGCAATGTCCACAGTGCGACTGCGCCAAGTAAATTTGCTATGCAGTTAGGTATTTTACTCACGGCATTACGTGGTTTTTTCTACGTTCTGGTGATCGTAATGTGATTGACAGGAAGTGGGTGTTTCTGGGCGGAAACTGGCCGTTTTATGGGTGTGTGTGAAAAAACACTACCGTTTCTGGGAAAAACGCGGGAGTGGCTGGAGAAACGGAGGAGTGTCTGGGCGAACGCTGGGTGTGTTTGTGACGTCAAACCAGGAACGACACTGAGTGAACTGATCGCAGATGCCGAGTAAGTCTGGAGCTACTCAGAAACTGCTAAGAAGTGTCTATTCGCAATTTTGCTAATCTTTCGCTCGCAATTTTGATAAGCTAAGATTCACTCCCAGTAGGCGGCGGCTTAGCGTGTGCAATGCTGCTAAAAGCAGCTAGCGAGCGAACAACTCGGAATGAGGGCCATAGTACAGAACTATCACTGTGTGTACTGTGTATATACACACCTGGCTGCTGGTCAGTGCCTATATAGATATATACTGTAGATAGATATATACAGAGGACAGGACTATCACTGCGTGTAATGTGTATATACATACCTGGCTGCTGGTCAGTGTGTATATATAGTTCAGGGACGTGCAGTCAGGGGAGGCAGGGGAGGCAGTGCCTCCCCTGTCATTAATGATTAAAATAATACAATGAAGATATTTATTACACATATTCTGTGTCATAAGTATCTCCATTATATTACTGTAATCATTATTACAGTGTAAGTGTGCTTGGGAGACACCAATTGTGGTGCCTCCCATTGTCAATGGGACAGGGGCAGGAGCGGGGGACGTGGGCGGGGCCATGCCACGTGCTGTAAAAGCCCATTGAAAATAAAGTGAAAAGCGGCACCATTAGAAGTGGGACGTGCTTTCAAACCATAAAAGCACACCCCCTGTCAGTGAGGCCAGAGTGATTGGCCAACAGATCCGTCACTGGATTCGCTGTCATCACTGTGTGGGCGCGGCGGGACGCGGCAAAGATGCGGTTGTCAGTGGTGGCTGGACGTGGCGGCGGTGTGGGCATCAGATGGAGTGGGATAGCGGCCGAGGTAATAGCTATAGCGGCAATCATGGCTCGCCGCATCATCACCACGCCCCCTCTGGTTGACTTATATAAATTAGCGCGAGGCAGCAGCGTCAGTCTGATGGTGAAGGAGGAGCAGTGAAGAGCTCCTGAAGACGGAAGATGACGTGGAAGCTTTATTGTTCAGGGTCTTCACCTGGAGCTGGCGGCCTTTAAGCTCTTTTTCATGGCAGGCCGCCCAGCAGTTGAAGATGCCGGAAGCCCTGGGCAGGCGGCAGCCATGAAAAAAGAGCTTAAAGGCCGCCCCCTCCAGGTAAAGACCCTGAACAATAAAGCTTTTTTTAAAAAGTGGTGTTTTTCTTTTAATATTTTCTTTACAGGTGGACTACAGGTGCCAGCGGGCCCTTTATGTCCAGGCATGCTGGCATGTGTGGTTCTCCAAGTACCGGCATGCTGGGGCAGGCCTGCCAGGACCTGTAGGCCACCTGTAAAGAACAATATTAGCATACAATGAACCCCGCACCCACCGCCACCAGGGGTGCGGGGCATAACACTGGGCTATCATCCCAGTACTGGTTGTTGCTCGGGAGGGGAGACCCATTTTATTTTTTGAGGTACCCACTTTCCGAGGAATTCCAGCCCTGGGCTGACTGGCTAGGGGGGCTGTTTAATGTTATGATAGGGGGAGCCCACATGAAGTGTCTCTCCTGCTATGGTATTAACCCCCCCCCCCCCCCCCCCCTTACTGGTTCAGCCTGGTGCTGGTTTTAGTGATTCATGGGGGACTGCACTTTTTTTTTTTGCTCTATTTAGGGGAAGGGGGGGGGGGGTGGTCGGCTGGTTAGCTGTCAGTGCCTTCCCAGCCACTGACCTCACCGAACGTGATTGATAAAGGTATATAGACAAATATACACAGAGTACAGGACATAGTAGCATAGTAATTGAGGTTGAAAAGAGGCAAAATGCCCATGGCGTTCAACCTGTATATTGTATTAAGTTGAGTTGATTTTTACTGTACCTGCTGAAGAATGTTTTATGACTAGTTAACAACTACAAATCATTTTACACCCGGATTAACAATGTCAATATTTTAAATGCTGTAATCTTGGATATCATTTTCAATCAGAAATTCATCCAATCCCCTATTTAATGCATTTACAGAGTCCACTATTGCCACCTTCCCTGGCAAGGAATTCCAAATCCTTATTGCCCTAACAGTGAAAAACCCTTTCCTCCATTGCGTATGGAATTTTCCATCCTCCAGCCTCAGCGAGTGCCCACGTGTCCCAAACAGAGTACTTTTAATAAATAATTCCTCTGATAATGCTCTGTAATGCCCCTTTACATATTTGAAGAAATTAATAATGTCTCCTCTTAGACGCCTCTTTTCCAGTGTATACATATTCAACCTAGTAAGCCTTTCCTCGTAGTCCAGTCCCTCTAGCCCTTTAATCAATTTAGTAGTTCGCCTTAGAAACCTTTCGAGTTCACCGATATCTTTTTTACGCAATGGTGCCCAAAACTGAACACAATATTCCAGGTGCGGACGTACCAATGCCTAAACAGCGGCAGATTACATCCTCGTCCCTTGTCTCAATTCCCCGTTTTATGCACGCTAGCACCTTACTTGCCTTCTTTAATGCGCTTTGACATTGTATACGGTTATTAAGCTTATTATCAGTGAGTACCCCCAAATATTTTTCCAAAACTGTTACCCCTAGACTTTCCCCGTTTAATATGTAGGATGCAAGTTTGTTTTTAGTCCTGAAATTCAGAACCTTGCATTTTTCTATGTTGAACCTCATTCTTCATTTAGATGCCAAGATTTCAAGTTTAGATAAGTCATTCTGCAGAGACTCCACATCTATTTCTGAATTACTTACCCTACACAGTTTAGTATCATCTGCAAAGATTGACACTGTGCTTTCCCGGCCTATTTCTAGGTCATTGATAAATATGTTGAACAGTAGAGGCCCGAGTAAGGACTCCAGTGGTCAGAGCCGGCCTTAGCTATAGGCAGGCTAGGCATTTGCCTAGGGCATCCAAGCATGTCTAGGGGCATCCAAGCATGTCCCCGCAGTATCTCATGCTGGGAGGGACAGTCTGCAAACTAACTGTTACTTTCCAAATGTATTCAATCAGTACTTGTATACACTGCTGTTTACATTTGTCAAATAAAATGCACACTCTCCCTTAAAGTTCTTTAAACTCCCTCCGTCATGCTTGAGTGCCCCTGACTTGTGAGACCTCAGACAGACAGCAGAAGCCAAGTAACTGCAATTCCTGGACCTGTGACATTTTCACTGATTATATAAGGTTATTACTGGATGGCTCCTTATGATACCACATGTGTATTTGGAAGACTGCTTCACATAAATCTGAAATCACCTATACTGCTTTGTGCACATGGGGGATGGGGACCCTGCTATCCTGTGTGTATCCCTTATCCCTGTGCAAACCCCCCGGTGTCTGCAGGGACATAACATGGGCAGTGTTCTCCTCAAACTTTATTTCCTAGTCAGTCCATACCGTAAAATTCCCCTACCAGGATGGCATACCCTGTGAGGTCACATCCCTTGTACGGGTGCCAGCGCAAGCAAGCACCCATCCTGCCACCCCATCTCACAAAACGCAGTCACGGATCCAGGGAGCTGCATGGGCGCACACACTGACTGCAAGCACGCCAGCAAGCAAAGGTAAGTTTTATAAAAAAAAGCTACTAGCATTACTAATGTGGGGCATATGTGTAAGGTGCATCACTGTGTGGAATTATTTGTATTGTGGGCATTACTAATGTGGGGCATATGTGTAAGGTGCATTACTGTGTGGAATTATGTGTATTATGGGCATTACTGTATGCCATTATGCAGGGTTGAACTGGACCAGAGGGTAAGCCCCCGGTGGGCCCCACTGCCTAAGTGTCGCTGGGTCAGATGCAGAACTAGAGGCAGTGCTAGGGGGCACCAGACAAAATTTTGCCTAGGGCATCAAATTGGCTAGGGCCAGGTCTGCCTGTGGTATTCCTCTGACTACTGGTGTCCAGCTTGAGGACTTCCCATTGACCACTACTCGCTGTACCCTGTCTAGCCAGTTACTTATCCATGTACAAACAGTTTGTCCTACGTCCTAGAGGATGCTGGGGACTCCGAAAGGACCATGGGGTATAGATGGACTCCGCAGGAGACATGGGCACTTTAAGACTTTAAATGGGTGTGAACTGGCTCCTCCCTCTATGCCCCTCCTCCAGACCTCAGTTAGATTATGTCCCCAGAGGAGACTGGTCACACACAGGGGGCTCTCCTTAGTTTCTCTGGAAATAGACTTTTGTTAGTTTTTTTTATGTTCAGGGAGCACTGCTGGCAACAGGCTCCCTGCATCGTGGGAGTGAGGGGAGAGAAGCAGACCTACTTCTGTGAGTTACAAGGCTCTGCTTCTTATGCTACTGGACTCCATTAGCTCCAGAGGGTCTGATCACTTGGGTCGCCTTGCAGCTCACTCCCGGAGCCGTGCCGCCGCCTCCCTTACAGAGCCAGAAGTCGGAAGACGGGTGAGTATTAGAAGCAACGAAGACGTCGTGAAGGCGGCAGAAGACTTCAGTCTTCCGGAGGAAACGCGCAGCTGGCCCGCTGCGCGCCATTGCTCCCACACGCACAAGGCACTGCAAGGGTGCAGGGCGCATGGGGGGGGGCGCCCTGGATAGCAAATATTACCTCATATAAAGGGCTGGCATGTATGTAAGGTGCGGTGGCACCATTCCAGGGACCCCCGCCAGCATAAAAGAGTGGGATGGAAGCGCACCATGTAGGGGGCGGGGCTTCGTCCTCCAGCTCTAATCAGCCCCATTTTCTCTCCACAGCTTGCTGCAGAGACACTGCTCCTGGCCCTTCGCTGCACACAAGTAACTGGGTGCTTGAAAAACGAGGGGGGGGGGCACAAATTTGGTGTTGGTTAATATTGTTATAATATATAACAGCGCTTACAGGTTTCTGACCGGTGGGGCGCTGGGTGTGAGCTGGCAAACTCTTTCTCTGTCCCTCTGAAAGGCCTTGCTGTGTGTCCGTCCCCTGTAGCCCAGTGTGTTGAGTGGTGTCGGTACGTGGGTGTCGGCATGTCTGAGGCTGAATGCTCTTCCCAGGAGGAGGCGCGTGTGGGGTCTGAACAGAATGAAGGAGTGACACCGGCGGCACCGCCAACTGCTTGCTGATTGGGTGGAGATGTGGAGCGTTTTGAATAAGAGTGTGGCTTTGTTACATAAGAGGTTAGATAAATCCGAGGCTCAGATCCAGGCATGGAGACAGTCCATGGGAGAGGTAGTCCCACTCACTCGGGCACCCTCGGGGTCCTAAAAACGTTAATTTACCCAGATAGTTGACACAGATACCGACACGGACTCTGACTCCAGTGTCGACTATGATAATGCGAAGCTACACCCTAAGGTGGCTAAGAGTATTCAATACATGATTGTGGCAATAAAAGACGTGTTACATATCACAGAGGACCCCGCTGTCCCTGACACAAGGGTCTGCATGTTTAAGGTGAAGAAGTCGGAGGTAACGTTTCCTTCCTCGCATGAAATGAATGCTCTTTTTGAAAAGGCCTGGGAAACCCCGGATAAACGGTGGCAGATTGCCAGGAGAATTGCTATGGCATACCTGTTTCCTTCCCAGGATAGGTTTAGGTGGGAATCGACCCCCACAGTGTACAAAGCTCTTGCGCGTTTGTCCAAGAAGGTGGCGTTGCCGTCACCTGAGATGACGGCCCTTAAGGATCCGGCTGATCGTAGGCAGGAAACTACCTTGAAGTCGATTTATGTCACGACAGGTACGCTGCTCAGGCCAGCTAGTAATGCTATTGAAAAGTGAGCTGACACCTTGTTATCTGAAATAGACACTCTGAATAGGGATAGCGTACTGTTGACACTGGGTCATATCAAGGACGCTGCGATCTATCTCAAGGATACTGCAAGGGATATTGGCCTCTTAGGATCGAGGGCCAATGCCATGGCAGTCTCGGCTGGGAGGGCATTGTGGACTCATCAATGGAATGGTGATGCTTATTCTAAAAGGCTATTGAGGCTCTGCCCTATAAGGGGAGGTTTTATTTGGTGAAGGCCTCGCAGACCTGGTTTCTACAGCTACCGCGGGTAAGTCCTCGTTTATGCCTTTTGTTCCTCCGCAGCAAAAGACGCCTCAATACCAAATGCAGTCCTTTCGGTCGCAGAAAGTCCGGAAAGGATGTGGGTCATCCTTCCTTGCCAAAGGTAAGGGAAAGGGAAAGAGATCACCGGCCATTGCAGGGTCTCAGGAGCAGAAGTCCTCCCCGGCTTCTGCCAAGTCCACCGCATGCCGCTGGGGCTCCCCTGCGGGAGTCCGCACTGGTGGAGTCGCGTCTTCAGCTTTTCAGTCAGGTCTGGGTTCACTCGAGCCTGGACCCTTAGGTGCTAGAAATTGTGACCCAAGGGTACAAACTGGAGTTTCAAGATGTACCTCCAAGCCGATTTTTCACATCGGCTTTATCAGCTTCCCTTCCGGAAAGGAAGGTAGTAAGTGCGGCAATACAGAAGCTGTGTCAGCAGCAGGTCATTGTCAAGGTGCCCCCGTCACAACACAGGGAAGGGTTTTATTCAAGCCTGTTTGTGGTCCCGAAGCCGGATGGCTCGGTCAGACCGATTCTGAATTTAAAGTCCCTCAAGCTGTATTTGAAAAGTTTCAAATTCAAGATGGAATCTCTGCGTGCAGTGATCTCGTCTCGAGGGAGGGGATTTTATGGTTTCAGTTGACATAGAGGATGCTTACCTACATGTCCCCATATATCCTCCTCATCAGAAGTACCTGAGGTTCGCTGTTCAGGATTGTCACTACCAATTTCAAAAGTTGCCGTTTGGTCTTTCCACGACCCCGAGGATTTTTACCAATGGATGGCTCCTAACTTTGCCAAAGTCGCAGCTGATTCCGACAACACAGCTCTCGTTCTTGGGCATGGTTCTGGACACGGTTCTACAGAGAGTTTTTCTCCCGGGGGAAAAAGCTCTGGAAATCCAGTCCATGGTCAAGGACCTGTTGAAACTAGCAAGAGTGTCGATTCATCAGTGCACGCGAGTGCTGGGGAAGATGGTAGCGGCCTACGAGGCCCATCTGTTTGGCAGATTTCATGCCAGAACATTTCAGTGGGACCTGTTGGACAAATGGGCCGGGTCCCATCTACACATGCACCGGAGAATATGCCTGTTCCCCAAGGCCAGGATTTCTCTACTGTGGTGGCTCCAAAGTTCTCACCTACTGGAGGGTCGCCGGTTCGGGATCTAGGATTGGGTCCTGGTAACCACGGATGCGAGTCTCCAGGGTTGGGGAACAGTCACTAAAGGGGAGAATTTCCAGGGAAAATGGTCAAGCCAGGAAGCTTGTCTGCACATAAACATCCTAGAACTAAGAGCCATTTACAACGTCCTTCTGCAAGCAGAACATCTCCTTCGCGTCCTACCCGTCCTGATTCAGTCGGACAATGTAACAGGGGTGGCGCACGTAAACCGCCAGGGCGGAACAAGGAGCAGAGCAGTGATGGCGGAGGCCACAAAGATTCTTCGCTGGGCAGAACGACATGTAAACGATCTGTCAGCGGTCTTCATACCAGGCGTGGACAACTGGGAGGCAGACTTCCTCAGCAGACATGATCTCCATCCAGGAGAGTGGGGTCTTCATCAAGAGGTCTTTGCAGAAGTGACAAGTCGTTGCGGACTTCCTCAAGTAGACATGATGGCGTCTCGCCTCAACAAGAAGCTTCAGTCATATTGTTCCAGGTCGAAGGCCTCTCAGGCACTTGCAGTAGACGCGCTAGTGATGCCGTGGGTGTTTCAGTCGGTCTATGTGTTCCCTCCGCTTCCCTTCATTCCAAAGGTGTTAAAAATCATAAGAACAGGAGTTCGGATGATACTCGTTGTTCCAGACTGGCCGAGGAGGGCCTGGTATCCGGATCTTCAGGAATTGCCCGTGGAAGATCCTTGGCCTCTTCCTCTGAGAGAGGATCTGTTGCGGCAAGGGCCGTGCGTGTTCAGAGACTTACCGCGGCTGCTTATGACGGCATGGCGGTTGAACGCCAAATTCTAGCTCGAAAGGGTATTCCTGGAGAAGTCATTCCGACTTTACTGAAGGCTAGAAAGGAGGTAACGGCAAAGCATTACCACCAGTGGCGTAAGTTTATCCCAGACGCCCGGAGGCAAGATAAATATTGGTGTCCCCCCACCTCTTTGTTTAGACAAATATATATAACAGAGAGAGAGAGAGAGAAAAGGTTATAGGCGGCACCCAGGATGTTAGATAATTCGGTATTTTTTAAATGCATACAATGCATTATAGGGGTGGGGAGCACCAATAGTTATCCTGCCAACTATATTTATATCCCGCCATTCTTCGAAAGCATAACGGTGTATGCTTGAAGAAAATTCCAAAAGACAGTTCTTGCGGTAAGAGCTGTTCTTTGCGGTGATCGGACTTCTAGGTTAATGACCCGGAATCCTACCTGGGCATGTGCGGGCTGACGCACGCCGCTGGGTGTTGCTGGGAGGGATCCAATTGGGCAGCAGGACTTAGCAAGGGGGGAGGGGGGGGCAGATGGAGCAAGGGATGAGGCAGGATGGGGTTTGTTGGTGACTAATGTGTAATAAATATATATATATATATATATATATTATATATACAAAACTGGTAAGGTCGGCACTCACTTATGTCGGCAACTGCCTTGGTGCCATCCTAAAGTCCAATGGATATAGATACCGTTCTAATGGATATACCGTGATATATATATATATATATATATATATATATAGATACCGTTCTAATGGAGAGGGGTATGCATCCGTCCACTCCTCCTATGAATAGAACAGGCGGCACTCCAAGGTCTTAGTAATCAGGTTAAAGTGTATTCAAAAAAATCAATAAAGTGAATGGCACATTACGTGAATGGCACATGGGCGTAATGTGCCATTCACGTTATTAATTTTTTTGAATACACTTTAACCTGATTACTAAGACCTTGGAGTGCCGCCTGTTCTATTCATAGGAGGAGTGGACGGATGCATACCCCTCTCCATTAGAACGGTATCTATATATATATGTATATATATATATATATATATATATATATATATATATATCACGGTATATCACAATGTAATTATTAGAATCTGTAATGACACCTTGTTCCCTCATCTCCTTGTGCCCCTTCTACTCCTCCTCTCCCCAATTACCAGAGACAGAGAGCAAATACAGTATGGAGTGGAATCTGAGGCGAGTGCGGTTCCGCTTCTTCTAATAACAACACTGCCTCGCAGGGGTAAATGCGTGATTTTTATGTGTGTGTGTGTGTGCATATGTATACAGTATATATATATATATATATATATATATATATAGTGTATGTTTATATATATATATATATATAGGCTGCTGCAATCATAGCCTTCCCAGCAAACATTGGCTGTTGCAGTCATCAACTGTAAACCTCACCCCTCCATACCATACTTACCTACTTTTTGGCAGCTCTCTCCGGGAGAGAGCTGCCAGGACGGCTCAATGGAGGGGCTGGGCAGGAAAATGAAGAGTGGAGGGGGCGGAGGAGGCGTAATGGGGCGTGGCGGAGGAGGGACAAAGGCGGAATGAGGGTGGGGTTACATAATTGAGCCACGCCTCCCGCTCGGTAATGCCGCTATAACCGGCATTTTATAGCAGGGGGCGTGACTATGATGACGCGATTCAACAAGAATCGCGTCATCTACTGTCCGGACCGCCCACTTTAATCTCAAAGTGGGCGGCCAGGCAGGGGGTAAGTTAAAAACCGGGAGACTTGTCTGCTCTTCCGTGGGGCCGGAAGGGTCACCTGATTTTCGGGAGCCTCCCGGCCATTCCGGGAGAGTAGGCCAGTATGCTCCATATACATACATAGGCACCCATCCCCCTCCTTCCCCTAGCAAATATTAGCTGCCACAATCATTTATAATAGACAAACACTGACCCCCCCCCCCTCCCCCACTGGGGTCTATGTACTAAGCTGTGGAGAGATATAGGGGGTAATTCAGCAGCAAATTTGTTAGCAGTTGGTCAAAACCATGTGCACTGCAGGTGGGGCAGATATAACATGTGCAGAGAGAGTTAGATTTGTGTTCAAACTGAAATCTAAATTGCAGTGTAAAAATAAAGCAGCCAGTATTTACCCTGCACAGAAACAAAATTACCCACCCAAATCTAACTCTCTCTGCAAGTGTTATATCTGCCCCCCTGCAGTGCACATGGTTTTGCCCAACTGCTAACAAAGTTGCGGGTACGATCAGGTCTGAATTAGGCCCATAAAGTGGTCAGAGATAAAGTACAAGCCAACTAGCTCGTAAATGTTATTTTTCAAACACATCCTGTAACATGGCAGTTAGGAGCTGATTGGCTGGTAATTTATCCTTGTCCACTTTATCTCTTTCCAAGGCTTAGTAAATATTTTCCTTTATCTCTCTCCACTTTATATCTCGCCAAGATTTGATACATATCCCACTGTATATCAGATACATTTGGCTCATAAGTCTGTACTGCATCTTGGAACAGTTTAAAAATGACTAATGAAGTAGACAGGGCCTGATTATTCTTCCAGCTATTATTGGCAGATATTACTAGAATGTGAGTACATATTGTAATCACTCTCTTTGTCTTGGTGTAAGCAACTTTTAAGTGAAGGGGGCTAGTGAACATTTTTAATCCAAGCATTAGCAACCAGTAGTCTCTCATTAGAATACTCACAGAACTAAAACCAACATGTATCAAAACAGAACTTTGGAGCATTCAAAGGGTTAGAACTGTTTGGTTGATTCTTCATTTCAAATAATTGGATAATTGATTTCATACTGATCACTGTTTAAAGTGTAATAAAACCTACAGTACAAGATAGAGAATGCAACCTCAGTAACAACAGTTACTAAGGTTCACCTAGCCCCAGCCTCCATGGAGTTGCAGCGCTTTCATCGCCAGACCTGTGGCCTACTAAAAGGTCTTCTATGATGTGATACAGTGGGGGTCATTCCGAGTTGTTCGCTCGTTGACGATTTTCGCAACGGAGCGATTAAGGCAAAAATGTGCATGGTACGCAGCGCGCATGCGCTAAGTATTTTAGCACAAAACCTAGTAGATTTATTCACGTCCAAACAAAGAATTTCCATCATTGAAGTGATCGGAGTGTGATTGACAGGAAGTGGGTGTTTCTGGGCGGAAACTGACCGTTTTCTGGGAGTGTGCGGAAAAACGCAGGTGTGCCAGGATAAAACGCAGGAGTGTCTGGAGAAACGGGGGAGTGGCTGGCCGAACGCAGGGCGTGTTTGTGACGTCAAACCAGGAACGAAACGGGCTGAGCCGATCGCAAGGAATGAGTAGGTCTGGAGCTACTCTGAAATTGCTAAGAATTATTTATTCGCAATTCTGCTAATCTTTAGTCCGCAATTCTGCTAAGCGAAGATGCACTCCATGAGGGCGGCGGCCTAGCCTAGCGTGTGCAATGCTGCTAAAATCTGCTAGTGAGCGTGAAGGGTTAAAAATGTTATATGAACTGTTATGGGCTTGAATAAATACGTACCATTCTGTGCCGGGTACCTTTATCTGTTCATACAATGTGTCTCCTTGTCAGGGACAGCTACATTCCAGACTAAATCTGTTATCTCTACTTCTGTGTGATTAACAACTTTTCTTAGAGGTTTTAAGACGTTTTGCAGAAAACCCATATATGGACATCCGCCTGATGCACAATCTTTTTCTTTTCTGCCTGGTAACTACTAACGAGCCAATAAGAGTGTAACAACATGTCAGTTACACCCATGTACGTTGTCTTTATATACCTTTGTTAACCTTATAATAAAGCAGAGTAATTCTTAACCACTGACTCGTGTGCTGTCTGTATGGGGTTAAGAACTGCTTTCACTGGTACCAGAGATGGTTACATCGAGGAGGCACAAAAAGGGTTAAATTCCCTTCAGCTGGGGGCTAGGTCCGGAATCTAGGTGATCGTCCCCTGCCCGGTAAGATAGAGAATTTTATTGTCTGTCTTTTCCGTTCAGGGATTGCGATTACTACTAGATATGAACTCATTCCGTGTTCCGGGAACACGTGACCAAAAATACAATCCAAGTCTGGGACTTGGCAGAAAAGAAACTTGTTTTCTTAAAGGCGCCGGGCGCCACATACAGGTATCAGGGATACCAGGACCAGGGGTCCACGAAATCTTTAAAAGGCACAGGTATCAGGGATACCAGGACCAGGGGTCCACAAAATCTTTAAAAGGCACAGGTATCTGGGATACCATAAGATGGACGAGAAGTCCAAATAACAACGCCTCCTCGATTTGATCACCTAAATGTTTGTATGTTTGTCTTATAAGTACTTATATTGTAATTTTTTCTATTAAGGACACTCAGTGAACGGGTGGTAAGTGCACGGGCGCTGAGTCTCAGAGGGCATTGTTGTTTACAGTGATTTTAAGTACATTTGAAAGTTGATTTATAACAAATAACATTGTCCACGATTGCAGAGATATTAATTGTACGGGTTGTAAGTGTACGTACATTTGGTATCACAAGTTGTGCTGTTATTCCTTATCTTTTGTACTCACCCTCCTCCCTCATGTGCTTACCCTTTTCTTACTTTAATAATCTTCAGCTGCACCAAATCCAGCAGCTTTCTGCCACCTGATACTTATTCCAGTGTCATCTGCTGATGTAGCTATGTTTATTTACCCTGTACTTGTCCTATATTGTAGCCAACTGTAAGTTGCTGTTTTCTTGTTTGATTATTTGCTTATGTACTCTGTAATTGGGCGCTGCAGAACCCTTGTGGCGCCATATAAATAATAATAATAATAATCTTCTCTGTTCTGTCTCTGGTAGTTTATGTAGGAATGTGTAATCCCACATGTTACCAATGATTTATGATCAGATCAGCCGAATGCATACATAGACTTGTTCCCCTTCCCTGTTATTTGTGAATTCTTTTAGAAATATATTGCGTGGGTGGGCAAGTATGGTGTACACGCATTATATGACACTGTGTTTGGAACAATCTATGTTTTTTTTTTTTTTTATGATAAAGATTGTTATTAATTCAGTTTAGACACGTTAGTTACTTGTTGATAATATGAGATTAGATCAGAGTAAAGAGACTGAATACCCCCCTCCCCTCCCCTCCCGGGGGAGACCTGCAAAGAATGTGCTGCTCTGTCCCAGCAGCAGCAGTAGCTTGCAAACAGAAACCTAGTGAATCAGTAACAGAATTCTGGAAGTGATTTAAAAGTGTTGGTCAGAGGAGGCAGGTCTCACCCTAGTTAATACCATAACTTACTCATTTCTACATTTATAAACAACTTGTTGCCAACAGTGTCATTAACTGTAAAACAGAGTGTTTCCAGTTGGATTTCTGATAATTTTAAAGATTTTGAAAAACATTTATATGAGAAAGAAAGCAGCAGGTTGTTTTGAAATGAGGAAATCTGTCAGTACAGGAACCCTCACCGCCAGCGGGACACCCCACAGAATAGGGGGCCCCCTGCACTTCCGAGCAGATGACATACATCCTGCTTTAATTGCGGCAAGGATGGACATTGGGCTAGGGACTGTCCTTAACCCTTAGCATACTTAAACAACCACTGCTGCCTGAACCTGCCCACACTAACAATACTCCCAGAGACGCCCCAAGGTTCCAAATTGACTGACAGGGACAGCCCCGCTGACGGGGCCCGGAGGAGAGTGTCCCGACTTTCATGCAGCTCACTGGTCACTGCAAGGACAGTGAAGCCACCACCAGTGTCCTGTGTAGGGACCAGTACCATGAATCCTTAAAAAAGTCCGCTCCTTCAATAGGAATCAATGGGATACCCACAAAAGCTTATTCCACTGTACCTATCCCTATTGACACACCACCTGAGTTAGAGACTGTAAACCCCCAGGTATGGTCAGAGGGGCCCTATGACACTGGCCTAATATCTTGTACCCCCTACAAGGCCACACTGAAACCTGATGTACACCCCTTTACCAGAAACAATATTCATTGTCTAAAAGAAAAAATAGAAGGTCTTAGACCTATGGTACAGCAATTTTTAGAGCAAGGCATTCTTAGACATGTAGTATCCCCACTGCACACCAGTTAACCCTGTAGCAAAAGTAGATGGGACTATAAGGTTTGTGCAAGATCTTAGAGCAATTAATCAGCTAATTGTTCCCATTGCACCAATTGTACCTGATGTAAACTCACCCCTCTCAGCCATCCCTGTAGATGCTGCATTTTTTTTCAGTGATTAATTTTAAAAAAAAAATGCATTTTTCAGCATACCAGTGGACCCCTCAGACACAGTTACTTTTTGCTTTTTCTTTTGAGGGCAAGCAGTTAACATGGTGCAGATTACCACAGGTATGTTTATTCACCTGTTGTGTATAGCATTGTACTCCAAGCCACATTGGCTCCCTGGCACCCCCCCTATGGTCCTGTCCTGCTACAGTATGCAGATGATCTGCTTCTCTGTAGTCAAACTGTTAAACTGGCTCTGTGAATGTGGACACAAAGTGTCAAAAGCAAAAATGCAATGGTGTAAAAAGCATGTTGATTATCTGGGTTTTGTACTCACAGAGGGAGAAAGGAAAATCAGTCCACAACGCATTCAGTCTGTATTGGGCCTGGTCACCCCAACTACTCAGAAGGAAATGTTATCCTTTCTGGGCATGATTAATTATTGCAGACAGTGGATATCTGATTGTTCCTAATATGACAATATCTTGAGACAAGCTACTCTCAATAACAAACCTAAACAGATTCAATGGTCACAAGAAATGTTAACTGCATATGAAAGTCTAAAATGTATGTTGGTAAAAAGTTCGGCACTGAGCCTCCCAAACTGTACTGCCGTTTCATTTATATGCAAGGGACAACTGTAAAACCATGGCGGGGGTACTAACTCACATGGAGGCAAACTGCGCCCTGTGGTATTCCTGTGTCGGTCCAAGGTATGCCTGCCTGCCTCAGAGCACTGGCAGCTTGTGCAATGGTGGCTGAGATGGCAACTACACTCACCTTAGGTCACACAACAATTCTACACACAACACATGATGCAGTAGCAATACTTAACGGCTTGCATACACAGCATATGTCAGCCCAACGCCTTAGTGGGTATGCAGTCCTATTGCAAAGCAACCCATCCGTCATCATCAAATATGCAAACACGTCATCAGGCCCAGCACCCATTCTTAATGCACTCCTAGCGCTAAAGGGTCCCCAAGATGACATACCTGACGACCATGACTGCTCAGCATCAATAGAATCAGAGACCTCCCCGAGATTAGACATGTCCCCTGTGCCAATACCCGGTTCAGACAATGTCTTTGTTGATGGCTCCTGTAGCAGACCAAATGACTCCACATACCAAGCAGGTTATGCCGTTGTGCGCCTGCCCAATGACATTCTTGAAGCAAAGCCCATACCTTACCAATCGGCACAGGCTGCAGAGCTCATAGCCCTTACCGAAGCCTGCCAAATGTACCAAAACAAACCTCCTCCATGCCACCACACTGCCCTCTGACATTGCAATTTCGCACTGTAGGGCCCATACTGGTGGCAGGGACGACATATCAGAAGGAAATGCCCTTGCTGACAGAACTGCCAAAGAAGCAGCTCTACAACCCATTGCCCAGTCCCATATGACTGTCATGACCCCCCCTGCCATTAATGATCAATATCTTATCACGGAACTACAGGCCACAGCCTCCAACAAGGATTTGGATGACTGGATATATCCTGTATTGCAGAAAAATCCCAAATTAGGATTAATCTGCAAAGAGGGGAAACCTTGTATACCCCAAACAAGTGCCCCTTTGTTCATTGCTCACTACCATGGGGTAGGACAAACTAAGGAAGGCCACAGGAGGTACCTTCCACAAATGGAAACAGGTCCTTCCCATTATCTTAGCAGAAATCAGAATGACCCCACAAAAGACCCTAGGTTATTCACCCTTTGAAATACTTATGGGTAGGCCCTTCCCTACACCTTGGGCTAAGAAACCATTAATAGTACAGGAAGGTGATTTAGAACTTATAAAGGAAGAATATGTTAGGTCCCTTATAACGAAATTAGATGAAATTGAACACAAGGTTGTTTGTAAAAATCCTTCTAACCCATAGGAATCAACACATCCTTTTCAAGTCGGAGACAAAGTCGTTGTGAAAGTGCTCCCGAGGAATAAAGGTCCAGGAGATTTCACCTATGGTCCAGAGACGGAAGTCGTGGCAGTGACCAGGACGGCTGTCCTTACCGAAGAGGGGCCCACCTGGATTCATGCATCCCGAGTAAAGAAGGTACCCAGACCAGACCGTGAGGGAGATTCCAGAGAGGTACTAACGGGGGCAGACAGCCCTGACCTCCAACATGGAGAAGAGGACCCTTTTGCTGACAAAACAAACCCAGAATTCTACTCAAATATGGACTCTGATTACCCTACTTATACTTGCCTATCAGACACCCATATCCAGAACTGAAGTAGATATTACACAAACGAATGGACAAACCTCCCTATGGTATAATTCATCCAGCACTCATGTGGCCACATATACTGTAGAATATAAAGATTTTCTTTCAAACTATATGTGGAAAATTAGAGCAAATAGATAAGGTATAGGAACAGAAATTGTTTATGTTTGTGTTACCAGCAAGAATTGGGGAAAGAACTGTGATCATTGGGGAGCCGTGGGATGGAACACTGGTATTGATTGGGGTCACAAACCCAGCGAGGCTTTAAGCAAGAAGGATAAAAATAACAAGTCCTTAATGATGGGGAAGTGGACATTATAGTCAAAAGATAATAACAGGGAATACAAACATTTCACCTAAAAGACATGTACGCCCTGCTCAAAATCTAACAAACCACGGCCCAACCCCATCATGCCTCACATAACTACATTCAAGGATATAATAGCCATAGATAACCCCACATTTAAAGACACTATGGCCATTGAGACTGGATTTTCTGATATTAATTTTTGGGTTGGAATGGATGAGATATAATATAAAGAAGCATAATGTGAGCAATTGTTATGTATGTGGTAAATCTAGACCTCATTTAGGCACGGTCCCTTTAAATATCCCACTATCTCAAGAAAGCTGTTTTCTTTTTAGTCTCTACAATGATACAAAAACCAATGACAGTGATTGTGAAACATGGAAAAAGGAATACCCCATACTATCAAAGAACCCCAACCCAGGTAGCACAATAACCATATACCCAGGTAATTACACCTGCTATATATCAAACACTACCTCAGGGAAGGATTTAAAAATCTTTCCTCCAGGGTACTGTACAGAAAAAAGAACTACCGTCTTAGTTAATCAAACTAAGTCTTTAGGTGACATTTATTACATCTGTGGAGATATGAAGCTAAGAACTAAATTAGACACTGCATGGAAAGGGGAATGCGTCCTTGCCAAAATAATTATGCCCCTCCACATTCTTCCAGATGATGAACAAATATCCCCTCCTGTTGTTTCCCCCAATAAAAGGAAGAGGGAACTCCCAGGAGGTAGTTTTTGATCCACATGTATATATTGATGCAATAGGGGTCCCAAGAGGGGTGCCAGACAAATTCAAAGCTAGAGATGAAGTAGCTGCAAGATTTGAATCCTTAATCCCTATAATAACTGCTAATAAAAATGTTGCATGGATTAATTGTATCTACTATAATCAGCAGAGATTTGTAAATGACACAAAAGATGCTCTTAAGGGTCTTTCTGAGCAACTAGAAGCCACTTCCCAGATGACATTCCAAAACCAAATGGCCCTTGATATGATACTAGCAAAAAAGGTGGTACTTGTGTTTACATTAGTAAGGTAGAAGGGTGTTGTACCTATATACCTGACAATACAGGCCCTAATGGTAAAGTTACCTTAGCCATAAAAAAACTAGATGATTTATCCATAGAGCTAAAAAGGAATTCAGGTATTGATAATCCATGGAGCCAATACTTTGGTTGGTTTGAAAATTGGAAACAGGGTCTTGTTCAACTAGGAATCTACATATTGATTGTGATAGCAATCTTTTGTGTTGTTTTCTTTTGCATTATACCCTGCTGCAGAAAACTCGCCACAAAAGGTATTGAAAACTCGCTTATGTATGAAGCCGTCCTTACAATCTCTCCTAACTCCCCTGCAGCCTATAAGCAATACCTAACCGAATATAGAAATAAAAAGCTCTATGAAAAGAATCATGTTATATAAATATATGATTCTAAGAGGGGATTGAAGGGTTAAAAATGTTATATGAACTGTTATGGGCTTGAATAAATACGTACCATTCTGTGCCGGGTACCTTTATCTGTTCATACAATGTGTCTCCTTGTCAGGGACAGCTACATTCCAGACTAAATCTGTTATCTCTACTTCTGTGTGATTAACAACTTTTCTTAGAGGTTTTAAGACGTTTTGCAGAAAACCCATATATGGACATCCGCCTGATGCACAATCTTTTTCTTTTCTGCCTGGTAACTACTAACGAGCCAATAAGAGTGTAACAACATGTCAGTTACACCCATGTACGTTGTCTTTATATACCTTTGTTAACCTTATAATAAAGCAGAGTAATTCTTAACCACTGACTCGTGTGCTGTCTGTATGGGGTTAAGAACTGCTTTCACTGGTACCAGAGATGGTTACATCGAGGAGGCACAAAAAGGGTTAAATTCCCTTCAGCGCGAACAACTCGTAATGAGGGCCAGTATACGTTTTCACATTCTAGTCTGCGTGCTGAGAGAGCACATTTTGAAGTTCCAAATAACATAAATCCCACAACATGGACAAAACAGTTGTGATAATGGCCGGAACCCTACATGTTAATTTGTGGAGCTTTCCTCATCAGTGATACCAGCCTCCAAGTAATACTGCGTGTACCATTTTTCTTAATATGTAATTTATTAACTAGTTTTGACAAAATGTTGAAGAGGAAGAATTATGCTCTGATTATGCACAGTTCTTTAGGAGGAAAGAGAAGCCCCTATCTGTCTCTAGACAACTCTAAAGTCTGGGTTCTGCAGAATCAGCATGTGCAGCCTGTCTGATAGAGGAAGATATTAGTCCAGACACTTATCCTATATTTTATGGCAGATCAAGTCTACTGTATATTAAAAAAAAAAAAGAAAAAAGCTAAAGTACAAAACTTTCAATACAAAGGGGCAGATGTATTAAGCTCGGTGAAGTGATAAAGTGGAAGGTGATAACGCACCAGCCAGTCAGCTCCTAACTGTCATTTTTCAAACCCAGCCTGTAACATGACAGTTAGGAGCTGACTGGCTGGTCCTTTATCACCTTCCACTTTATCACTTCACTGAGCTTAATACATCTGCCCCAAAATAACAACAGGACAGATGCCCTAGAGTTGGAGGGCAGGATGCATCACGCATTACATTTACATTTTACACACATCACTGACAGCTTGCAGCTTGCTTGCACTATTGGGAGCATTACTGTGTATTTCTGGTGCCCTGTTGTACATCTGCGCCCCCCTGCTGCCTTACCACTGGCTCCCGGAGTTCCGACACTGATTACCACCGTATTTGGAGAAAATATGTGTCTTGGTGCAAATCCAAGAAGGCGCCTACGGAAGAATTTCAGCTGGGTCGTTTTCTCCATTTTTTGCAATCAGGCGTGGTTGTGGGCCTAAAGTTGGGCTCCATTAAAGTGCAGATTTCGGCTTTATCTATTTTCTTTTAAAGGGAATTGGCCTCGCTTCCAAAAGTACAGACTTTCGTGAAGGGGTGCTGCACTTAAAGCCTCCATTTGTGCCCCCGATGGCACCATGGGACCTTAATGTGGTGTTACAGTTCCTAGCGTCACATTGGTTTGAACCATTACAGACGGTTGAAGTTTCTCACTTGGAAGGTGGTCATGCTATTGGCCTTGGCGTCCGCAAGGAGGGCGTCAGAGTTGGCGGCTTTGTCTCACAAAAGCCCTTACTTGGTCTTCCATGTTGATAGAGCTGAATTGAGAACTCGTCAACAATTTCTGCCAAAGGTGGTTTCTGCGTTTCACATGAACCAACCTATTGTGGTACATGTGGCTAGGGAAGCCTTGGCGGATTCTGAGTCTCTCAATGTGGTCAGAGCTTTGAAAATGTATGTGGCCAGAATGGCTTGTGTTAGGAAAACAGAGGCGCTGTTTGTTATATATGCTTCCAACAAGGTTGGGGCTCCTGCTTCTAAGCAGACTATTGCACGTTGTATCTGTAATACAATTCGGCATGCACATTCTATGGCTGGATTGCCGTTAACGAATTTGGTGAAGGCCCATTCCACTAGGAAGGTGGGCTCATCTTGGGCGGCTGCCCGGGGTGTCTCGACATTACAGTTTTGTCGAGCAGCTACTTGGACGGGGTCAAACACATTTGCAAAATTCTACAAGTTTGAAACCCTGGCTGAGGAGGACCTCATGTTTGCTCAATCGGTGCTGCAGAGTCATCCGCACTCTCCTGCCCGGCCTGGAGCTTTGGTATAACCCCAGGGTCCTTTCGGAGTCCCCAGCATCCTCTAGGACGTAGGAGAAAATAGGATTTTAATACCTACCGGTAAATCCTTTTCTCTAAGTCCGTAGAGGATGCTGGGTGCCCGTCCCAGTGCGGTCTCTTTCTGCAGTACTTGTTAACGGTTATTGCTTATGTTACACAAAGGTTGTGTTTTGGTTAAGGTCAGCCTGTTGCTGATAGGTTTGATTCACGCTGTTGACTGGTTGTAGTAACGGGCCATGTTGTATGGTGTGCGTGGTGTGAGCTGATATGTATCTCACCCTTAGTTTAACAAAATCCTTTTCCTCGAAATGTCCGTCTCCTCTGGGCACAGTTCCTATAACTGAGGTCTGGAGGAGGGGCACAGAGGGAGGAGACAGTTCACACCCATTTAAAGTCTTAAAGTGCCCATGTCTCCTGCGGAGCCCATGTATACCCCATGGTCCTTTTAAATAATGGCACTACCTCTGCTATACACCAATCCTTCGGGAACCATGCCAGATCTAATTGAACTATTGAAAATCAAGTATAGGGGTCTTGCTAGTTGTGACCTAAGCTCCATAAGAACCCTCGGATCAAGTCCGTCTGGGCCAGGACAATTACTGTGTGTAATATGTACACACATACTTGGCTTCTGGTCAATGTGTATATAGATAGATATACAGAGTACAGGACTATCATTGTGTATAATATGTATATATATATATATATATATATATATATATATCATACTTGCCTACCTGACCCTCTCCATGAGGGAGAAAATGCTCTGTTCCTGGACTTTCCTGGTAATGTATGATTGCCATCACCTGTGGTGAGCTAGTTAATTGATAAGAAAGGCGTTTCACCACAGGTGATGGCAATCATACATTACCAGGAAAGTCCAGGAACAGAGCATTGTCTCCCTCATGGAGAGGGTCAGGTAGGCAAGTATGATATATATATATATATATATATATATATATACCTGGCTGCAGGTCAGTGTGTATATAGAGATATACAGTGTCAGACTGGTGCATGAAGGGCCCGCTGGGGAAATGCAGTGGTAGGGGCCCATTCTTAGAGGCTTGGCTAACCATTAGTGCATGGTCTGGGCCTCTTGATAAATAATATAAATAGTAAATACTGCTAGTGCATGCATGATAATGTACCAGAATAATAACAGCAATACCCTGTAGAAAACACACCATAGTACTGTGCAGTATAATGTAACATATTCATAATGCATAATTGAAAGGGTGGGGCCCACCGGTGGTTTCCCCTGTACCCCTCTGGGCCAGTCCGAGTCTGGAGATATATAAATAGATATTCACAAAGTACAGGACTATCACTGTATGTAATATGTATATACATACCTGGCTGCTGGAAAGTGTGTGTATATATATATATATATATATATATATATATATATATAGATATATAGATATATAAAGATAGATATACACAGAGTACAGGACTATCACTGTGTGTAATATATATATATATACATACCTGGCTGCTGGTCAGTGTGTAGATAGATAGATAGATAGATAGATAGATAGATAGATAGATAGACACAGAGTACAGGACTATCACTGTGTGTAATATGTATATACATACCTGGCTGCTGGTAAGTGTTTCACTTTCTATACAGTAGATACAGTATATACAGTAGACAGCTATACACAGGATACACGACTATCACTGTGTGTAATATGGATATACATATCTGGATGCTGGTCAGTGTGTATATAGATATATAGATAAAAACAGAGTACAGGAATATCACTCTGTGTATAATATGTATTTATACATACCTTGATACCGTCTCATTCTGCTGTATTGTGCACAGTGTGGATAGCGTTACACAGTAGATAATAAGCTGTGGGGCTCATGCTATATAAAGGCACTCTCATCAGTAACTGCTGCCAAGCCCAACCCCCAAAACTTGCCCCAGGCAGCAGAAATGAAACTGTGTTATGTATTTACATGTATAATATTACATAGGGGCCTATTTATCAACTGATTTATGTCCAACAAACATGTGGAAATGGCCGTTATGGTCTTAAGGCAAAATTAAGTATTGCTGCTATTTAAGAAATGCCAGAGATAGCTGCAATATTTTACACATTTTTAAAAGCACTATCAGCAGCCATCCCCACAGTTCTGCATGGGGATAGTCACATATCTGATTTTTCCATGATTTTCTTGTTGTAAAATATGAGCATATATATAAATATTACTTTTATTAAAATATATACAGAAAAGGATTTTTTCACACCATTTTCACAATTATTTTAGTATCACCTAAATGTACCAAGGGGCACTTTGAGGAGAATTAGAAAAATTGTCCTGCAAGCTCTTAATATTGCATTTTTTTAGTTATCAAATTGCATTTCCCATATTTGTAATGGGAAATGTGATCTGCTCTAAAAATAAAATGAAAAAAATAAATAAAAATAATTGAGGGAGTTCTGTGATAATAATGCTATCTTGAGGTAGCATTATCTGGGCTTCCCCCTGGTTCCCCAACTCATGCATAGCCTTCCCTGGCCCCTGTGATCAGCCATGTGTCTCTGATGGACATATAGGCTGATCACTCATACCCTCCAATATTTTACACATTAAAAACAGGCACAAATTAGGAAAATGGGCATGGTCACGGGTAAATGGGGCGTGGTCACATCCCCTTTCCTATACTTTCAATGTAAATTTGGAGAGTTAAAAATTGGTACAAAGTTATTTTTGGCAGGTACAGACCATAAAAAAGGTACTGTACCTGCCAAAAAGGTACAGTTGGAGGGTATGGATCACTGTGTTAAAAAAAGTTAGAAAAAAAAGTAATACATACTGTACCTGCACCAAGGAAACAGTGATCGGTGAGCTATTGTCACCTATCCTTTGCTGTTGCTGTGACTTCATCACCAGAGCAGTAAAGTGAACTAAGACGCTGCAAAGTGTCTGCATCTCTTCTCACTTTACTGATCACAGGGGTCATAGCAGCAGTAGAGGATATCAAGTGACCAGAGCTCACTAATCACCTTTTCTGGCTACAGGCAAGTGTAGGCTTCATGATGGAGAAGGTTGCAGGGGGTCTTGGTTGGAGGGGTTGTAGCGAGTGGCTGCGCATGTGTGGCTACACTCTTATGGTTTTTGTTGTTAAAAATACCATGAGAAGTTCAAGGACAGGAATCGCAGGGACCAGAGCCAGATTAAACTCTGTGGAGGCCCCTAAGCAGTTAAAATCCCGCTCTTCGCAAATTATCTCCTAATACATTTTTAATTTGATCAAATAACAGTCTACAATCTGGAAACTTTAACGTGATTCTGATGCAGGGCCGTAACTAGCACTGTGCCAGTGGTGCCTGACACACAGCATAGCTCATTGCACCCTGCAGCCCATCAGTGAACTCCAAAGTCGAAACCCAGAAGTTACTGCTGAGCCCAAGCTCAGAATGCCGGCCCGACAACAAGGAGAAGGTGCTGCAAATAAGGATAAAATGGAAACCAGAGCACTAACACACTAACAGAAGTCAGCCATGTGGATTAGTCCACATTGGGAATGAACAGCATCAGAGGCCAGCCATGGGCTCAAAGTTCTGCTTGCAAAACACCTACCTCCAGACCCACCAACGAAAACAAGAGACTTTTCACTAAGGTACCCAACATAGCGCTCATTTCATCATGAAGTGCAAGTGCACATAGACTTTTTAATTTATATTAGTGTGTCTGTGAATCGCAGGACCTAACTTTCAACTTGTCCCATATACTTAGATACTGGTATTTTTTTAATAAAATGAACGAGAGACTGCATAGGATAGAGAGAATATAAGCACCCTGTTTGTTATGAAGCTAAACTGGCTGGAACTGTTTTTTTAGGTTGTTAGGGGTGCATAGGAGGTCAAGGCTGTCAAACAATCATTTAGCCAATGGAATTTGTTTTGGTAGGCGGGTTGTTTGAGATTATATAGGACAGGGCTGAGGAATTCAAATTCCTCTTGCCATTTTGGGATCCCTGGATGTGGTATTGTATTGGTATCATTCAAATAGGTTTTTCAATGTGTCAGATATTTAGCTAGATATTAAATTTTCCAGTGACATTCTTAAATAGGATTAAATTAATTTATAATTTGCTAAACTGAATAATATTGCAGCTTTATAAAAAGTTTATATTTTAGTTTCCTGTCAGATAGTGTCAGTGTGTTATATCCGTTACCTCAGGATGCCCCGTCCCCGTCGTAGTGCTCCACCCCTCGACGTTTGGCTGAGGCAGCCAGACCGCTTGCCGCCGCCGCTGCTTCTCCGGCGGTGAGGGGAGCCCGGCGCTTCACTGTGCGCGGGACTCGTCGCATGGTCACCGCCGCCGGAGCTCCGTCAGCCGCGGCTGCGGCTGGCGCATCAGTGTCTCCCTCTCCTTCGGCGCGGCGGGCATGGCTGGCAAGTGCAGCCGCCAGCCCCGCAGGCACCCCCGCCGTCCATTCTCAGTAGCGGTTAGTGAATCGGGGGTCTCGGCGGCAGCGGTGATAAGCCCCGCCCCCGACTCCAGTAACACAGTTCAATCACCAGCATTTGTGCGAGGGGGAGCGAATTTATTAGGCTCCCCCACAACTGGGGGTGTTGGTAATGTTGGGAGGCATTCAGTGAATGCTCCTAGCATTGCTAACCAGCGTAGGGGGATGAGGACAGGCATAGACACCACAGGGGCATTATATAGAATGCCGGCCCCTGTACATTATCAAGCCGTAGGCGGTGTGCAGCACCCGCAGGTAGCTTGGTCACTGTATTTTAATCAAGGTGATCAGCAGTTAATGCATTTGCCTTTCACAGGGCAACAGCAGTTTTTTAACCGTCAATTGCATCAGAGCGTAGGCCAATTATATCAGCCGCATATCATTCCAAATTTTGCCCAGTTTGCATAGGCTCCGCAGTTATATAATCAATTCGGGCAATTAGTTCAAACAATACCGGGCCAATTTGCAAACTCGCAGCATTCGGGGTTACCACCTTTGCCTCAGGCCCCTCCCCCGGTTAGGCCTCCGTCCCCGATGCAGTCACCTGTGATCCTGCCTCTCTTGCTTCCTGAGATGCAGACGCCATTGGATGCACCTATGGTTTCAGATTCATCTGTTCAGGCAGGGATTAATGCAGTTTTATTAAGCCCGCAGGTTGTACCTCCTCAGGCAGTGTCAGTGGAGGCGTCGGCAACAGTGGATCCACAAGCAACGAGTCAAGATGCGGTGGGCGCGCCACGCAACGAGGGACAAGTGAGTACAGGAGATCTGGATGCAGGTCCTTCCACGTCAGGAGCCGGTGAGAAAAGTGTAGAAGTGCAGCTTAGCGCGAATTTATCCCATTCGGAAGATTCATCGGATTCATCTAGTTCGCTAGAGAATCCACGGAAATTCATGCGAACATTTGTTCAGCATCTCAGAGGGAAGCGTAAAGGTTCTAAGGGAGCGCGTAGTGTAGCATCCAGCTCGGATCCCGATGTGTCAGGAGATAGTGTCCATTGCGCTAATACGGCGATATTGAGGGGAGTTAGGTCTAAGGTGAAGGAGAGAATTAAGAAGGGCCGTTTTGAAGACATGTTTGCAATCACGCATGACGCCAAGAAAGCATTGAATACGGCAAAGGCTGGTGGGCCAGCAGCCGAGGAAGCAATGAGGAGTTATTCTAATTGGCTTTCAGGAATGCATGTATTTGCGGCTTGTTATATAGAGTCTCGGCCATCTGAATTTTTGAACGTTTTAAAATACTTTCATCTAGTGCACAATATGTACTTGACGGCTAGGCATAACGTCTGGCGTCAGTACGACAAATTATTTAGAAAAAAGCAGGATGGTCAAAAAAATTAAAGTTTAGGTTTCAAAGACGTTGAAGTCTGGTTGGAGGTGACCTAAGGCAGTAGGACAGCCATGGATCTGGCGGTACGCAAGCAGCCCTTTCAGGCCAGATCCGGTGTTAGCACAGCGGGAAGAGGCAAATGTTATGCGTTTAATAACGCACAATGTAGTAGAGGAACAACGTGTCGTTACAGACACGCATGTTTGCTGTGCGGAGGGGTACACGCAGCGAAAGATTACAATAGGCCCACAGGTCAGTCAGCAGGTAGAGGGGAACATAGAGCAGTTCCTAGGTAAGACAGAGTCACCAGTAAAGTTAGAAGTCTTAGAGCGTTGGTTGGGCCGCTATCCTCTCAGGGAGGAGGTGGTTTTCTTGTCAAAAGGTTTTAAGTTTGGTTTCAATTTGCCAGTAATTAGGCCATCTTTAGTTTCAGCCAGGAGGAATCTTAAGTCAGCTAGAGAGATGCCTGAGGTGGTAAGGGCTAAGATTGCGGCTGAGGTTGGTTTAGGTCGTATGTGTGGCCCTTTCAAGAGTCCATCTTTGGATGATTTTTGCCTTTCTCCATTGGGCATAGTTCCGAAAAAGGAGCCTGGAAAATTTTGGATTATTCAGCACCTTTCTTACCCGGAAGGGGGCTCAATAAACGAAGCATTAGATCCTTTGTTTTGTAGCGTTAAATATCAATCGTTTGAGGATGCTATTGCTTTGGTAAAAAGTTATGGTTTTGGAGCTCTATTGGCGAAAGTAGACATAGAATCTGCTTTCAGATTGTTACCGCTGCATCCTGATTCATTTAAGTATATGGGTTTTAAACTGGATGGTCAATTTTTTGTGGATAGGTGTTTGCCTATGGGCTGTTCAGTCTGATGTTCTTACTTTGAATGTTTTCGTTCATTTTTGCAGTGGTGCATAATAGCAGGAACTGGGCAGTCGGGAGTCGCCCATTATTTGGACGATTTTTTATTGGTTGGTCCTGCAGATAGCTCAGACTGTCAGGAATTGCTCTTTTCAGTTTAATCATTATTTACAGTCATAGGGGTACCTATAGCGAAGGATAAAACTGAAGGACCAGTGACGCTTTTATCCTACCTAGGTATAGAAATTGATACTGAAGCAGGGCTTTGTAGATTGCCTCCGGAAAAAGTGAATCGTTTAAGGAATTTGTTAGAGAATTTTATTTCGTCAAAAAAGATGTCTTTGAAGCAAGTGCAGTCGCTTTTAGGTTTGTTAAATTTTTCTTGTAGGGTCATGCCGATGGGAAGGGTTTTTAGTCGTAGGTTAGAAAGAGCTACCGCAGGTGTTAAGAGGTCGCATCATATGATCCGTATCTCAGCAGATTTGAAAGAGGATTGTAGGATTTGGCTTCTTTTCTTGCAAGATTTTAACGGGGTTCGCATTTGGTTGCATGAAGAACTCATTAATAGTGAGCTTCAACTCTTCACTGATGCTTCAGGTTCGTTAGGTTTTGGTGCATACTTTGAGGGTGAGTGGTGTGCTGAGAGTTGGCCAGAGGAGTGGCGTGTAAAAGGTCTTACTAGCAGTATGCTTTTGCTTGATCTTTTTCCGATAATTGTAGTGATTGAGATATGGGGAATTAAGCTTAGTAATCAAAGAATTGTTTTTTGGTGCCACAACTTAGGGGTAGTTAAGGCGATAAATAACCAGAAGACTTCATGCTCGCATGCGCAGAGGTTGCTGAGGCATTTAACTTTAAGGTGTCTGCAGAGAAACATTGAATTGAATGCTAAGCATATGCCCGGGGTTGTGAATGAGATAGCGGATGCTTTGTCTCGTTTTCAATGGGATAGATTTAGGAGATTAGCTCCATCAGCTAAGGCGAATGGTTTGTCATGTCCTGATTTTGTATGGCAGATCATTAAACCGGCATGAAGGCATTGGCGTTGAATGCACTGGCCCCTGGAACGTTGAGAGCTTATTCTGCAGCTTGGGGTGATTGGCAGGAGTACATGGCCTCCAGTGGTAGGGGTAAGAATTGGCAGGATGCGATGTTAGAGTTCCAAGGCGGCGATGTCAATCGCTTTAGCAGGAATATCTTATTTTTCGCGCTTAGAAGGTTTAATAGATCCCACTAAATCCCACTAAATCCTTTATTTTTGCAAGGGCGTTGAGAGTAGAGATGAGCGCCTGAAATTTTTCGGGTTTTGTGTTTTGGTTTTGGGTTCGGTTCCGCGGCCGTGTTTTGGGTTCGAACGCGTTTTGGCAAAACCTCACCGAATTTTTTTTGTCGGATTCGGGTGTGTTTTGGATTCGGGTGTTTTTTTCAAAAAACACTAAAAAACAGCTTAAATCATAGAATTTGGGGGTCATTTTGATCCCAAAGTATTATTAACCTCAAAAACCATAATTTACACTCATTTTCAGTCTATTCTGAATACCTCACACCTCACAATATTATTTTTAGTCCTAAAATTTGCACCGAGGTCGCTGTGTGAGTAAGATAAGCGACCCTAGTGGCCGACACAAACACCGGGCCCATCTAGGAGTGGCACTGCAGTGTCACGCAGGATGTCCCTTCCAAAAAACCCTCCCCAAACAGCACATGACGCAAAGAAAAAAAGAGGCGCAATGAGGTAGCTGTGTGAGTAAGATTAGCGACCCTAGTGGCCGACACAAACACCGGGCCCATCTAGGAGTGGCACTGCAGTGTCACGCAGGATGGCCCTTCCAAAAAACCCTCCCCAAACAGCACATGACGCAAAGAAAAAAAGAGGCGCAATGAGGTAGCTGACTGTGTGAGTAAGATTAGCGACCCTAGTGGCCGACACAAACACCGGGCACATCTAGGAGTGGCACTGCAGTGTCACGCAGGATGTCCCTTCCAAAAAACCCTCCCCAAACAGCACATGACGCAAAGAAAAAAAGAGGCGCAATGAGGTAGCTGTGTGAGTAAGATTAGCGACCCTAGTGGCCGACACAAACACCGGGCCCATCTAGGAGTGGCACTGCAGTGTCACGCAGGGTGTCCCTTCCAAAAAACCCACCCCAATCAGCACATGATGCAAAGAAAAAGAAAAGAAAAAAGAGGTGCAAGATGGAATTATCCTTGGGCCCTCCCACCCACCCTTATGTTGTATAAACAAAACAGGACATGCACACTTTAACCAACCCATCATTTCAGTGACAGGGTCTGCCACACGACTGTGACTGATATGACGGGTTGGTTTGGACCCCCCCCAAAAAAGAAGCAATTAATCTCTCCTTGCACAAACTGGCTCTACAGAGGCAAGATGTCCACCTCATCTTCACCCTCCGATATATCACCGTGTACATCCCCCTCCTCACAGATTATCAATTCGTCCCCACTGGAATCCACCATCTCAGCTCCCTGTGTACTTTGTGGAGGCAATTGCTGCTGGTCAATGTCTCCGCGGAGGAATTGATTATAATTCATTTTAATGAACATCATCTTCTCCACATTTTCTGGATGTAACCTCGTACGCCGATTGCTGACAAGGTGAGCGGCGGCACTAAACACTCTTTCGGAGTACACACTTGTGGGAGGGCAACTTAGGTAGAATAAAGCCAGTTTGTGCAAGGGCCTCCAAATTGCCTCTTTTTCCTGCCAGTATAAGTACGGACTGTGTGACGTGCCTACTTGGATGCGGTCACTCATATAATCCTCCACCATTCTATCAATGTTGAGAGAATCATATGCAGTGACAGTAGACGACATGTCCGTAATCGTTGTCAGGTCCTTCAGTCCGGACCAGATGTCAGCATCAGCAGTCGCTCCAGACTGCCCTGCATCACCGCCAGCGGGTGGGCTCGGAATTCTGAGCCTTTTCCTCGCACCCCCAGTTGCGGGAGAATGTGAAGGAGGAGATGTTGACAGGTCGCGTTCCGCTTGACTTGACAATTTTGTCACCAGCAGGTCTTTCAACCCCAGCAGACCTGTGTCTGCCGGAAAGAGAGATCCAAGGTAGGCTTTAAATCTAGGATCGAGCACGGTGGCCAAAATGTAGTGCTCTGATTTCAACAGATTGACCACCCGTGAATCCTTGTTAAGCGAATTAAGGGCTGCATCCACAAGTCCCACATGCCTAGCGGAATCGCTCCGTGTTAGCTCCTCCTTCAATGCCTCCAGCTTCTTCTGCAAAAGCCTGATGAGGGGAATGACCTGACTCAGGCTGGCAGTGTCTGAACTGACTTCACGTGTGGCAAGTTCAAAGGGCATCAGAACCTTGCACAACGTTGAAATCATTCTCCACTGCACTTGAGACAGGTGCATTCCACCTACTATATCGTGCTCAATTGTATAGGCTTGAATGGCCTTTTGCTGCTCCTCCAACCTCTGAAGCATATAGAGGGTTGAATTCCACCTCGTTACCACTTCTTGCTTCAGATGATGGCAGGGCAGGTTCAGTAGTTTTTGGTGGTGCTCCAGTTTTCTGTACGTGGTGCCTGTACGCCGAAAGTGTCCCGCAATTCTTCTGGCCACCGACAGCATCTCTTGCACGGCCCTGTCGTTTTTTAAAAAATTCTGCACCACCAAATTCAAGGTATGTGCAAAACATGGGACGTGCTGGAATTGGCCCAGATTTAATGCACACACAATATTGCTGGCGTTGTCCGATGCCACAAATCCACAGGAGAGTCCAATTGGGGTAAGCCATTCCGCGATGATCTTCCTCAGTTGCCGTAAGAGGTTTTCAGCTGTGTGCGTATTCTGGAAAGCGGTGATACAAAGCGTAGCCTGCCTAGGAAAGAGTTGGCGTTTGCGAGATGCTGCTACTGGTGCCGCCGCTGCTGTTCTTGCGGCGGGAGTCCATACATCTACCCAGTGGGCTGTCACAGTCATATAGTCCTGACCCTGCCCTGCTCCACTTGTCCACATGTCCGTGGTTAAGTGGACATTGGGTACAGCTGCATTTTTTAGGACACTGGTGACTCTTTTTCTGAGGTCTGTGTACATTTTCGGTATCGCCTGCCTAGAGAAATGGAACCTAGATGGTATTTGGTACCGGGGACACAGTACCTCCAACAAGTCTCTAGTTGGCTCTGCAGTAATGATGGATACCGGAACCACGTTTCTCACCACCCAGGATGCCAAGGCCTCAGTTATCCGCTTTGCAGTAGGATGACTGCTGTGATATTTCATCTTCCTCGCAAAGGACTGTTGAACAGTCAATTGCTTACTGGAAGTAGTACAAGTGGGCTTACGACTTCCCCTCTGGGATGACCATCGACTCCCAGCGGCAACAACAGCAGCGCCAGCAGCAGTAGGCGTTACACGCAAGGATGCATCGGAGGAATCCCAGGCAGGAGAGGACTCGTCAGACTTGCCAGTGACATGGCCTGCAGGACTATTGGCATTCCTGGGGAAGGAGGAAATTGACACTGAGGGAGTTGGTGGGGTGGTTTGCGTGAGCTTGGTTACAAGAGGAAGGGATTTACTGGTCAGTGGACTGCTTCCGCTGTCACCCAAAGTTTTTGAACTTGTCACTGACTTATTATGAATGCGCTGCAGGTGACGTATAAGGGAGGATGTTCCGAGGTGGTTAACGTCCTTACCCCTACTTATTACAGCTTGACAAAGGGAACACACGGCTTGACACCTGTTGTCCGCATTTCTGGTGAAATACCTCCACACCGAAGAGCTGATTTTTTTGGTATTTTCACCTGGCATGTCAACGGCCATATTCCTCCCACGGACAACAGGTGTCTCCCCGGGTGCCTGACTTAAACAAACCACCTCACCATCAGAATCCTCCTGGTCAATTTCCTCCCCAGCGCCAGCAACACCCATATCCTCCTCATCCTGGTGTACTTCAACACTGACATCTTCAATCTGACTATCAGGAACTGGACTGCGGGTGCTCCTTCCAGCACTTGCAGGGGGCATGCAAATAGTGGAAGGCGCATGCTCTTCACGTCCAGTGTTGGGAAGGTCAGGCATCGCAAACGACACAATTGGACTCTCCTTGTGGATTTGGGATTTCAAAGAACGCACAGTTCTTTGCGGTGCTTTTGCCAGCTTGAGTCTTTTCAGTTTTCTAGCGAGAGGCTGAGTGCTTCCATCCTCATGTGAAGCTGAACCACTAGCCATGAACATAGGCCAGGGCCTCAGCCGTTCCTTGCCACTCCGTGTGGTAAATGGCATATTGGCAAGTTTACGCTTCTCCTCCGACAATTTTATTTTAGGTTTTGGAGTCCTTTTTTTTCTGATATTTGGTGTTTTGGATTTGACATGCTCTGTACTATGACATTGGGCATCGGCCTTGGCAGACGACGTTGCTGGCATTTCATCGTCTCGGCCATGACTAGTGGCAGCAGCTTCAGCACGAGGTGGAAGTGGATCTTGATCTTTCCCTAATTTTGGAACCTCAACTTTTTTGTTCTCCATATTTTATAGGCAGAACTAAAAGGCACCTCAGGTAAACAATGGAGATGGATGGATTGGATACTAGTATACAATTATGGACGGACTGCCACGGTTAGGTGGTATAAAAAAACCACGGTTAGGTGGTATATATTATAATAATAATACAATTATGGATGGACGGACTGCCTGCCGACTGCCGACACAGAGGTAGCCACAGCCGTGAACTACCGCACTGTACACTGGTTGATAAAGAGATAGTAGTATACTCGTAACAATTAGGATGACACTATGACGGTATAAAGAATGAAAAAAAAACCACGGTTAGGTGGTAGGTATATAATAATAAATAATACAATTCTGGTCGGACGGACTGCCTGCCGTGTGCCGACACAGAGGTAGCCACAGCCGTGAACTACCGCACTGTACACTGGTTGATAAAGAGATAGTAGTATACTCGTAACAATTAGGATGACACTATGACGGTATAAAGAATGAAAAAAAAAACCACGGTTAGGTGGTAGGTATATAATAATAAATAATACAATTCTGGTCGGACGGACTGCCTGCCGTGTGCCGACACAGAGGTAGCCACAGCCGTGAACTACCGCACTGTACACTGGTTGATAAAGAGATAGTAGTATACTCGTAACAATTAGGATGACACTATGACGGTATAAAGAATGAAAAAAAAACCACGGTTAGGTGGTAGGTATATAATAATAAATAATACAATTCTGGTCGGACGGACTGCCTGCCGTGTGCCGACACAGAGGTAGCCACAGCCGTGAACTACCGCACTGTACACTGGTTGATAAAGAGATAGTAGTATACTCGTAACAATTAGGATGACACTATGACGGTATAAAGAATGAAAAAAAAACCACGGTTAGGTGGTAGGTATATAATAATAAATAATACAATTCTGGTCGGACGGACTGCCTGCCGTGTGCCGACACAGAGGTAGCCACAGCCGTGAACTACCGCACTGTACACTGGTTGATAAAGAGATAGTAGTATACTCGTAACAATTAGGATGACACTATGACGGTATAAAGAATGAAAAAAAAACCACGGTTAGGTGGTAGGTATATAATAATAAATAATACAATTCTGGTCGGACGGACTGCCTGCCGTGTGCCGACACAGAGGTAGCCACAGCCGTGAACTACCGCACTGTACACTGGTTGATAAAGAGATAGTAGTATACTCGTAACAATTAGGATGACACTATGACGGTATAAAGAATGAAAAAAAAAACCACGGTTAGGTGGTAGGTATATAATAATAAATAATACAATTCTGGTCGGACGGACTGCCTGCCGTGTGCCGACACAGAGGTAGCCACAGCCGTGAACTACCGCACTGTACACTGGTTGATAAAGAGATAGTAGTATACTCGTAACAATTAGGATGACACTATGACGGTATAAAGAATGAAAAAAAAAACCACGGTTAGGTGGTAGGTATATAATAATAAATAATACAATTCTGGTCGGACGGACTGCCTGCCGTGTGCCGACACAGAGGTAGCCACAGCCGTGAACTACCGCACTGTACTGTGTCTGCTGCTAATATAGACTGGTTGATATTTAAAGAGATATTAGTAGTATACAACAATACTATACTGGTGGTCAGGCACTGGTCACCACTCCTGCAGCAAAAGTGTGCACTGTTAATTAATATAATTGTACTCCTGGCTCCTGCTAACAACCTGCAGTGCTCCCCAGTCTCCCCCACAATTAATTATAAGCTTTTAATTTATACATTGATGACTGTGCAGCACACTGGGCTGAGCTGAGTGCACACAGACTGAGTCACACTGTGTGACTGACTGTGCTGTGTATCGTTTTTTTTTTCAGGCAGAGAACGGATATAGCAGAGAGAAGTGAACGGATATATTATATTAAATAAAAGTTAACTAGCAACTGCACTGGTCACTGACTGTGGTAAACTAACTCTGTCTGCGACTCTGCACAATCTCTCTCTCTCTATCTAATCTATCTCTATTCTAATGGAGAGGACGCCAGACACGTCCTCTCCCTATCAATCTCAATGCACGAGTGAAAATGGCGGCGACGCGCGGCTCCTTATATAGAATCCGAGTCTCGCGATAGAATCCGAGCCTCGCGAGAATCCGACAGCGTCATGATGACGTTCGGGCGCGCTCGGGTTAACCGAGCAAGGCGGGAAGATCCGAGTCGCTCGGACCCGTGAAAAAAAACATGAAGTTCGGGCGGGTTCGGATTCCGAGGAACCGAACCCGCTCATCTCTAGTTGAGAGGATGGGCTAAGGAGCAGTTAAGATTTAGCGATGATCGTAGACCAATCGATATAGGTCTGTTGAAAGATTTGATAACTGCGGTTTCAGGTATTGCTTTAGGAGATTATGAAATCAATCTATTGAGTTTAGCATTCGCATTAGCATTTTTTGGTGCTTTAAGGATAGGGGAATTAGTGGCAAAGAGTAAAGGTCAGCGGAAACGGGTATTATGGCAGGGAATTTTCAAAAGGGGGTTGAGGTAGAATACTGCGCGGTATAGACTGTAGCTAGCCTGGGGGTGGTTACAGGGCTGCCCTGTTGGGCCCAAGACAGAAACAGATACGTACAAGAAAGGGAGACCAAATAGGAATGGTCTCCCTTTCTTGTACGCATCTGATTATGGCAGGGAATGTTGTTATTAAGAGTGATATGCTACTTGTTAAAATTCAGCGTTCTAAAATGGATCAGCTAGGAAAAGGTAAATGGATCTCTGTTCCTGCGCATTCGGAGCCGAGTATTTGCCCAGTAAGATTGGCAGAGATTTATTGCCAAAATCGTCCAAGTGGGGGGATGCAATGGTTGGTTCATAGGGATCTTATTCCTTTATCTAGATTTCAGTTTACCAGCATTTTTTAAAAATGATAGCATTGGACCTTCCATTAGAGCAGTATGGGACGCATTTATTTAGAATAGGTGCAGCGACTTGTGCAGCAGCGGCAGGTTCTTCGGGCGAGGAAATAAAGCATTTAGGGCGTTGGAAGTCAGATGCTTATAAGGTTTACATTCGCGGTGATAAGTTGCGGTAAAGAGAAGTTTCCTGCGAGTTTGTTATTTGGGAATCTCAAGGCCTTAAGCTACCCGCCGTTATAGGGGGTTTGGAGTTCTTTTCACCTTTTTTCCTCACAAAATGATTGAGGTTTGGTGTTGTTCACCTCCATCTGGGTCACGCATATAGCTAAGTTTTTCCATTCCCTGCGAAATTTGAATGCAATTTATATTATTAAATAAATCATTTCGTTTTACCTTTTATTACAGGTTTTTTTACATTATCAAGCCGGGTGTGGATTGTAGGTAATTTTTATGTCTATTGGGCCGGTAGGCATCAGGTGGCTAAGTCATTCCCTTTCGATATTAGGTAGATAGGTATAAGGGGTATGAGATGGAGTGGTTTATTGAGTTTACTTTCGGATTGTGAAGGGAAATGGGGTGCCCCAGATTGTTCAGTTGTGCATTTAGGTGGTATTAACTTGGGTACCTGTAAAGGTATTTAATTAATTAATTAATGAAATAAAAAGATATTTTAATTTGGTTACGGAGCGTTGGCCGCTGGTTAAGTTGTTATGGTCAGAAATTATACCACGTAGATTTTGGAGGGGCACTCAAGGTGGAGCAGCTTTGGATAGAGTGAGGAGAAAGGTTAATGCTGTGATTTCCAAGTATGTCCTTAGTTTAGGAGGTTAGGTGGTAAAGCACCCAGAGTTACGTTACGAGAAAGTGGAATCTTATAGATTGGACGGGGTGCATTTGTCTAAGATTGGTATGGAGCTATTTGTCACAGCTTTGGTGGATGGTTTGAAGGAAGTGTGAGGTTTTTGTGGTGGCGGTATCGAAGTCTTGAAGCCTTCGAATTTGGCGGAAAGCAGTGCTCATCGGCAGCTCAATTTAGTGCAGCAGAGCTTGGCTAGCATTTCCCCTTTGAGAAAAGGTGAGTCGGTCACTACCTCAGGGGAGGACCAGGTCACCATCTTAAGGAGGGACCAGCACTGTGCTAGTTAAGGGGAGATGGTTCTACCCAAGACGGATTGCACAAGGGGCAGAAACTCTGCCCCATTTGTTTAATGATTAAAAGTTTTTAAGCCTTGGCCGAGTTGGCACTGCTTTTTTCACCACCAGTGATTAAGATTTCTAATTCCAGATTCGAATTTAAATAAATTTGGCTGTGACCTCATTTTCCAATCTGTACAGTTGTCCATGTCTTTATTTATTGGTTGAATTAATTAAGTTGTGGCGTAATAATAAAACATATGGGTGACTTAATTGGTACCAAGCAAACAAAGTCATACCCAAGGGACTAAAAGTCAAGAAAACACCAGCATCATACAATTCAGACACCACGTTTACTGAGAAATGGAATCTCATTATGATGAATGCTCACACCAACTGACACAGCTCCTAATAAAGACACATACAGGAGAACTAGCCAAATTAGAGCAAAACATCGAACAGATAAACACAGATCTTGAACCCTTTGAACACGATCAGGAATTTCATGCCCTTACCGAACTTACACTCAAAAGAGTTAAGCAAGGAGAAGACAAGATCATACTAGTCAAAAGGAACAAAATACTGAGAGAGAAATTCGGGGTGCACCATAGGGCAGGACAAAAAACTCACACGATAACACAAAAACAACATCAGTTTGTCAACCAGACTAAAGATAGAACAGACCTCCCTGACCACTAAAAACAAGAGACACCCAAGGACACCCATCTACAAGAGGTTAAAACTAACCTATCAACAATATATGAAAAAACTTCACACACAACCCCCAAAAATAGCTCCTACTGTTTCAGAGCTGGACATTAAAAACACATCACTCGACTCTACAACCAGTACAGATTACAACACTTCCTTCTCCATCTATGATATAGAATAAGTTCCGTCACTAGAGGTAGCAAGACAATCCTTAGAACAAGGGTAGCTGGATACAGAATTAAGAGCATTGAATACAGCAACTTCACCAACTACAGACCTTAGTGCAAACATTGCCACAACTGCATCCACTAGAGAACCAACCACAACAGATAAACATTCACTATGTGGAGAACAACATTTTTTAGGGCTAGTGACAGGCCACCACCCTCAGGAAGAGTCTGTCAAAACACCTCACCAATCTACAAAGAGGAAACTATCCGAACCAGACGAGGATTCAGGGGATGACTAAAAAGTAAAACATGGACCATGAACAATATGGACAAGAAAGGACAGGGCATATTTAACCTGAGCAACCTTACACTAGATACCCACCAGATCAGTGCCCTAGACAAAGGATTGAAATTCGCCCCAACCGCACCTATAAATAAATTCAAGACATATATGGACATTCAAAAATTCACCAGAAAACTAACCCTCAAGAAATACTTCCATAAAACACTAATACCACAACACAAACCCAGTAACAAGGATCCATTTTTACACACGACTTGAAACCTCGATCACAGTTTTACCCCAGTTATATGATGGGTAATAACATATCCACCTTTACCAATATGGTAGAAAAAGACATTATGAAATTGGACAATACCATCACCAAATCCAAATCACCCAATCTCACTAACAATGAAAGAAAAGCACTTAATGTGCTATGCAAGAACACTGACCTGATCATCAAGCCAGCTGATAAGGGAGGGGGGATAGTGTTACTCAACAAGCACGACTACATGGCAGAGGCCAACAGAATCCTGAATGATACTACAGCATATCAGAAAATGAAAGGAGACCCCACCAAGTCCTTTCAACAACAGCTACAGACCCTTCTGAAAACAGGTCTGGACACAGGTATCCTATCAATCCAAGAACACTCATATCTCAATACACTACACCCCATAATACCCGTATTCTACTACTTACCCAAAATACACAAACATCCGACGAAGCCCCCAGGAAGGCCCATTATATCAGTCATAGGTTCCATAAGTTTAAACTTATCCCAGTACAATGACATTTTCTTACAGCCATATGTTAAATCACAGAAATCGCATCTCAAAGACACTACAGACATTCTACAGAAAATACAATCCATTACATGGAGTGACGACTGTTGGCTATTCACCAGCGATATCACCTCTCTATATTCCATAATAGATCATTCACAAGGAATCTGCAGTACAAAACATTTTTTAGAAACCGATCCAGATATGACTATAGAACAAAGAGATTTCCTCTTGGAGGGCATCAAATACATATTGACACACAACTATGCATGGTTTGACAAACAATTCTATCTCCAAACCACGGAGGACCGCAATGGGGATGAGATTTGCACCAAGTTACGCAAATCTCTTTATGAGCAAATGGGAAGACGATACCATCTGGTCAGACCCGGAGCTTGGCGCAAGTCTCGTCCTATTGACCAGGTACATAGATGATATATTCTTCATTTGGCAAGGAAGTGAGGAATCACTCAGGAACTTAATTTCCAACCTCAACCAGAATGATCGGCATTTGAAATTCACCACCAACTTTAGCAACAAGACAGTAGAATTCTTAGACCTCAATATATTTATACATGAAGGTGCCATACACACCAACACATTCAATAAAAATGTGGATGTCAACAGCTTTATCTTGGCATCCAGTGGGCACCATCCCACCTGGCTCAAAGGTATACCAATGGGCCAGTTCAAGAGATTAAGGAGGAACTGCACCAGAATCAGTGACTATGACACACACCACCCTTAGCAATAGATTCAGAGAAAAGAAATACGGGGCCTAATTCTGAGTTGATCGCAGCAACAAGAAAGTTAGCAATTGGGCAAAACCATGTGCACTGCAGGTGTGGCAGATGTAACATGTGCAGAGAGAATTAGATTTGGGTGGGTTATTTTGTTTCTGTGCAGGGTAAATACTGGCTGCTTTATTTTTACATTGCAAATTAGATTGCAGATTGAACACACCCCACCCAAATCTAACTCTCTCTGCAAATGTTATATCTGACCCCCCTGCAGTGCACATGGTTTTGCCCAATTGCTAAAAAATTTCCTGCTACGATCAACTTAGAATTACCCCCACCACCCAGAGTTAATTCAAAAGGCTTTCACCACAGTGAGAGAAAACGATAGAGCACCACCTCTAGAATACAACAAGAAACCAGAACAGGCAACAAGCACTGAAATACCTCTATTCATTACATAGTTCTCACAATAAGAAAACAAGGTGAAAAAGATTCTTGAGAAACACTGGCCCATATTACTACAAGACGACACCTTAGCCGAAATATTTCCACCAAAGGTGGTATACAGAAAAGCCCCGATATAAAAAAAAATTAGTACACAGCTGCATACCACCATGAAAACACAAACCACAATAGATGGGACGTACAAGAAAGGAGGTTTTTTCCACTGTGGGACTTGTATAGGATGTAAAACCATGGGCGCAAAAAGCACGGCACCCATATGCAGCATGAGATCTGTGAGCAATGACTATGAATTTAGGATTAGGGACAGGCTAACATGCCACACCCAGGGCATCATATACATATTACAGTGCCCGTGCGTAAAACACTATATAGGAAGGATGATAAGACCATTAAAAGCAAGAATAGCCGAGCATGTACGGAACATCAGGAAGGGGACGGAAGAACACCCATTATCTTTACACTTTAGGGACTACCATCATTCAGATCCCACATTACTCAAATTCACGGGGCTAAAAGAGGTGAAAAGAAACTGGAGAGGAGGGGACTTCATTCACAAAATCAACAAGGAAGAATTGAGCATGATGTTCAATATGGGGACCCTAGCCCCTAGGGGGTCTCAATATTGACAATGAGATCAGGTCGGTCATCTGCAAATAATCTTAAAGACAATAAGGTCCGATACTACAACAGTAGCACAACATCATCCGAATACTGTACACCCCTCTTTTCATCATTTTAGACACCATCAGCAGGAGAACTACAAATATTAATATAGGGTACCTATTTCTAATATATAATGATGCAGAGGCATTCCAAACATTGATTTAACAAATACATAAATAAGATATTTGTATTATTTGTATATCTCTCCTAAACATTATACTAGATCAGCTATGTCACATCATACTTCAATTTTGGAAATAGGACCCTACCACTTTAGAGAAATAACACACTGACTTTGATAGACAGGTCAGAGGCCCAATCAGTGATACAATCTTTCATCCAATCAGAACTGGTATGGACCCTCAGAAACATATAAATCATGTCAATCTAGACACTTCAAGCACTCCCAGAGGAAGACCGAAAGGTTGAAATGCGTTAGGGGAACTACAAAGAAAGAACCACTACAGATTCAAAAACTTAATCAGGAAGACTCTTTCCCACATCAAAAAGACCCGGTCATGTGACCAGACCAACCTAGAAGACAGGGGAGGGGTCCTGGGGTGCACACCGGTAATGAGAGGTGCGACCCTGCGGAGACCTTTCAGTAGAACTGCATACAAAGAAAAAGGTTGCAGGTGCACAATTCAAACATTACCAAATTATTAATAATAATAATTGCAATAAAATTTTGCATTTTAAGCGAGGTTCTTCGCATAGTTATGGCCATAAGTAACGGCTTGCCCACCGCGTCCCGGTGACCTCATTAGTCGGGCAAGTCCCTAACATTTTGGGGGGTACAAATCTAGGATGCGGGACCCCCCAAAAATGAAGCAGCTGAGTTACCCCAGGGCAACACAAAAGTGAAAAAATATATAGTGAAAAAGTGAAAGAGTGAAAATAGGTTAGAGAAAAAGTGAAAAAATGGGCAAGCCGTTACTTATGGCCATAACTATGCGAAGAACCTCGCTTAAAATGCAAAATTTTATTGCAATTATTATTATTAATAATTTGGTAATGTTTGAATTGTGCACCTGCAACCTTTTTCTTTGTATGCAGTTCTACTGAAAGGTCTCCGCAGGGTCGCACCTCTCATTACCGGTGTGCACCCCAGGACCCCTCCCCTGTATACCTAATGCTGTGTATTCACATACACAATAGAAGGCCAGAGACCCCTTCTGCCTGGTGGTAGCACCCACGCCCACCTGTCCTATATATTGGTTTTAATTAGGTTCCTGACATTTCTTAGACTGCATGCAGAGCAAGGTGAGTCCTGCACAAATGTATATTGGATTATCAGATGGGGGTGCATTTCCGGGGTGTGGGTCCCCCTGGACTGTTGTGGCTGTTTTGCCTCAGGAGCAACACATATTAACACTTATTTTCATATTTACTTTCATCCCTATCGTGTGTTTTGTTTCAATGTAATTCATTTCCTACCTTCACTTTTCACTACTTTACCTCTCACTACTTTATCTCCCCCTTCATTACTTCTCACTAATTTACCCCTGCTGTTTTCAGCAGCCTCTCTCACTAACCTATTTTCACTTTTTCACTATATATTTTTTCACTTTTGTGTTGCCCTGGGGTAACTCAGCTGCTTCATTTTTGGGGGGTCCCGCACCCTAGATTTGTACCCCCCAAAATGTTAGGGACTTGCCCGACTAATGAGGTCACCTGGACGCGGTGGGCAAGCCGTTACTTATGGCCATAACTATGCGAAGAACCTCGCTTAAAATGCAAAATTTTATTGCAATTATTATTATTAATAATTTGGTAATGTTTGAATTGTGCACCTGCAACCTTTTTCTTTGTATGCAACCTAGAAGACAGCAGCGCTGCTAGGATTCCAGACAGTGAAGGAAGCCGGTGACGGAGTGCGGCATGAGGATGGAGCAGGCAACAGGTGAGTTATCTGTAAGCGTTGGGAGAGGCGCAGCTAGCCGCTCTGCAGAGCGGCATCTGAAACCTTTCCCCACCGCTAGACAGGTCCACCTCTCTGACTGACCTGCACCCGGGGCGCGTCTGAACAAGCACGCATCCCAGGCAGCAGGGGCAAAGAGGGGAAACCAGTCCGGAGACCCCTTTTTTACCCCACTATGCCACCACCATAAGATCAGGGCATTTTGAAGGTTTTAAAGATTTTTTACCAACACAAGCATTTGTTATTATTATTATTAGTTTTTTCCTAAAGACTTTTCAACAGCAGATGTGCGGGGCGCCGCAGTCTGTATTATAACCTGCATGAACTTTATAAGAGACAATATCGCCCATTAACAGCACACCTTTAGATAGGCCAGTATACAATAAATACAGTGGCTCACAACAATTAATTCGCATCATATTGTTATTTTTGAGATTTTAAACTAGGTGCCCGGGGGGAGGGATTAGAAAGCATTAGTTGGACAACTAGAGAGAGAAGAAAGAAGGGATCTATAAAGTATAATGGGAGTGGAGAGGGGGAAAGGGGAATAATAGTCAGCGATGGTAAATCAAGGAAAACTCAAGTTCCTAAGTAAACGTTATCTACAACAAAACTTACAAATCAGGGAATAAATAAACTGTAATGTATGATTGCAAATGCAAGAAGCCTAACAAGTAAAATGGGGGAATTAGAAACAATTGCACTTAATGATCATTATGATATCATGGGCATTACAGAGACATAGGGGGATGATTCTCATGACTGGGCAACACACTTGCACTATTCACACTCTCACTCTCTTCAGGAGAGATAGGACTAATAAAAAGGGAGGAGTGTTTGTCTTTGTGTTAAGCCATTCTTAAAAGCTTATTTAAAGGAGGTTATTTATGAGTGGACTGGAGACAATATGGAGTCATTATGGGTTGAGATTTTGAGTGCGGCTAATGATACAAAAAAAGCTTTTAATAGGGACATGCTACAAATCATCAGATATTAGTGTGCCTGACGAATTACAACTCTTACAGCAAATTGAAAAAGCTGCAGGAATGGGGGAGGTTATTATCATTGGAGACTTTAATTACCTGGACATAAATTGGAGCACCGAAACAATAAGTACAGCCAGGGGTAACAGGTTTTTAAACATGCTAAAAGATCATTACTTGTCCCAGGTAATCAAGGAACCAACTAGACATAGGACTATACTGGACCTCGTACTAACTAATAATGGGGAGATGATATCAAATACTACAGTAGGGGAGACCTTGGGAAATAGCGATCATAATATGATAACATTTGATATCAGCTTTCAAAAACAACATTATAAGGGTTTAAATAAAACTTTTAATTTTAGAAAAGCTAATTTCAACATGCTGAAACAAGCAATGAAGGACATCAATTGGGAAATTGTATTTCATGGTAAGAATACGGCTGAAATGTAGGATGTTTTAAAAACTTTGCTCAATAAGTACACTCATATGTTGATTCCCAAGGTCAGCAAAAACAGGAGTAGTAAATTCAAACCGATGTGGCTTAACAAGAAGGTCAAGGAACTAATGGATAAAAGAGGCATGCTTTCAAAGCATTTAAGTCTGATGGGAAGGCGGAATCATTCCAGTACTACAAGGATTGTAACAAAAAAATTAAAAAAAGAAATCAGAGCAGCTAAAATATAAAACGAAAAACAAATTGCCCAGGAGAGTAAAACAATCCCCAAGAAGTTCTTTAAGTATATAAATGGTAAAAGGTTAAAAAAGGAGAATAAAGGACCATTAAAGGGTGAGTTGGATGTCTTGATTATTGGTGATAGGGAAAAAGCAGATTCATTGAATACATTCTTTTCATCAGTATTCACGAGAGAGGACATATTGGCGGGAGTAGTGTACAACATATGCTCTGATAACGATCCATTGCTAAGTACTTGGTCAAACAAGGATGTATTCAGTGAGAGACTAAGTCAAATTAAGATAAATAAGTCTCCTCGGCCGGATGGACTTCACCCCAGGGTTCTTATGGAACTTAACTCAGCGCTATCGAGGCCCTTATACTTGATGATACCGAAGGACTGACGTATAGCAGAGGTGGTCCCAATATTTGAAAAGGAAATTAAAACTAATCTGGGTAACTACAGACTGGTAAGTTTGACATCTTTAGTGGGGAAAATACTGGAAGATATAAAAAGGGATATCATTCTGGAGTACTTGGATTCCTCCAAGGTTATTAACAGGAATCAGCATGGTTTTGTGAGAGAGAGGTCATGTCAAACTAACCTAATTAGCTCTATGAGGAAGTGAGTAATAATATTGATCAGGGTAAAGCAGTGGATGTAGTCTTTTTAGACTTTGCTTAGGCCTTTGACAAAGTCCCACTTAAGAGACTTATTTTCAAATTAAGTGAGCTTGGGATAGGAAACACTTTTTGTACATGGGTGAGTAATTGGCTGTGTAACAGGGACCAGCGAGTGGTGGTTAATGGGATGTTCTCTGAATGAGCCTTAGTGCTTTGTGGAATACCTCAGGGATCTGTACTCGGGCCACTGCTGTTTAAATAAGCTGAAGGCTGCATAAGCCTGAGGCAATATAAGAGCTCAACTTTTTGTGATTGGTTGTTTAATGACTAAGCAGTTGCTAGGCAGATCAGTTTTTTCCTGTGGTTTTCCCTATTGGATTAGAAGGTTGTCCATCAAGCTTAATAGGTTGGTCTTAGGATAGTATATAGGGCAGAGCATTTGCCTCAGACTTCCTCTTGCCATTCATTGTATGGCCCAGGAAGGTTAAGTACATTGGCACTGTAATTTCATTGCTGTTTTTCCTTTGTATATTAGCTGTTCTGTTCTGCACCCCTCCCCCCCTTCCCCCCTTTTCTTTTTCAGTGATTCTTCCTGTGACATTTTATTATATTGTATTTATTGGTTCCCCCTCTCCCCCCTGGTATGCCGCGCCAGCGCCGCTCCGCTCCCCCCACCTGCCTCGTGGAGGCCGTGGGCACCCCCCGCTCCCGTTCCCGCAGTGCGGCCCCTAGGAGACTCCTTTCGGCGGCGGCTGGCACGCGGCAGGGTCGGGCCATGACTACCCGCTACCCTGTCAGCGCGAGGCAGGCGGACGCTCTGCACGTGTCGCCGGGGCGCGCGGCTCGGCCGGTCCGCGGTCACCGGCGTCCCCGGCTGCTGCAGCTGCATCTACAGCTCCTTCGCCCGGCGCGCTGGGCAGCGCCGGGTCTCCTCCGTCTTCCCCGACAGCGGCTCTGAGCGGCGGCTCGGGCGCCCACGTGGTGCCGGGCGGCCGCGGCGGGGCTGCGGAGGGCGAGGGGGGGGGCTGGGCCAACAGTGGGGAATATGAGTCTGGGGCAGCAGGGTGAGGTGCCCTCTGTCCCCAGAATGGTTTGTGTGGTACAGGTACCCCTATCTGCGGAGGGGCCTGTAGTACCCAGTTACGGAATAGGGAATGGGGTGCCGGGGGCGGTACCGGGTGTTTCAGGAGTGGGGGGCATGGCTGGTGCTGCCACAGCGCCCGCCCCTCCTGCGGTTGCATGGCTGGGGTTCCTGGATGGGAGTCCCGCATCGGGGGGCCTTTTGGCTGGGCCCCCGGTCGCCCGTTGCGCGGCGGCCCGTGTCATCGTCCCCGGGCGTCGGGCTCCAGGCGCCTCCTCCCGGCCCGCCAGGGGCGCTGCAGTTGGTGGCGACTCAGTCATCCATTGCGGCGGCTTACCACCTACCCGGCCCTGCCCACTCGATGTACGCGCCTCAAGGTTTCGCTGGGGACCAGTTTTTCCCCGGTGGCCTTCCTTGGCCTATTGCGCCGGCCTTCCCTGCAGCCCTGCAGCTGCCGGAGCACCCTCCATGGGCCTAACGGTGGCGTCCACACCACAATTTTACCCTTACTTTGACGGCTCGGGCCCCGGCGTCCGGCCCACATGGTCGGTCGGCGGCCCCCGGGTTACGGTTCCCCTCCCTGCCTTTTCGGGCTAGCATCACGGGCCACCCCTAGCTGGAGCAAATCAATTGGCGCAAATTTTGCCGCCCCTTCCTGCCCCTCCACAGTTCCCCACGGTTTCGTCCGGATTTTCAGGGGCGGGCGGTTACATGCCGCATCCTTCTTGGCGGCCTGCTTACTCCATGGGTGGCGCTGCGGGGGTCGGGGCTGCCTTCCCCCACGCCGTCGGATACCCCTCAGTTGGGGGTCCTCCCCCGCCGCTCCCCGCCGGCCCTCCGCCGCGGGGCGGCTGGGCTTGGCCTCCTCCCCTGCATGCTCACCCCATTACCATTGATGCGCTGGTTTCCCCCGCGCCTGTTGTCCCTTCTGTTTCTCCCTCACAGGTGCTGGCCAGTTCCGGGGTTACGTCGCGTGGGGGACGAAGGTCGCAGAGGGCTGCGGCCGCAGCAGCAACGGGGGAAGTTCGACCACCAACTGAGTCGGTTGCAACGGACGACACTGTTCCGGGTTCTTCTAACACTGGTGAGCATGCCCTTCCTTTACACAGTTCATCTAGTAGTTCTTCCTCATCATCTAGCAGTGTTTCTTCAGGCTCTCCGCGGCGCCCGCGTAAATTAGCTAGACTCATCGTGCGGCGCATGGCAAAGGAATCAAAGAAAAGGGCAGCGCCAGCGTCGGCAGTTCCCATTGACCCCCCCGTTATGCGGAGATGGTGCAGTGCGCCAACACGGCGGTGACGCGGGGGGTTCGTAAGCGAATGCGATAAAAAATCCGGAAGGGGAAGTACGTTGACATCTTCACCCTTACGGATGAGATGCGGCAGGGTTTCGACGCAGCTAATAAACTGGGCGGCATTGGGGAAAATACTTTCCGCAATTTTCACCAGTGGTTGCGAGGGTTTTTGGTTTTTACTGCTTGCTACACGGAATCGCGACCCGCGGAGTATCACAATTTAGTGAAATATTTGTTTTTAGTACATGACATGTACTTGAAATCCAAGGGTTACGCTTGACGGGATTACGATGAGAAATTCCGTCGCAATCAGGATGGCAACCCCACCCTGCCCGTGGGTTTTAAGGATGTCGAGGTGTGGTTGGAGGTCACGCAGCAGGTTAAGCCCGCCCCGGACGTCACGGTCAAGAAGCCCGGGGCGGCCGGGGCTCCGGGTTCCCGCTTGATAGGGAAAGGGAAGTGTTTTGCCTTCAACGAGGGAAAATGCGTCAAGGGGGTGAATTGTCGTTTTCGCCACTCGTGCAGGTTGTGCGGGGCCAGTCACCTGGCCAAAGATTGCACCTCGGCGGCGAGCGGTAAGCCCTCCGCTCCTGCCGAGACCGGGGAAATTGGCAAGTAAGGCCTTTTCCCCAATTCGAGTTCCCGAGTTGCGGCGCTGGCTGAGCTTATACCCCGACAGGTCGGCAGCGTCATTCCTCTTGGGGGGTTTTTTCTGCACGGTTTTCGTTTGCCCATTTCGGATTCGGTGCACGTGGTGGCGCGCCAGAATTTGAGATCGGATTGCGAATTCCCGCAAGAGGTCAGGCGGAAGGTGGACGGGGAGATCGGCTTGGGACGCATGTCGGGGCCCCACACCTTTCCCCCGCTGCCCTCCTTGTGCATTTCCCCAGTTGGGGTGGTGCCCAAGAAGGCCACGGGCAAGTTCCGCCTGATACAGCACTTGTCGCACCCTCCGGGCATTCGGTTAACGACGCTATTCCACAGGCTATGTGCAGGGTACGTTATCAGTCTTTTGATGACGCTCTGCGCTTGGTGCGGGATTGTGGTCCGGGGGGCTTGTTGGCAAAATTGGACGTGGAGTCGGCTTTCTGGCTTTTTCCACTGCATCCGGATTCCCTGCGGTTTCTGGGTTTCAAAATAGGGGGCGAGTTTTACGTGGATCGGTGTCTCCCCATGGGTTGTTCGGTCTCCTGTGCCTACTTTGAGAGTTTTAGCACATTTTTGCACTGGTGCGTCCAGTCCGCCTCCGGTCAACGCGGGGTGGCTCACTACCTGGACAACTTTCTCTTTGTGGGTCCGGGGGGCAGTTCGATCTGTGGGGATATTCTGTTGGTGGCTAGATCCTTGTTCGAAAGTCTAGGAGTGCCCGTCGCGCCGGACAAGTGTGAGGGCCCCTGCACTTGTCTTAGCTATTTAGGAATTGAAATAGACACGGTGGGGGTTTGCTGTCGCCTACCCGAGGATAAAGTGCTTAAGCTTTTGGGTTTAATTACTGACTGTTTAGGCAAACGCAGGGTTCGGCTTAAGCAGGTGCAGTCTTTGCTGGGTTCTTTCAACTTTGCGTGCCGGATTATCCCCATGGGGAGGATTTTCTGTCGCAAACTTGAGCGGGCCACGGCGGGGACGGTGCGGCAGCATCACACCGTGTACCTTTCCCGCGAGATCAGGGATGATTTGCGGATTTGGGTCTCTTTACTGGGGTCCTTTAACAGCGAGGTTTTGTGGCCTTCGCCTTGTTGTTCCAGTAAACGGCTCCAATTGTTCACGGATGCCTCGGGCAGTCAAGGTTTTGGGGCGTTTTTTGCTGGGGCATGGTGCGCTGCTGCTTGGCCAGCCTCTTGGGTGACGCGGGATTTTACCAAGAACCTCCTTTTGCTGGAATTGTTCCCGATCATAGTGGCCCTTGAATTATGGGCCTGCCAGTTCGCGAATAGGGACATCTTGTTTCGTTGCGACAACTTGGGGGTGGTACATGCGATTAATAATCAGCGTTCCTCCTCTCCGCAGGCTCTGAGGCTGCTACGGCATCTAGTGTTAGTTTGCTTGCGGCGCAATATTAATTTCAGGGCCCGTCACGTTCCCGAAATAGACAACGGAATTGCAGATGCATTGTCTCGGTTCCAATTTGACAAGTTCCGGGCGTTGGTTCCGGGAGCGGCGGCGGAGGGTTTACAGTGCCCGCCTTCTGTCTGGCAGATTGTCGAATCAGGTTAGCTGCTCTGGCCAGGTGTGCTTTGGCTCCCTCCACTCTCAGGGCGTATGATGCAGCCTGGCGTGATTGGTCGGTCTTTCAAAGTAGGTACAGGGTAGCAGGTGAGTCCTCGGCTGACGCTTTGATGACCTTTGTTTGGGAACATTACCAAACCGGTAGGTCAAAAGCGGCCATGGCATCTGCCCTTGCGGGCATAGCTTTTCACTTGCGGCTCCACGGGATGACGGACCCCACTGGGTCTTTTTGTCCTTTCCAGAGCACTGAAAGGTTGGGCTAGGTTGCGTCCGGCGCCCGCGGACTCCCGTAGACCCGTGACGTTGCAGCTTCTAACAGAGTTGCTGCGGGTGCTGCCTCGAATTGCTACCTCGGAATTCGAGGTGGCTTTGTTTAGTTGTGCGTATGCCCTGGCCTTTTTTGGGGCTTTCCGAGTGAGCGAGTTAGTGGCATGCAGCAAGGCATCTCGGGAGTCGGGTCTGCTTTACGAAAATGTGCGCATGCAGGATAGCTGTTGCTCTGTAGGATTGTGCGGTCCAAGACAGATCAAACAGGTCGGGGTCACTGGGTGTCCTTGGAGGCCCAGGAGGAAACGGGCGTTTGCCCGCTGCGGTTGACGCAGGAGTATATGCAGTTGAGGCCTCCGGGGGGCGACCAGTTTGCTGGTGCACACGCAGGTTGGCCCGCTGACGAGGTTTCAATTTGCTGCTGTGTTTAAAAAAATGTTTGGCGGCATTGGGCTTGCGGGGGGCGGTCTTCGGTACCCATTCCTTGCGGATTGGGGCGGCTACCCGTGCAGCGGCTACGGGTTCATCCCCTGCGGCTATTCGGGAGCTGGGCCATTGGAAGTCTGCCTCCTATAGGTCTTATGTCCGTTTGGATAAGTTGTAGGTGCGCCTGTTGCGCTAACCCAAAAACGTGTTTACTCGTCAGTTTTTGAACGCTTACCGTTCAGGAATCGAGGGTGTGAAGTGAATTTTTAAAATTTTTCCTCCGAGGGGGCCTAATTTCAATTGGCTGTTCTATCAAGGTCCACGGGAGGTTTTTTGATTTTTCTCCTTCACTTGGGTTTTTTGTTACGTTATGCATTCTGTATGTATTATGTTCACAATTCTGATGTTAGGATGTTTTCTTTTTCAGCTATCGTCAATTTTGGGGAGCATGTATGGCTGGTTGGCCATTCCTATATTTTTTGGGCGGCGAGGCATCCCTGGGCACTTATGGCAGCTGATGTTTTTGGGTCTAGGGAATTTCGATGGTTAGGTGTCAGAGGTATGTTGCGGGGTGACTTGTTGCAGCTCCTTTTTTCCCGTGAGCGCCGCTGGGGTCGCCCTAGTTGTATTGTCCTTCATTTAGGTGGTAATGATCTAGGTCGAGTTAAGGGCATAGATTTGATTTTGTCCGTTAAGGCGGATTTGGTGGCGATTCGTTGTCACTGGCCAGGATTGCGCATTGTTTGGTCGGAGATAGTGCCGCGTTTTCATTGGCGTGGTGCGGTGCGTTTCTCGGCGCTGGAGAAGGCTCGCAAGAAGGTGAATTCGGCAATGTCTCTCTTTGTCAGGGCCATAGATGGAGTAGCGATCAGGCATCCTTTACTTGTGTCCTTTTCGGTAGGGCTATTTAGTTTGTTCTTAGTTGGTTTTTGGTTGCTGGTTGCGGATGGCGGTGGCGGTTGTAAACCTTTGTGGCGGGAAGTCGCTACCAACCAGCTGTCACACAGGCATAAGTGGTCATTGTGGGGCTCCCTCTTTAGAAGGACGGCAGGTGTGTCCTTCTCTTGCGGTTGGACATTCAGACGTTCCCCTGCGGGAACCGAACGTTTGCCAGAGAAAAGAGGGGTGAGGCCAGCACAATGCGGGTTATGCAGGAAGGAGGCGGGGTCTGGGTACTCCCCTCCTTGGTTTGGTGGTTTTTCATCTAGGTGACTGCTGCTGGTGTCTGGTGGCGACTTTCTGTTTGCCATCCTCCAAGCTAAATTGAAATCTATAATCTAAATTAATTCTAATTCGATCACAATTATAGTTTAAAGAGTTGGTCAGCGATCAATAAACATCATCTGACCTTTAACTCCAGCTACCGTGTCCGTGTCTTTATTTCAGTGTGTTGTGTCATGTTATTTTAGTGATAAGCTAGCTTAAGAAAAGGTTTATGTAATCACAATAAAGTTATGGGCGCCTTAACATATTCATTAATGACCTAGGAGTGGGTCTGGAAAGCACAGTGTCAATTTTTGCAGACGATACTAAACTGTGTGGAGTAATTAATTCAGACAAGGATGTTGAGTCTCTATGTAATGACTTAACTAGACTGGAGGTCTGGGAAGACAAATGGAAAATGAGGTTCAATATAGATAAATGTAAAGTTATGCACTTTGGAACTAAGAACAATCAGGCAGCCTATAAATTAAATTGGGAAAATGTAGGGATAACGGTAGTTAAAAAAGATTTGGGAGTGCTCATTTATAATAGACTTAGTAGCAGTATGCAATGTTAAATGCAGCAACAAACGCAAATAAGGTGTTAGCATGCATTAAACGATTAATGGACACAAGGGATGTGAGTGTAATCCTGCCACTGTATAAATCATTGGTGCAGCCACACCTGGAATATTTTGTGGAGTTCTGGGCACCTCACTACAAAAAATATATCTTGGTTCAGAGGCGAGCCACCAAACTGGTCAAGGGGTTAGAGGCACTGAATTATGAGGAAAGACTTCCAAGGTTAGATATATTTACACTGGAAAAGAGGCGGCTGAGAGGGGACATTATTAACATTTATAATTACATAAAGGGACAATACAAGGATTTATCAGACACTCTGTTTATCAAAAAAATGCAACACATGACACGTGGACATCATTTGAGGTTAGAAGAGAAAAAATGTCATACACAATGGAGGAAAGGGTTCTTCACAGTAAGAGCAGTAAGGATTTGGAATTCATTGCCAGAAAAGATAGTAATGGTGGACTCAGTAAATAAGTTTAGAAATGGATTAGATAAATTCCTTATTGAAAGAAATATCCAAGGATACAGTATTTACATTATGTAAAATGTTATTTACAGGTTGAACTCAATCGACATGTAACTATGTAATGATATTATGCATTATAATTTGAGTGCATTATAACTGGGCTGCTCGACTCGGGAAGGTGAACACCGGTGGATGATGACGTCACTTGGCGGAGCAACCGGTGTTCACCGCCCCGAGTCGAGCAGCCCAGTGATCCAACCCTCAGTGACCACTGTCAGCGGCCAGTCAGGGGTGGCAGGAGTCCGAAGTCTGATGAGACGTGGTTCGTGCACTTGCCAGAGGATTTTATTCAAACCATGTGGTAACCAGCCCACACTGGTTGTTGTGCGGTACGAGTATTGACAACTAAAGAGTGCTTCATATGTACGACTGTTATGTTTTACAATTAAACATTTTACACTATGAGGCGACCCCTCTTCATGCTTTTTTTATAGATTCATTCACCCGAGGAGTTCCGGGGATACGTAACGAGGGGAGCAGCGGTCCAAGAATATTAAGTGGATCTTAGTGACTATATCTTCTGTGTATCAGGTAGAGATGAGCGCCTGAAATTTTTCGGGTTTTGTGTTTTGGTTTTGGGTTCGGTTCCGCGGCCGTGTTTTGGGTTCGAACGCGTTTTGGCAAAACCTCACCGAATTTTTTTTGTCGGATTCGGGTGTGTTTTGGATTCGGGTGTTTTTTTCAAAAAACACTAAAAAACAGCTTAAATCATAGAATTTGGGGGTCATTTTGATCCCAAAGTATTATTAACCTCAAAAACCATAATTTACACTCATTTTCAGTCTATTCTGAATACCTCACACCTCACAATATTATTTTTAGTCCTAAAATTTGCACCGAGGTCGCTGTGTGAGTAAGATAAGCGACCCTAGTGGCCGACACAAACACCTGGCCCATCTAGGAGTGGCACTGCAGTGTCACGCAGGATGTCCCTTCCAAAAAACCCTCCCCAAACAGCACATGACGCAAAGAAAAAAAGAGGCGCAATGAGGTAGCTGTGTGAGTAAGATTAGCGACCCTAGTGGCCGACACAAACACCGGGCCCATCTAGGAGTGGCACTGCAGTGTCACGCAGGATGGCCCTTCCAAAAAACCCTCCCCAAACAGCACATGACGCAAAGAAAAAAAGAGGCGCAATGAGGTAGCTGTGTGAGTAAGATTAGCGACCCTAGTGGCCGACACAAACACCGGGCCCATCTAGGAGTGGCACTGCAGTGTCACGCAGGATGTCCCTTCCAAAAAACCCTCCCCAAACAGCACATGACGCAAAGAAAAAAAGAGGCGCAATGAGGTAGCTGTGTGAGTAAGATTAGCGACCCTAGTGGCCGACACAAACACCGGGCCCATCTAGGAGTGGCACTGCAGTGTCACGCAGGATGTCCCTTCCAAAAAACCCTCCCCAAACAGCACATGACGCAAAGAAAAAAAGAGGCGCAATGAGGTAGCTGACTGTGTGAGTAAGATTAGCGACCCTAGTGGCCGACACAAACACCGGGCCCATCTAGAAGTGGCACTGCAGTGTCACGCAGGATGTCCCTTCCAAAAAACCCTCCCCAATCAGCACATGATGCAAAGAAAAAGAAAAGAAAAAAGAGGTGCAAGATGGAATTGTCCTTGGGCCCTCCCACCCACCCTTATGTTGTATAAACAAAACAGGACATGCACACTTTAACCAACCCATCATTTCAGTGACAGGGTCTGCCACACGACTGTGACTGATATGACGGGTTGGTTTGGACCCCCCCCAAAAAAGAAGCAATTAATCTCTCCTTGCACAAACTGGCTCTACAGAGGCAAGATGTCCACCTCATCTTCACCCTCCGATATATCACCGTGTACATCCCCCTCCTCACAGATTATCAATTCGTCCCCACTGGAATCCACCATCTCAGCTCCCTGTGTACTTTGTGGAGGCAATTGCTGCTGGTCAATGTCTCCGCGGAGGAATTGATTATAATTCATTTTAATGAACATCATCTTCTCCACATTTTCTGGATGTAACCTCGTACGCCGATTGCTGACAAGGTGAGCGGCGGCACTAAACACTCTTTCGGAGTACACACTTGTGGGAGGGCAACTTAGGTAGAATAAAGCCAGTTTGTGCAAGGGCCTCCAAATTGCCTCTTTTTCCTGCCAGTATAAGTACGGACTGTGTGACGTGCCTACTTGGATGCGGTCACTCATATAATCCTCCACCATTCTATCAATGTTGAGAGAATCATATGCAGTGACAGTAGACGACATGTCCGTAATCGTTGTCAGGTCCTTCAGTCCGGACCAGATGTCAGCATCAGCAGTCGCTCCAGACTGCCCTGCATCACCGCCAGCGGGTGGGCTCGGAATTCTGAGCCTTTTCCTCGCACCCCCAGTTGCGGGAGAATGTGAAGGAGGAGATGTTGACAGGTCGCGTTCCGCTTGACTTGACAATTTTGTCACCAGCAGGTCTTTCAACCCCAGCAGACTTGTGTCTGCCGGAAAGAGAGATCCAAGGTAGGCTTTAAATCTAGGATCGAGCACGGTGGCCAAAATGTAGTGCTCTGATTTCAACAGATTGACCACCCGTGAATCCTTGTTAAGCGAATTAAGGGCTGCATCCACAAGTCCCACATGCCTAGCGGAATCGCTCCCTTTTAGCTCCTTCTTCAATGCCTCCAGCTTCTTCTGCAAAAGCCTGATGAGGGGAATGACCTGACTCAGGCTGGCAGTGTCTGAACTGACTTCACGTGTGGCAAGTTCAAAGGGCATCAGAACCTTGCACAACGTTGAAATCATTCTCCACTGCACTTGAGACAGGTGCATTCCACCTCCTATATCGTGCTCAATTGTATAGGCTTGAATGGCCTTTTGCTGCTCCTCCAACCTCTGAAGCATATAGAGGGTTGAATTCCACCTCGTTACCACTTCTTGCTTCAGATGATGGCAGGGCAGGTTCAGTAGTTTTTGGTGGTGCTCCAGTCTTCTGTACGTGGTGCCTGTACGCCGAAAGTGTCCCGCAATTCTTCTGGCCACCGACAGCATCTCTTGCACGCCCCTGTCGTTTTTTAAAAAATTCTGCACCACCAAATTCAAGGTATGTGCAAAACATGGGACGTGCTATAATTTGCCCAGATTTAATGCACACACAATATTGCTGGCGTTGTCCGATGCCACAAATCCACAGGAGAGTCCAATTGGGGTAAGCCATTCCGCGATGATCTTCCTCAGTTGCCGTAAGAGGTTTTCAGCTGTGTGCGTATTCTGGAAAGCGGTGATACAAAGCGTAGCCTGCCTAGGAAAGAGTTGGCGTTTGCGAGATGCTGCTACTGGTGCCGCCGCTGCTGTTCTTGCGGCGGGAGTCCATACATCTACCCAGTGGGCTGTCACAGTCATATAGTCCTGACCCTGCCCTGCTCCACTTGTCCACATGTCCGTGGTTAAGTGGACATTGGGTACAACTGCATTTTTTAGGACACTGGTGAGTCTTTTTCTGACGTCCGTGTACATTCTCGGTATCGCCTGCCTAGAGAAGTGGAACCTAGATGGTATTTGGTAACGGGGGCACACTGCCTCAATAAATTGTCTAGTTCCCTGTGAACTAACGGCGGATACCGGACGCACGTCTAACACCAGCATAGTTGTCAAGGCCTCAGTTATCCGCTTTGCAGTAGGATGACTGCTGTGATATTTCATCTTCCTCGCAAAGGACTGTTGAACAGTCAATTGCTTACTGGAAGTAGTACAAGTGGGCTTACGACTTCCCCTCTGGGATGACCATCGACTCCCAGCGGCAACAACAGCAGCGCCAGCAGCAGTAGGCGTTACACGCAAGGATGCATCGGAGGAATCCCAGGCAGGAGAGGACTCGTCAGAATTGCCAGTGACATGGCCTGCAGGACTATTGGCATTCCTGGGGAAGGAGGAAATTGACACTGAGGGAGTTGGTGGGGTGGTTTGCGTGAGCTTGGTTACAAGAGGAAGGGATTTACTGGTCAGTGGACTGCTTCCGCTGTCACCCAAAGTTTTTGAACTTGTCACTGACTTATTATGAATGCGCTGCAGGTGACGTATAAGGGAGGATGTTCCGAGGTGGTTAACGTCCTTACCCCTACTTATTACAGCTTGACAAAGGGAACACACGGCTTGACACCTGTTGTCCGCATTTCTGGTGAAATACCTCCACACCGAAGAGCTGATTTTTTTGGTATTTTCACCTGGCATGTCAACGGCCATATTCCTCCCACGGACAACAGGTGTCTCCCCGGGTGCCTGACTTAAACAAACCACCTCACCATCAGAATCCTCCTGGTCAATTTCCTCCCCAGCGCCAGCAACACCCATATCCTCCTCATCCTGGTGTACTTCAACACTGACATCTTCAATCTGACTATCAGGAACTGGACTGCGGGTGCTCCTTCCAGCACTTGCAGGGGGCGTGCAAATGGTGGAAGGCGCATGCTCTTCACGTCCAGTGTTGGGAAGGTCAGGCATCGCAACCGACACAATTGGACTCTCCTTGTGGATTTGGGATTTCGAAGAATGCACAGTTCTTTGCTGTGCTGCTTTTGCCAGCTTGAGTCTTTTCATTTTTCTAGCGAGAGGCTGAGTGCTTCCATCCTCATGTGAAGCTGAACCACTAGCCATGAACATAGGCCAGGGCCTCAGCCGTTCCTTGCCACTCCGTGTGGTAAATGGCATATTGGCAAGTTTACGCTTCTCCTCCGACAATTTTATTTTAGGTTTTGGAGTCCTTTTTTTTCTGATATTTGGTGTTTTGGATTTGACATGCTCTGTACTATGACATTGGGCATCGGCCTTGGCAGACGACGTTGCTGGCATTTCATCGTCTCGGCCATGACTAGTGGCAGCAGCTTCAGCACGAGGTGGAAGTGGATCTTGATCTTTCCCTAATTTTGGAACCTCAACATTTTTGTTCTCCATATTTTAATAGGCACAACTAAAAGGCACCTCAGGTAAACAATGGAGATGGATACTAGTATACAATTATGGACTGCCTGCCGACTGCAGACACAGAGGTAGCCACAGCCGTGAACTACCGTACTGTACTGTGTCTGCAGCTAATATAGACTGGTTGATAAAGAGAAGATGTCTATGTAACTATGTATGTATAAAGAAGAATGAAAAAAAACCACGGTTAGGTGGTATACAATTATGGACGGACTGCCTGCCGAGTGCAGACACAGAGGTAGCCACAGCCGTGAACTACCGTACTGTACTGTGTCTGCAGCTAATATAGACTGGTTGATAAAGAGAAGATGTCTATGTAACTATGTATGTATAAAGAAGAATGAAAAAAATCCACGGTTAGGTGGTATTACAATTATGGACGGACTGCCTGCCGAGTGCAGAGACACAGAGGTAGCCACAGCCGTGAACTACCGTACTGTGTCTGCTGCGACTGGATGATAAATGATATAAAAAATATATATATATCACTACTGCAGCCGGACAGGTATATATTATATATTATATAATGACGGACCTGCTGGACACTGTCTGTCAGCAGAATGAGTTTTATTTTTATAGAATAAAAAAAAAACACACAAGTGAAGTCACACGACGAGTGTTTAACTTTTTCAGGCAATCACAATATAAGTATACTACTAACTATACTGGTGGTCAGTGTGGTCAGGTCACTGGTCAGTCACACTGGCAGTGGCACTCCTGCAGCAAAAGTGTGCACTGTTTAATTTTAATATAATATGTACTCCTGGCTCCTGCTATAACCTATAACTGGCACTGCAGTAGTGCTCCCCAGTCTCCCCCACAATTATAAGCTGTGTGAGCTGAGCAGTCAGACAGATATATAATATATATAGATGATGCAGCACACTGGCCTGAGCCTGAGCAGTGCACACAGATATGGTATGTGACTGACTGAGTCACTGTGTGTATCGCTTTTTTCAGGCAGAGAACGGATATATTAAATAAACTGCACTGTGTGTCTGGTGGTCACTCACTATATAATATATTATGTACTCCTGGCTCCTGCTATAACCTATAACTGGCACTGCAGTAGTGCTCCCCAGTCTCCCCCACAATTATAAGCTGTGTGAGCTGAGCAGTCAGACAGATATATATAATATTATATATAGATAATAGATGATGCAGCACACTGGCCTGAGCCTGAGCAGTGCACACAGATATGGTATGTGACTGACTGAGTCACTGTGTGTATCGCTTTTTTCAGGCAGAGAACGGATATATTAAATAAACTGCACTGTGTGTCTGGTGGTCACTCACTATATAATATATTATGTACTCCTGGCTCCTGCTATAACCTATAACTGGCACTGCAGTAGTGCTCCCCAGTCTCCCCCACAATTATAAGCTGTGTGAGCTGAGCAGTCAGACAGATATATATAATATTATATATAGATAATAGATGATGCAGCACACTGGCCTGAGCCTGAGCAGTGCACACAGATATGGTATGTGACTGACTGAGTCACTGTGTGTATCGCTTTTTTCAGGCAGAGAACGGATATATTAAATAAACTGCACTGTGTGTCTGGTGGTCACTCACTATATAATATATTATGTACTCCTGGCTCCTGCTATAACCTATAACTGGCACTGCAGTAGTGCTCCCCAGTCTCCCCCACAATTATAAGCTGTGTGAGCTGAGCAGTCAGACAGATATATATAATATTATATATAGATAATAGATGATGCAGCACACTGGCCTGAGCCTGAGCAGTGCACACAGATATGGTATGTGACTGAGTCACTGTGTGCTGTGTATCGCTTTTTTCAGGCAGAGAACGGATTATAAAGTAAACTGCACTGTCCTCACTAGTAAACTCTCTCCACTCAGTCTCTACACTTCTACAGTAACAGTACTCCTCCTAGTCAGCTCCAGTAAATCTCTCTCAGTCTCTTATAATCTAAATGGAGAGGACGCCAGCCACGTCCTCTCCCTATCAATCTCAATGCACGTGTGAAAATGGCGGCGACGCGCGGCTCCTTATATAGAATCCGAGTCTCGCGATAGAATCCGAGCCTCGCGAGAATCCGACAGCGTCATGATGACGTTCGGGCGCGCTCGGGTTAACCGAGCAAGGCGGGAAGATCCGAGTCGCTCGGACCCGTGAAAAAAAACATGAAGTTCTGGCGGGTTCGGATTCAGAGAAACCGAACCCGCTCATCTCTAGTATCAGGTGCAATACTGATTACACATTGTGGTAATACATGTGTTAATTGATTGTTTATAATCAAGCATAAGTGAGTGAGCACAGTTTCCACATTGACATATATATATATATATATATATATATACGAAAGCCCTCACACACTCACTGACTGACTAATTCTCTTACTTCCCAATATGTTAGGAAGCTGAAATATAACATAGGTATTCTTCATGTGGGGAATAGGAAAACTACATAATTGGAATTTTAATAACCCTCCCGTAAGGGGATGAAAAGGGGGTTGACATAATGACGTCATTACCGATGCGTGGCTAGCATTGCGTGAACGATAATGCCCAAACAGACAATTTCAGTAAAGATGTAAAATTAAATATGCTTATCTAAAATGTATACTGTAAATGGAACCCACTTCATGGACTATTCATCAGGGGTGTATATTACAAGATTAAGATACCCATTATTAGAAGATATGCCCCTGATTAAGTTTTGATTAAAGTGAAATGTGTAGGGTAAAGTTGTGCAATTGATTACTGCTGAGGATGCTAATGTCAAGAGCTCACACCCCATTGTAGGTTGATACAGGAGGCCATTGACATCAAACTGTTGAAATCAGTTGATACAGGAAGTGGTTGATTTCAATGGGGATGTGACATTTACACGCAGACAGCAATATCAGAATTGTATCTTACTGTATGTAAGAGTATGTAATTGGTGTGATTGGTTGATATGGGCAACATCCCATCTTAAATAGAACTCCCATCTTAGTAAATTTATCCCCATGTTTGATTAACCACATGTACTTAGGTAACGATAAATCACTGGGGGCAATTTTCAGATTGATGTTGTGACAGTAGGAATATGTGTATGGAAGCAATTAAGAAACAAGACTATTTAGGAACAGTGTATAGATATAGTGATTGTCTTATACATTTAAGGTGTGGTCCAATTAGCTGCAAGTTTGCTTGGGCATGTGTAAATGTAAATGTATGCCACACTTACAGTACCTCTGAACTTGCATATTTTTGTTCACATCTCCTTATGGCCATATACAAAAATTTGTGAGTACAAGGCCAGATCATGGGGCAAGTTGCAGTGCCATTGCCAGAGTCTCCATGCCATTGCAACAACTTGCCCCCTTGGGCCTGACTCAAGTGCACCTAGGGCATGAAGTTGCCAATCAGTTTTCTGGAATTACCCGCTAAGCACTGTGTGGCATAATGTGAACTGGGGCAACTGTTTGCCATGTATATTGGAGGCAGCACAATATGGCATATTGCTGACTTGGATTACTACAATCAGACACAATATGAACTAGGGATACTGTGTGGTACAATGGGCCTAATTCAGACCTGGTGCTGTGCGCTTCCGCACAGCAGCTGATCAGGTCTGAACTGTGCATGTGCCGGCGCATGCCAGACAGCCGACAGCTTTCTCGGCCTTGCGATTGCCTCTGCCTTATTGACAGGCAGAGGTGGTCGCTGGGCGGGAATGGGTGGGCCGGCGGCATTTTGCCACCATTTAGGGCGCACGGTCTGGGTAATGCAGGCGTGCCCGGACCATTGGGGGGGGGGGGTGTCGCAGTAGCAGCGTGAAGTCACACGCAGCCACTGCACCTCCTACAGCAATGCGTAGCTCCTGCCAGTGTGTAGGAGATGCGCTGGCAGCGAGCTACTCTTAAAGTACAAAAGCATCACCACTGTGCGATGCTTTTGTACGGGAGTCAGCCTGACATGCAGAGTGGACAAGCACTGTGCTGGGCATCCCCCCGCATGTCTGTGTTACTGATCGTAGATGTGCTAAATTTAGCACATCTACGATCAGGTCTGAATTAGGCCCAATGTCTCTTATACCACACAGTAGTAGTGCCTCTAACACATTATGTCACACAGTAGTAGTGCACCTTACACGTTATGAAACAAAGTAGTAGTGCCCCATACATGTTAAACCACACAGTAGTAGTGCCTATTACATGTTACATCACACAGTAGTAGTACTCTTTATATGTTATGCCACACAGTAGGAATGCCCCTTACATGTTATGCCACACAGTAATAGTACATCTTACATGTTACACCACACATTAGTAGTGCTCTTTACACGTTATGCCACACAGTTTAGGGCTTCTTACACATAATACCACACAGAACTAATGCCCCTTACATGTTTTGAAACACAGTAGTAGTGCCCCTTACATGTAATGCCACTTAGTAGTGTCCCTTACCTTTGAGTATTGAGGTAAATGACTGAGGAAACACTGGCTAGTACCAGAGCCATATTTACACACAATATATGAGCCCAAGGGTTCACATGGGCATTATACAAAGGTGCAGCAATATATACTACTGAAAATTTGATGAGTTTTGATCAGAGATGTGGGGAAAAGGTAGGCAAGGAGGCACTGTCTCACCTGTCATAGACTTTTTACTCCAGAGTTTTGACTATAAAAATTATTAGGTTAATACAAAGAAGATATTTATGTCAGGAACCCCAGTTCACGCACTGCTCGCACACGCCACTTACCTGTACGCTGGTGTATTCTGTGCTGTAGATCAGCCACTGGTGCTTTCAGTGGTTACTAGCATGATTTCCACTGACACTGGCAGAGTCACATGATCCAGAGTCACATGATCCAGGTATCCAGGTAATTACTTCCTGGTTCTGTGCATGCTGCTGCTGCTGCTGCCGGTAGCAACCAATCAGCATCCTTCTTGGGGAATATAAGCAGGCTTCCCAGAGTCCTCATTGCCTTGAACAACTTGTCAGTTCTCCTGCAAGTTCTCCAGCGTCGCTCTCAAGGCTCCTAGCTTGCTCCAGAGATCCGTTTACCTGTATCCTGCTGTACCTGCCTTTCCTGGTTACTTAATTGCTGCCAGAGACTTCCACTATCTCCATCTCAGTGTGTTACCAGTCTGTGGTGCTCAGCCCAGGATTCCCCTCACAGGCTCCAGATATCCACAGCTACCCAAGCACTCCAGAGTTCACCATCTCCGATATACTTACCATTTCATGTCACCATCGGACTCACCATCGATGGTTAAGCACTTCAGTATAATCCGGTATTAAGCATCCCTGTATACCCGAGTGTCTCACAGCCTCCACAGAGGAACCTTAGCAGAGGGCCGCGACCTGCCCGTCAGGTGCAGCGAAGACCATATCCCCTGGCGGGGGGCACTGGCGAAAACCCCTGGCGAGTTAGACTCTGCACCTCTGCTTCAGGTCTCGACAATTTTCTGTGCTCAATGTGTAAACTTCCGGAGTGCTCCAGCATATGACTTGTCCATATCTCAAGCCACCTAACTTCTGCCTCCCTGTGCCCTCCACTGGCTCACCCAGGTCATTACCGGGAACACAATCAGACCAGCCCATGAGAGATTGTTCAAGGCCGATGGACTCGGCACATGACCACAGTGTGGGCCCAGTGGCTCTTCAGGATGTTATCTCACGAATAGAGACACAGGAAGCCACACAGCAGCAGGTCACTACCTACCTACAGGAAGTATCCACTCACTTCGATGTCCTCCAGCAGTGCCTCAGGTCACCTGCCCCTGTAGTGTCCACTCCATCAGCTGCTCATTCTTCTGTGTCTGTCTCTCACTTACAGCTTCCTGCTCCTAATAAATATGCTGGCAACCCCAAGCTCTGTAGAGGATTTCTCAATCAATGTGACATCCAATTTAAACTACAACCACAGAATTTCCCTTCTGCTAGGACCAAGATAGCTTACATTGTCTCCCTGCTAACTGGTTCAGCTTTAAGTTTGGTATCACCGCTGTGGGAAAGGTCTGACCCTTTACTCACTGATTATGTCAAATTTGTTTCCGTAATCCGATGCATATTCGACGAGCCAGGTCGAGCAGCGTCCACCTCTACAGAGATACTCCGTATTAAACAAGGCTCCCGTCCCATGGGACAATTTGTAGTCCAATTCCAGGCCTTGGCTTCCGAATTAAAGTGGAACAATGAAGCACTAACTGCTGCTTTCTGGCTAGGAATTTCGGAGTGCATTAAGGACGAGTTGGCTACCCGTGATCTTCCAGTTCAGTTAGAAGATATAATCTCCCTGTGTGTTAAAATAGACCTACGTCTCAGAGAGAGAGGTCTAGAGCTGCAGGGAAAAGTTTTCTCCAGAGTTTCTTCCCCACCTCTGCATTGTCCAGTGACTGCTAACACAGAAGAACCTAAGCAAGCAGGTAGATCTAGGCTATCACCGGAAGAACGATCCAGGAGGCAAAAAGAGAAATTGTGTTTGTATTGTGCTGCTTCCGGTCACTTTATCGGGTTCTGTCCTGAGCGTCCGGGAAAACAGCAAACCCTAACTTGCAATGGGGGAGTCAGGTTAGGCCGTTTAATAAAGTCTCCTCCTTCTCCTTACTTAGTACTTCCAGATACCCTTGTGACTCCAGCAGGCTCCTATCACGTCTCTGCCCTGGCGGACTCTTGGGCAGCAGGCAACTTCATTACCTCAGACCTTGTCAAAAAATGTAATATTTCAGTCTCGTCATTGTCTCCACACCTCTATCTGACTGCAGTCGATGGTAATAAAAATGTTGGCAGTGATATCACACATCAGACAGCTTCTGTTACCATCCAAGTGGGGGTTCTTCATCAGGAACGCATTGAGTTTCTCATCATTCCCAAATCTTCTTACGACATTGTGCTAGGGTTGCTGTGGTTACGACTCCACAATCCTCGCATCAATTGGGCCTCACTTCAGATTGAGGAATGGAGTGATTATTGCCAGAAGCATTGCATAAGTGAAGTAACTCCTATCCGGTCCACTGAGATTAAGCCCTTGCCCGGCCTACCCACAGCATATGAAGAATTTTGTGATGTATTCAGTGAACAGGCTGCTGATGTGTTACCTCCTCTTCGTAAATGGGATTGCCCCATTGACCTTCTTCCTTGGAAAGTCCCCTCCTAAGGGGCGCACATACCCACTCTTTGTACCCGAGACTAAAGCAATGTCTGATTACATTCAGGAAAATCTGCAAAAAGGTTTCTTCTGCCCTTCCTCCTCCCCCGCCGGAGCGGGTTTCTTCTTTGTAAAAAAGAAAGATGGAGGCCTGCGTCCCTGCATTGATTACAGAGGCTTAAACAACATAACAGTCAAAAACAGTTATCCTCTTCCTCTCATAACTGAGCTGTTCGATCGTGTCAAAGGAGCAAAGGTCTTCACCAAACTGGACCTCAGAGGAGCATATAATTTAATCAGAATCCGTGAGGGCGATGAATGGAAAACAGCTTTCAACACCAGAGATGGGCATTATGAGTACCTTGTAATGCCCTTCGGATTAAGTAACGCCCCTGCAGTTTTTCAAGAGTTTGTGAATGATATATTCAGAGATGTATTATACAAGTTCCTCGTAGTATATCTCGACGACATCCTGATATTTTCCCAAGATCTCCAAACCCATTGCAGTCAGGTGAAATAAGTCCTGTCCCATTTACGTGCAAATAAATTGTACAGTAAACTCTCCAAGTGTACCTTTGAAGTACCCTCTATACCTTTTTTGGGGTACATTATCTCCAGCTCAAAATTACAGATGGACCCCGAAAAACTTGAGGCCATCAACGGTTGGTCCCAACCTACTACACTAAAGGCTGTCCAGCGCTTCATTGGCTTTGCCAATTATTACAGAAAATTTATCAGGGGATTCTTCACGCTCATCTCTCCAATTACAGCCCTGACCAAAAAAGGAGCAAATCCCGCCGCCTGGTCTGAAGATGCCTTGTCCTCATTCCATCTGCTAAAACAAGCCTTCATCTCGGCTCCTATTCTCCACCAACCAGACCCTGATAAGCCCTTTTCCCTTGAGGTTGATGCCTCTAATGTGGGTATTGGCGCAGTGCTATCCCAGACCGCGGAAGACGGGAGGCAACATCCATGCGTTTTTTTTCTCACGAAAATTCCTTCCTACATTGGCGATCAAGAGTTGTTAGCGATCAAGGTGGCATTAGAAGAGTGGAGGTACTTGTTAGAGGGTGCCAAATTTACCGTAACCATTTTTACAGACCACAAGAACTTGCTCTACCTCCAAGCGGCCCAGTGCCTGAATCCTCGCCAAGCCCGCTGGTCACTATTCTTCTCGTGTTTTGATTTCAAGATCTTGCATCGTCCAGGCTCCCAGAATGTAAAGGCAGATGCATTATCACGGCCCATGGAGGAAGATGTTCAGCCTCATGACCAGCGTCCCATCATCAGTCCCACTGCCTTTGCCACCACTCACGTGTCTCCTGTGCCACCTCCAGGGAAAATATATGTGTCGCCTGAACTTCGGCCGAAGTTACTATCTTGGGCTCGCGCCTCACCGTTTTCTGGTCATCCTGGGGTTCTCAAGACACTTGAACTTGTTCATCGCGCTTACTGGTGACCCAAAATTAGGAAAGACGTCCAAGATTTTGTGGCCTCTTGTTCCACATGTGCCCAACATAAAGTATATCGCCAAGCTCCTGCAGGTGCTCTCCTCCCATTGCCCATTCCTACGTGTCCGTAGACACACTTATCCATGGACTTCATCTCAGAGCTCCCAAAGTCCCAAGAGTGTAATACCATCTGAGTAGTGGTGGATCGATTCTAAAAGATGGCACACTTTATACCACTCACCGGTCTACCTTCGGCTCCCGAGCTCACCCAAATATTCATACAGCATATTTTCAAGATTCATGGACTTCCTACAGAAATTGTCTCTGACCGTGGTGTACAATTCGTAGTGAAGTTAAATTTTCCACAGCGTACCACCCCCAGTCCAATGGGCAAACGGAGAGGGTCAACCAGGACCTTGAAGTATTCCTCGGGCTGTACATTTCCTCTTCACAGGATAACTGGGTTAGTCTACTTCCTTGGGCAGAGTTTGCCCATAATTTCAGGTACCATACGGCTACAGGTTATTCACCATTCTATATTGTGTACAGTCAACATCTGCGTCCACCTAACTTCGAGGCGCTACCAGCTTTAGAAGTGCCAGCTGCATCTTCTACACTCAATAACTTCTCTCTAGTTTGAAAAAATGTCCATGTCTCGCTCAAGATAGCTTCCAAGCGATATAAAATCTTTGCTGATCGCAAACGGTGATCTGTTTCTCTGCTGAAACCTGGAGACAAACTTTGGCTCTCCACACGGAATCTACGTTTATCGGTTCCTTCCATGAAGTTTGCCCCTCAATTCATAGGCCCATACTCCGTGGAACAAATGATCAATCCTGTGGCATACAAGTTAAAACTACCAGCCTACCTGAGAATACCTAATTCTTTCCACATCTCCTTGCTGACGCCTCTCATTCTTAACAAAATCTTCCCCTGAGTCCCCGAGAGTCTACACCCGTCGAGGAGTTGAGTTTGAGGTCAATAAAATTGTGGATTCTCGCCAGAGATATGGGCATATCCAATATCTTATCGATTGGAAGGGCTATGGCCCAGAAGAGAGAAGCTGGGTTAATGCCTCTGATGTTCATGCTCCTCGTCTGATCTCAGCCTTCCACAGGGACAATCCTTCAAAGCCTCGTGGGTGTTCGGTGCCCACCCTAAAAGGGTGGGGTACTGTCAGGAACCACAGTTCACGCACTGCTCGCACACGCCACTTACCGGTACGCTGGTGTATTCTGTGCCGCAGATCAGCCACTGGTGCTTTCAGTGGTTACTAGCATGATTTCCACTGACTCTGGCAGAGTCACATGATCCAGAGTCACATGATCCAGATATCCAGGTAATTACTTCCTGGTTCTGTGCATGCTGCTGCCAGCAGCAACCAGTCAGCATCCTCCTTGGGGAATATAAGCAGGCATCCCAGAGTCCTCATTGCCTTGAACAACTTGTCAGTTCTCCTGCAAGTTCTCCAGCATCGCTCTCAAGGCTTCAAGCTTGCTCCAGAGATCCATTTACCTGTGTCCTGCTGTACCTGCCTTTCCTGGTTATTTACTTGCTGCCAGAGACTTCCACTATCTCCATCTCAGTGTGTTACCAGTCTGCGGTGCTCAGCCCAGGATTCCCCTCACAGGCTCCGGATATCCACAGCTACCCAAGCACTCCAGAGTTCACCATCTCCAATATACTTACCTTTTCATGTCACCATCGGACTCACCATCAATGGTTAAGCACTTCAGTATAATCCGGTATTAAGCATCCCTGTATACCCGAGTGTCTCACAGCCTCCACAGAGGAACCTGAGCGGAGGGCCGCAACCTGCCCGTCAGGCGCAGCGAAGACCATATCCCCTGGTTGGGGTCACTGGCGAAAACCCCTGGCGAGTTAGACTCTGCGCCTCTGCTTCAGGTCTCGCCAATTCTCTGTGCTCACTGTGTAAACTTCCGGAGTGCTCCAACACATGCCTTGTCCATATCTCAAGCCACCTAACTTCTGCCTCCCTGCGCCCTCCACTGGCTCACCCAGGTCATTACCGGGAACACAATCAGACCAGCCCATGACAATTTATAATAAATTCTTTGTATTTTTCAAATATTGTTTATAGTCAAAATGCTTGAGTATGACAGAAAAGGCTCTGTCTCACCTTTCTCTCCTCACTGCATGTCACTGCCCCTTACACATTACTTCACATTACACCACATAGTAGTAGTGATCTTTACATGTTACACCACAAAGTAGTAGTGCCTCTTACACATTATGCCACAAAGTAGTAGTAGTGTTCTACACCCCTCTCTCTCCATGCAGCACACACCCAGTTAGTGTGTCTGGAGTATCAACTCTGCTGCCTTTTCTCTGCTCCTCACTCTAAGAGCATCACTGTGGGAGTGTCATGTGAAGTGGAGAGATGTCATGACCTCTCTTCCTACAGATTGGAGCTGGGGGACGCTATGGCAAGGGTCAGTGAGTCAGGATGCTGAAGCAGGACTTCAGTAAAGAAGTTTGGAGCAATGCTGCTAATATACACAGCAGCAGGCACTCAGAAAGTAGAACATGTGGCGGTGGTCTGTTCCACCCCAAGGGCCTCCTTTGCACTGTGTGGTGGCACCGGACATGCCAGCTGGTTATAGCCCTACAGGGAGTGCTGCAAGTGCAGCATGCACCAGGTTAGGTGAAGTGTAATGATTAGTAAATAAGATTATAATTTCTGTGTAATTGCTCTCACTGTAACATGTACCAGGTTAGGAGCAGTGTGAATACACAGGATAAATAATGTATTGTGATACAGTATATTATAGATTACAAAACATTATTGGCATAGCCGCTCACATCAGTTAAATAGTTGAGATTATTACAATTCTAGTTACTCCGGTTGCAGTGAGTGGGCGATAGACACCCGAGGCTGTGATGATAAGCCAGTCACATGTTTGTATCTTGTGGGTGTAGGGAGTACTCAGTATGGAGGAACTAGTTCTGCAGGAGAATTGCCTTACAAGTCATTTTCAATTGTAGAAGTGACATTAAGAAATTTGCAGGAAAATCTTGTTTGGACTGGCTCTACCAATACCCCAAGTACATAAAGAACCTCATTGTCATACATTGCTCAGAAGGTAATATCATGGTGCTATACATTTATTGCCTACTACAGTGGTTCCCACACTGTGTGCTGTGACACCCTGTGGTGCCTCAGGACAATTGCAGGGGTGCCTTTGATTGGTGGTCCAGGACCAATTCAAAATATTTATGGTCAATGTAATAGGCAAAACCAGTGCTGGTGGCTGTCAATCATAATATGTGGCAAAACAGAGGCAAATCTTGTCCCTCACCACATAACAGAGCATATGGATAACATATAAACACAATTTAGTTAATTTTATATTTCCTTAAAAAATTTCAATAAGAAACTTTTGGCCTAGGGGTGACATAAAAAATAAATTATGATACTCATAGTATAGTACTCGTAGTAGTATTTTTTTCTGTATTTTTTTCAAAGGGTGCATGGCCAGGCCTCTAGTGATTAGCCCATTCCCCCTGAAAAGTACATAGGCCCAGCTAGGCTCTCTAGTGCCCTGCTGATATGCATGCGATGAGTTGTGGGATACATCACATGCAAAATGCGATGCTTGACAAATACCGCCCTTCATGTGAATACCACAGGTCCCCATTACACTGGTGTCTGTATGTTTAACTCACTTGGCTCTTGTTCTTTAGTGATATACTGCTTAAGAGTACAGCAGTAGCAGGCTTAAATGACAGTTGATTAATATCATTACTGATCACAACAAATTAGAGTGGGGACTCTTATTGTGAATTAATAATGGATGGTTTTATGCAGGGTTTTCTTTTTTGATGTTTATACAAGTTGTTACCAGAGATGAGCGGGTTCGGTTTCTCTGAATCCGAACCCGCCGAACTTCAGCTTTTTTTACACGGGGCCGAGCAGGCTCGGATCCTCCCGCCTTGCTCGGTTAACCCGAGCGCGCCCGAACGTCATCATCTCGCTGTCGGATTCTCGCGAGGCTCGGATTCTATCGCGAGACTCGGATTCTATATAAGGAGCCGCGCGTCGCCGCCATTTTTCACATGTGCATTGAGATTGATAGGGAGAGGACGTGGCTGGTGTCCTCTCCGTTTAGAGTGACTAATAGTACTAGAGAGAGAGAGACACAAATTTTGGGGAGCATAATATAGGAGGAGTACTACTTGCTGCTGATAGTGTGACCAGTGGCAGTGACCAGTGCCACCAGTTTAATGAATCCGTTCTCTGCCTGAAAAAAAACGATACACAGTGTGACACAGTCACACATACCATATCTGTGCTCAGCCCAGTGTGCTGCATCATATACTGTATATCATTATCTGACTGCTGAGTGCTCACTGCAGTGCTCACACAGCTTAATTGTGGGGGAGACTGGGGAGCAGTTATAGCAGGAGTACATATTTTAAGTACAGTGCACACTTTTGCTGCCAGAGTGCCACTGCCAGTGTGACTGACCAGTGACCACTGACCACCAGTATTGTGATTGTCTGCTGACCACCAGTATATTGTGATTGTCTGCCTGAAAAAGTTAAACAATCGTCGTGTGGTGTTTTTATAAACGCATTCTGCAGACAGTGCCCAGCAGGTCCGTCATTACATAATATGTACCTGTCCGGCTGCAGTACTAGTGTGATATATATATATATATATATATTTTAATTTTATCTCATTATCATCCAGTCTATATTAGCAGCAGACACAGTACGGTAGTCCACAGCTGTAGCTACCTCTGTGTCGGCAGTCGCTCGTCCATCCATAAGTATACTAGTATCCATCCATCTCCATTGTTTACCTGAGGTGCCTTTTAGTTGTGCCTATTAAAATATGGAGAACAAAAATGTTGAGGTTCCAAAATTAGGGAAAGATCAAGATCGACTTCCACCTCGTGCTGAAGCTACTGCCATTAGTCATGGCTGAGACGATGAAATGCCAGCAACGTCGTCTGCCAAGGCCGATGCCCAATGTCATAGTACAGAGCATGTAAAATCCAAAACACCAAATATCAGTAAAAAAAGGACTCAAAAATCTAAAATAAAATTGTCGGAGGAGAAGCGTAAACTTGCCAATATGCCATTTACCACACGGAGTGGCAAGGAACGGCTGAGGCCCTGGCCTATGTTCATGGCTAGTGGTTCAGCTTCACATGAGGATGGAAGCACTCAGCCTCTCGCTAGAAAAATGAAAAGACTCAAGCTGGCAAAAGCACCGCAAAGAACTGTGCGTTCTTCGAAATCACAAATCCACAAGGAGAGTCCAATTGTGTCGGTTGCGATGCCTGACCTTCCCAACACTGGACGTGAAGAGCATGCGCCTTCCACCATTTGCACGCCCCCTGCAAGTGCTGGAAGGAGCACCTGCAGTCTAGTTCCTGATAGTCAGATTGAAGATGTCAGTGTTGAAGTACACCAGGATGAGGAGGATATGGGTGTTGCTGGCGCTGGGGAGGAAATTGACAAGGAGGATTCTGATGGTGAGGTGGTTTGTTTAAGTCAGGCACCCGGGGAGACACCTGTTGTCCGTGGGAGGAATATGGCCGTTGACATGCCTGGTGAAAATACCAAAAAAATCAGCTCTTCGGTGTGGAAGTATTTCAACAGAAATGCGGACAACATTTGTCAAGCCGTGTGTTGCCTTTGTCAAGCTGTAATAAGTAGGGGTAAGGACGTTAACCACCTCGGAACATCCTCCCTTATACGTCACCTGCAGCGCATTCATAATAAGTCAGTGACCGTTCAAAAACTTTGGGCGACAGCGGAAGCAGTCCACTGACCAGTAAATCCCTTCCTCTTGTAACCAAGCTCACGCAAACCACCCCACCAACTCCCTCAGTGTCAATTTCCTCCTTCCCCAGGAATGCCAATAGTCCTGCAGGCCATGTCACTGGCAATTCTGACGAGTCCTCTCCTGCCTGGGATTCCTCCGATGCATCCTTGCGTGTAACGCCTACTGCTGCTGGCGCTGCTGTTGTTGCTGCTGGGAGTCGATGATCATCCCAGAGGGGAAGTCGTAAGCCCACTTTTACTACTTCCACCAAGCAATTGACTGTCCAACAGTCCTTTGCGAGGAAGATAAAATATCACAGCAGTCATCCTGTTGCAAAGCGGATAACTGAGGCCTTGACAACTATGTTGGTGTTAGACGTGCGTCCGGTATCCGCCGTTAGTTCACAGGGAACTAGACAATTTCTTGAGGTAGTGTGTCCCCGTTACCAAATACCATCTAGGTTCCACTTCTCTAGGCAGGCGATACCGAGAATGTACACGGACGTCAGAAAAAGACTCACCAGTGTCCTAAAAAATGCAGTTGTACCCAATGTCCACTTAACCACGGACATGTGGACAAGTGGAGCAGGGCAGGGTCAGGACTATATGACTGTGACAGCCCACTGGTTAGATGTATGGACTCCCGCCGCAAGAACAGCAGCGGCGGCACCAGTAGCAGCATCTCGCAAACGCCAACTCTTTCCTAGGCAGGCTACGCTTTGTATCACCGGTTTCCAGAATACGCACACAGCTGAAAACCTCTTACGGCAACTGAGGAAGATCATCGCGGAATGGCTTACCCCAATTGGACTCTCCTGTGGATTTGTGGCATCGGACAACGCCAGCAATATTGTGTGTGCATTAAATATGGGCAAATTCCAGCACGTCCCATGTTTTGCACATGGGATGAATTTGGTGGTGCAGAATTTTTTAAAAAACGACAGGGGCGTGCAAGAGATGCTGTCGGTGGCCAGAAGAATTGCGGGACACTTTCGGCGTACAGGCACCATGTACAGAAGACTGGAGCAACACCAAAAACGCCTGAACCTGCCCTGCCATCATCTGAAGCAAGAAGTGGTAACGAGGTGGAATTCAACCCTATATATGCTTCAGAGGTTGGAGGAGCAGCAAAAGGCCATTCAAGCCTATACAATTCAGCACGATATAGGAGGTGGAATGCACCTGTCTCAAGCGCAGTGGAGAATGATTTCAACGTTGTGCAAGGTTCTGCTGCCCTTTGAACTTGCCACACGTGAAGTCAGTTCAGACACTGCCAGCCTGAGTCAGGTCATTTCCCTCATCAGGCTTTTGCAGAAGAAGCTGGAGACATTGAAGGAGGAGCTAACACGGAGCGATTCCGCTAGGCATGTGGGACTTGTGGATGGAGCCCTTAATTCGCTTAACAAGGATTCACGGGTGGTCAATCTGTTGAAATCAGATCACTACATTTTGGCCACCGTGCTCGATCCTAGATTTAAAACCTACCTTGGATCTCTCTTTCCGGCAGACACAAGTCTGCTGGGGTTCAAAGACCTGCTGGTGAGAAAATTGTCAAGTCAAGCGGAACGCGACCTGTCAACATCTCCTCCTTCACATTCTCCCGCAACTGGGGGTGCGAGGAAAAGGCTCAGAATTCCGAGCCCACCCGCTGGCGGTGATGCAGGGCAGTCTGGAGCGACTGCTGATGCTGACATCTGGTCCGGACTGAAGGACCTGACAACGATTACGGACATGTCGTCTACTGTCACTGCATATGATTCTCTCCCCATTGAAAGAATGGTGGAGGATTATATGAGTGACCGCATCCAAGTAGGCACGTCAGACAGTCCGTACTTATACTGGCAGGAAAAAAAGGCAATTTGGAGGCCCTTGCACAAACTGGCTTTATTCTACCTAAGTTGCCCTCCCACAAGTGTGTACTCCGAAAGAGTGTTTAGTGCCGCCGCTCACCTTGTCAGCAATCGGCGTATGAGGTTACTTCCAGAAAATGTGGAGAAGATGATGTTCATTAAAATGAATTATAATCAATTCCTCCGTGGAGACATTGACCAGCAGCAATTGCCTCCACAAAGTACACAGGGAGCTGAGATGGTGGATTCCAGTGGGGACGAATTGATAATCTGTGAGGAGGGGGATGTACACGGTGATATATCGGAGGATGATGATGAGGTGGACATCTTGCCTCTGTAGAGCCAGTTTGTGCAAGGAGAGATTAATTGCTTCTTTTTTGGTGGGGGTCCAAACCAACCCGTCATTTCAGTCACAGTCGTGTGGCAGACCCTGTCACTGAAATGATGGGTTGGTTAAAGTGTGCATGTCCTGTTTATACAACATAAGGGTGGGTGGGAGGGCCCAAGGACAAATTCCATCTTGCACCTCTTTTTTCTTTCATTTTTCTTTGCGTCATGTGCTGTTTGGGGAGTGTATTTTGGAAGGGCAATCCTGCGTGACACTGCAGTGCCACTCCTAGATGGGCCAGGTGTTTGTGTCGGCCACTAGGGTGGCTTATCTTACTCACACAGCTACCTCATTGCGCCTCTTTTTTTCTTTGCGTCATGTGCTGTTTGGGGAGTGTTTTTTGGAAGGGCCATCCTGCGTGACACTGCAGTGCCACTCCTAGATGGGCCAGGTGTTTGTGTCGGCCACTAGGGTCGCTTAGCTTACTCACACAGCTACTTCATTGCGCCTCTTTTTTTCTTTGCGTCATGTGCTGTTTGGGGAGTGTTTTTTGGAAGGGCCATCCTGCGTGACACTGCAGTGCCACTCCTAGATGGGCCAGGTGTTTGTGTCGGCCACTAGGGTCGCTTAGCTTACTCACACAGCTACCTCATTGCGCCTCTTTTTTTCTTTGCATCATGTGCTGTTTGGGGAGTGTTTTTTGGAAGGGCCATCCTGCGTGACACTGCAGTGCCACTCCTAGATGGGCCAGGTGTTTGTGTCGGCCACTAGGGTCGCTTAGCTTACTCACACAGCTACCTCATTGCGCCTCTTTTTTTCTTTGCGTCATGTGCTGTTTGGGGAGTGTTTTTTGGAAGGGCCATCCTGCGTGACACTGCAGTGCCACTCCTAGATGGGCCAGGTGTTTGTGTCGGCCACTAGGGTCGCTTAGCTTACTCACACAGCTACCTCATTGCGCCTCTTTTTTTCTTTGCGTCATGTGCTGTTTGGGGAGTGTTTTTTGGAAGGGCCATCCTGCGTGACACTGCAGTGCCACTCCTAGATGGGCCAGGTGTTTGTGTCGGCCACTAGGGTCGCTTAGCTTAGTCATCCAGCGACCTCGATGCAAATTTTAGGACTAAAAATAATATTGTGAGGTGTGAGGTATTCAGAATAGACTGAAAATGAGTGGAAATTATGGTTTTTGAGGTTAATAATACTTTGGGATCAAAATGACCCCCACATTCTATGATTTAAGCAGTTTTTTTAGTGTTTTTTGAAAAAAACACCCGAATCCAAAACACACCCGAATCCGACAAAAAAAATTCGGTGAGGTTTTGCCAAAACGCGGTCAAATCCAAAACACGGCCGCGGAACCGAACCCAAAACCAAAACACAAAACCCGAAAAATTTCAAGTGCACATCTCTAGTTGTTACTAAGGCCAGGGGCGGATCCAGAAAAAATTACAGGGGGGGGGGGGGGGCACCATAAGTGGTTGTTCTATCAAGGAGGGGTGGAGTCAGAAGTGGAGTGGGCGTGACCAGGTTTTAGTGGGTGTGACCAATTGTGTGAGGGGATGTGGTCAAGTGATCAAAGTGCTCAAAGTGCTCACAGCAGCACCATTCTCCCTCCCCAGGTCACCCCACTCCCCCCCCCCCCCAGCAAAGGACTGCTCACAGCAGGCAGCCACACCATTCTCCCTCCCCAGGTCACCCCCACTATCCCCCCCAGCAAAAGACTGCTCACAGCAGGCAGCAGTACCATTCTCTCCCTCCCCAGGTCACACCCACTCCCCCCCCCCCCCCCCCCGCATAAGACCGCTCACAGCAGGCAGCAGCACCATTCTCTCCCTCCCCAGGTCACCCCCACTCCCCCCCAGCAAAAGACCACTCACAGCAGGCAGCAGCACTATTCTTTCCCGTCCCCAGGTCACCCCCACTCTCACACCCAACAAAAGACCACTCACCAGCAGAAAGTAAGGCCAGTCAGGCAGGCGTCATCTTCTTGCTCGGTGGGCGGTGTTGGCGGCTGCTCTCCCGGACCCTTGCGCTGCTGTGCACTGTTCCTGGGTGCTGACCCTCAGGAGGAGGAACACACATGTGGAGCAGAGCAGCAGCAGCAACTGAAAGGGGAGGGGGACATGTCGGGTGCGGAGTGCCGGGTGCATGCAGCAGCGCAGACAGTTAAAAATGACAGGGGGGGGGGGCACGTGCCTAAATCCGCCACTGACTAAATCGGTCCAAATTTGCATAGGGGGTGTGGCAACGGGTAAAGTGCCGTGACCATGCCCCCTTTCTTATACTTCCAATGGAAGTTTGGAGAGCCAAAAATTGGTACAGACCATAAAAAAAGGGACTGTACCTGCCAAAAAGGTGCAGCTGAAGGGTATGCCACTGCATCTGCAGCAAGTCTCTGTGCTGTAGATAGGGGGAAAAAAATCCTTTTACTGCAGCGTCCTATGGGGGTCATTCCAACCCGTTCACACGCTGCACTTTTTCGCAGCCATGCGAATGAGTCAGAACTGCGCAAGCAAGCAGGCAGCAATGCGCAGGCGCGTCACTGCCTGGCGATGGCTGTCACCGGGCAGTGACAAGAACAATGAAGAAAGCGTTCGCATCGGCAAACGCAAGAAGATTGACAGGAAGAGGCCAGCCAGAGGCGTCAACTGACCATTTTCAGGGAGTGTCCAAACGCAGGCGTGCCCAGCTGTTTCCAGGGAGGGATCCTGACGTCAACTCCATCCTGGATGATAGCGGCAGGTGATTAAGTCCTGAGCTGTGCAGAGACTGCAAAAATTTTTGTTTGTGCAGCTCTCTGCACAAGCGTTTGCAGTCCTGCACAGCGATTCCTCCCCTGTAGGCAGCGACTACCTGATTACAGTAGTACTAAGAGTAGCCTGCTAGCGATCAGGTCGGAATGTCCCCCTATGCTGCCAGTCCACCTGCCCCCTCCGGCATCAACAGTCCCCACTCCCTAGCCGCAGCGCAGATGGAACAAAAGCTGCTGCGGCCACCGACATAGATGTGTATGAAAGCGGTGCAGCGGAAGGCTTTCATAGCCCTCCCTGGGCCGCATACTCTCTGAGCCCCGGAGCCTCCTCTGGGCGTGATGTCACAGAAGTGCCTCCCTGCCACAGTCATTAATCCACCTCCATACAAATAAGCAATTGAATACCTTTTGGTGTATATTTTCACACTTTTTAAAGATTAATAAGTATTGAAAAAGATATTTTATAATATATATATATATATATATATATATATATATATATATATATATATATATATATACACACAAACATAGATATAAATAGTTTTACATGGTACCTTGATTATAATTGTGTATTGTCTAAAGTGATTTATGTATTAAACATATATTCTTTTATACATGTGATCTCACTCATTTCAAAAACCTGAGAGAAAATGAACGGAGTGACCTTAAATCTATTTTTGTGCTGAATCACCAAGGAGAGTCCTGGAACTTGCAGGGATTTTGGAAAATACCAATTGAAACTGTAATAGAGAATGAATGCGAGAGCGAAGGAAGAAAAACTCTACAATGGTATTCCTAAATATTACTGAGTTATCATTGGTATCTGGCTCAGGGCCGTAATTACGTGTGTGCCAAGGGGGCTTGGCACACAGCGCAGTTGCCCTGGGGGCGCACGGCCAGCGGCATGTAATGAGTCAAATTGACTCATTATATGCCGCCTCTGAACTGCGCCGTGCGCCGCACTGTGAAGAGAGAAGACAGGAGCGCCGGGCAGCGGAGGAGGAGGGAGGGGGAGCAGAGAGCCGCAGCAGCGCTATTTAATTGGTAGTAAGCGCCGCTGCAGCATCCCCCTCTCCTTCTGTATTGGCTGCCTGGCGCTGCTGTGGATGCTGGGATGCATCCCAGCATCCACAGCAGCGCCAGGCAGCCAATACATAAAGAGAGGGGGATGCTGCAGCAGCGCTTACTACCAATCAAATAGCGCTGCTGTGGCTCTCTGCTCCCCCTCCCTCCTCCTCCTTCTCACCTGCCTGCACCGAGAGGAATCTGCACGAGGAGCCTGTCAGCGGGGAGAAGGTAAGTATATCCCTCCCTCTCTCTCTCTCTCTCTCTCCCTCGGACACCTTCTGCTGCAATGTGTAAAAAGGGGTCCCATCTGCCGCAATGTGTAAAAAGGGGTCCCATCTGCCGCAATGTGTAAAAAGGGGTCCCATCTGCCGCAATGTGTAAAAAGGGGTCCTGGCTGCCGCAATGTGTATAAAGGGGGCCCGGCTGCCGCAATGTGTAAAAAGGGGTCCCGTCTGCCGCAATGTGTAAAAAGTGGTCCTGTCTGCCGCAATGTGTAAAAAGTGGTCCTGTCTGCCGCAATGTGTAAAAAGTGGTCCTGTCTGCCGCAATGTGTAAAAAGGGGGACTGGCTGCCGCAATGTGTAAAAAGGGGTCCCGTCTGCCGCAATGTGTAAAAAGGGGTCCTGGCTGCCGCAATGTGTATAAAGGGGGCCCGGCTGCCGCAATGTGTAAAAAGGGGTCCCGTCTGCCGCAATGTGTAAAAAGTGGTCCTGTCTGCCGCAATGTGTAAAAATGGGGACTGGCTGCCGCAATGTGTAAAAAGGGGGCCCGTCTGCCGCAATGTGTAAAAAGGGGTCCTGGCTGCCGCAATGTGTAAAAAGGGGAACTGGCTGCCGCAATGTGTAAAAAGGGGTCCCGGCTGCCGCAATGCGTAAAAAGTGGTCCCATCTGCCGCAATGTGTAAAAAGGTGTCCCGTCTGCCGCAATGTGTAAAAAGTGGTCCTGGCTGCCGCAATGTGTAAAAAGGGGTCCCGGCTGCCGCAATGTATAAAAAGTGGTCCTGTCTGCCGCAATGTGTAAAAAGTGGTCCTGGCTGCCGTAATGTGTAAAAAGTGGGACTGGCTGCCGCAATGTGTAAAAAGGGGGACGCTGTCTGCTGTAATGTATAAAAGGGGCTCTACCTGGTGTAGTGGCGCTACCGTGGCAGCATAATTTGAATAATGGAGACTACTGTGCACCGTAGTATGAATTGCTATTATTTTGTTGCCACGCCCCTTCCCGTGAAGCCACGCCCCTATATATTTTTCACGCGCCTGCGGCTGCGCACTGCGCCTATCTTTTACGGGGGGGGGGGGGCGCCAATGTCGGTTCTTGCACACAGCGCTAAAATGCCTAGTTACGGCACTGATCTGGCTGGTACTCCCAATTGCGGGATTAAATCCACCGTATTATGAAGTCAGTAATTCATATATTTTCCATTAATCAGAAAAAAATGTTTTTTACTGCTATTATTGTTCAAATGAAAAAAAGGAAAAAAGGGGAAAGACATTTGTTCATTATCATACTCGTTTTCCATATGTATGATTCCTGTACGGATAATATTGTTCCAAATTCATATTGGATCACAAACCAAAAACAATAAACAATACAGGCTATCCCTTAATTGTGCCAATCATACAAATATGATATACTCTAGCCTGCTATTTCCCAAACTAACAGTACTGACTGGTGTACTCTTTAGGGACTAATATTGCCCTGGAGCATACTAGTCAGTGGATTCTGCTGCAAATGAAAGCTTAGGCCACCGATCGGCTACTGAAATCTGCTCAATATTATTCCCTAAGGGTAAATACCCAACTGGTATATTAAGTGGGGAGTTAGAACTCCAAATCCTGACAGCGCCAGTGTATTGTAAACAGCAGTACTTATTTAATGGGCATAAGTGTCCTGAGTAACCATGGCTGTAAAAAATCTCTTCCACAGGTTTCACCGAGTAGCTGCTTCCCAAGGCCAAAGTACCCTCTCTGGTGTAAAGTGATGCTAAAGTCCCCCCTCTACCATGATGGCCTACTTGTTATGTGGACCTCCCCCACTGCAATATTTTAAAGAGACCCTTCAGGTGAGATGCTGGACCCCAACCTCCCAGATGTCAGTGTTACCTGTGTGTTGTTGCATTGTTGTTTGCACCTGCTGTTCTTTTTCAGGAGGGATGTCACTCTTTGAAGTACCTTGTAAATAATACTTTTTCTCTTCCGCAGGTTGTCCCTGGAATGTACTTCCATGAACTTGAACCCCATTAAAGTAGACAGTGGCGCTAAGACGCTCCCCCCCCCCCCCCCCACCATGACGGCCTACCTCAAGACCTTCAATACCACCACACCCCTTAAATGTCCACTTTTAGATTACATTTATGATTTCTAAAAGAAAAACACAAAATTCTATTTAAAATGTTATTGAATAAAAACAGCCGTAATTTTATTGTTTATAAAAATAAACATTAAAAAAAAAAAAAAAAGGAAAATTGGTGTTTCTTCTTCCTGCTACTTGTTCTTGGGTGTAATTCTGAAAAAAAATAGAGAAACAGACTTAAGTAAAGGGAACTGTAATGATGTCATGTTCATGTTCCATATTGCATTTCCCAAGAACATTTGTGGAATCACACAGTCCAACAAAACCCATTGCTGGACTGAGTGGTTCCACAAGTGCAGGCGGGGCAAGGTGGAAGAGTCGTGGTGTCAGTGGTCTGCACTTTGCCCGCCTGCACTTGTGGAACCAAACAGTCCAGCAATGGGTTTTGCTGGACTGTGTGGTTCCACAAGTGCTGGCTGGTCAAGGTTTGTGTAAGTGTGTGTACAATAAAACATGCCATTGCTCACCTTTATTAGCTCACCACAAACAATGCTGTCCATGCCTCTTTGTTGACCATCCCTATGAAGAATGTAAAAAATACTAATGAATGCCCAACTTACACAACTTTTTAACTTAAGGTGTACTTATTAATTAAAAAAAAAAAGAAAGTGCTATCAGATTTGCTTTTTGGCCCATCATAAATGTAACCACAAGGAGCTTTCATCCTTTACCACATTCATACATGCCCGCATATGTATGCCTACACATAGCTTCTTGGTAGAACCTGCTGGTGGGGGGGGGGGGGGGGGAATACATATTAAATTAAGACAATACAAAGAAAAAAACAAACTAATGGGAGGGAGAAAAGGAGAAGCACAAAAAATAACATTTTAAATAATGAAAAAATACGACTGCGCTATCGTGTGTGCGAGTTGTTCTTATCCTCTTCCTCCTGAGGTGGCGACAGTGTTCTTGGTGGCTGTTGAGTGCATTGCATTGGCCTTGGTGGCCGTGCTGGTGTAGCTGTTGAGGCCGGTGTTGGTGTTGGTGGTGGAAGCATCTGGTACATCCCTGTATACCATTGGTACTGGTGTGATTGTCCATACCAGGGTTGTGGTGGAGCAAGGGCAGGAGGCATCTGTGTGGCTGGTGGTGGCAGATGTGGTGGTTGAACGGCATATTGTTGACCTGTCCCATGGAGTTTGTTGTAGATCAACTGGAGAGCCGTTGCGATGATCTGGGAGCTTAAAGCTGTCTATCGCTGGCTCTCTGACATGTTCTGGAAGCTTTGTGACTGATATGCCATTCTCCACCTGCCTGTTGATGGATGTCACCAGAACGTGGAGGACATCCAGAGTCGCCCTGTGATCTTCGTTCCTGGTCTTTCTCATTTCAGCCATGCTGTCAGCCATGGACTTTTCCATTTCAACCATACCGTAGGCCATCTTCTCCATTGACTTCTCAATGGCCTCCAGTCTGGTGTTGACGACATCCCGAAAACTGTCCTAATGCTGCTGCATCTCTAATGCTAGGTTGATTACCCTCTGAACCCTTGAGGGATCCTGCCCTTGTTGAACATCTGTCACCAATTGCATTTGTACAGCTGAAAAGAAAAGTAAAAACAAATTAGAAGATCATTCCTACATATTTTTAAGGATTATAAACTTTTTTTTTTTAAAGTTTGAGTTATCTAATTACTTACGCAGGGGGTTTGAAACAGCAGGCTGCTGCACATCCACATCGTCACCCGACTCTTCCTGGATCAGATCCAGCCTGAAGTAGGAACCGATCCCCGACGCAAGTAACAATGTTAGAAAATATGGAAAAAGTAACAATATTAGAAAATATGGAAAACTTCACAATGGATTCATATATTAACCTTCTGCATCCTGTGGTGATGATGTTCCAGGAGCTTCTCCGAGCCTCAAATCTGGAGAAATTATTTGGCTGTGGATTGACGCGTCGGCACGGCTGGCATCAATCCCTGGAAATGTCTCATCGGTTAACCCTGATGACTACCTGATAACACTACTCACCAGAGCGCCTAAGCCTTTTTTTGCTTTATTATTCTTCGGGATTAGCTGGAGCCCAGAACAGTGACCTGGAGTGTAATGTGCTGGAGGTGTTCACTAGGAGCCAAGAATGGAACACAGGGAAGACACTAGTAACACAAGGCTATAATGCTGCATTTAGGTATGGAAGCCTACGCTCTGGCACTGTTTAGTGACCAGAGACCTCCTTACATATGATGGAACTTGAATTTGGCACCTTCACATTTTGGAACTACTTGCCTCTACTCGTGGGTGCTCCCACCCACACCAAGAGTGCTCATTTGCTTCAGATGTAGTCACAATGAACATGGCTACATTTCTAGGAATTCTCACAGCTAATAAACTGTAATGTAGAATATTTCATACCAGAAACAATCTCAGTTATTTAATGGAAGCAAATTGCGGGGGCTGTTGTTATGCTTCCTCACACCTGCACCTACCCTCACCCCTGACAATGCACATGAGACCCTTGGCAATGAGCAGGAGAACCCTAACAATGAGCATGAGACCCCTGGCAATGACCAGGAAACCCCTTGCAACGAGCATGAAAAATCTGCCAATGAGAATGAGATCCCTGACACAAACACGAGGCCACTGGCATTGAGCAGGAAACACCTGGCAATGAGGAAGAAATCCCTGGCAACAAGCATGAAATCCCTGGCAAAGAGCATAAAACCCCTCGAAATGAGCATGAGACCCCTGACAATGAGCAGGTAATTTAAAAGTAATTAGAAGCTGTGTGGCATAATTTGTGTGTTGGGCATAAAATGGTGTCAGGGCCATAACTGTGTGTGGCATAATTTGCAATGGCCATTATGGTGTGTGGCATAATGTGTAATGGGCATTACATTGTGGAATAATGTGTAATAGGCATTATGGTGTGTTGCATATTGTGTAATGGGCATTACGGTGTGTGCCATAATGTGTAATGGGCATTACAGTGTGTGGCATAATGTGTAATTGGCATTATGGTGTGTTGTATAATCCAGTATGTAATGGGCATTATGGTGTGTTGCAAATTTTGTAAGGGACATTGATACTAATGAAAAGAGGGAGTTGGAAAACTACTGCACTAGTATTACATTCATAAGTATAACACAAGAAACCTCATATGACAATCTCCTCAATCAAATCAACTCTGGGGGCGCTGCCATAAGTTATATTGTTGCCAATGGCCCTCATTCAGACCTGATCGTAGATGTGCTAAATTTAGCACATCTACGATCAGCTTTCCTGACATGGGGGGATGCCCAGTGTCGAAGTCGAAAATATTATAGCCACACGCATCACGTACAAACACCACACAGATGGCCTCCGTGCGGGTGCTTGTTCTGCCGTGCGTGCACATACTCAAATGTTATGTATATTGGCTCACGCGGTCCTGCGTATTAGCGCGTGGTATGAGTAAAAATGGTAGCATACGCATTCACATGGAAAAGCCACAAAGACATATCTGATATTTAATCCACATAGTGCATAATTTACACAGTCTACACACACCACACCAGCGAGATACATTTGCTTTAAAAGTACAACAAACAGAGGGATTCAACTTTACAGGATATGAGGGGACAGAATTAGGTTAGGATGTGGTGTTCGGTATCCAGTTGTACAGTATTTCAAGGGCAATACTCAGATGGCAGTTTGCAGAAAATAGCATGCTCCTGTGCAAAGATATGCGCAGGAACAGAATATTAATATTACACTGTATTTACTGTACTCTTGATATTCGGCGGGAACCCAGTGGAGAACATCTGCAAGTGCACCTGGACCAGGCATCGCCCACCTATTCAAACCGACCTATGACCCATTCTGTACTGTAAATGACCAGCCCTTTGACCTATAGGTGAAGAGATTACAGTTTCCATTGTTTCATGATTTGGACTAATGTATAAAAGCCAAGCTGCCTGGCCAGTCAGACACATTCTCTGATGGTCATTTATCCAGATTGACTGAGGACCGGTACAGGGTGGCGCTGGCGAACAAACGTATGTATCCATTGATTGTATCCTTTTCTCTTATGTGATTGTATTTCTTGCTGTACCCCCTTTGAGTAAATATTTGTTGCTGGGTTGGACCTCAACATTACATATACAATTGGTGTCGCATTTCTTTCCTGTTAGGGGTTATATAGTGTATTCCACCACACGTGTAGCTACTTTGTGCTTACAGCGTGACGGCTTGCGCACGCAACGTGTACGCATTTGATAGGAGTTAGACACACGCGCGTAACGGTCGCAGCGGCCTGAACAATTGTGTATTTAAGGTATTGCTCTTTTCTTGAAAGTTAATCAGACTTAACAATTGGAGGCTCCTCCGGTTCATCTTACACTCACAGACTTGCAGGCCATAACAGACTTTGGTCTACCAACAAAGGGTGGAGACGCATCTTAAATAACCTTGCTTTGTTACTTTGTGTTTTAAAAACTCTCTTTTGTGTTGTTAGACCACATCTGTACTGAGGCCTTAGAGGTACTGGTGTAACCCAAAGAACACAGGAAAAAAAGCTGTTTATTATCTGAGTGTAATTTTGGCGCAAAAGCGTACACAAAGCGTACCGATACTTTGCATGCATTATCACATATTGTTGCCATAGGGTTACAGTCATTATAGATCTGTGTGAAATCGGATACATTTGTTTGCTCTCTCTCTCTCTCTATATATATATATATATATATATATATATATATATATATATATTTGAAATAGTGTGCTAAGGGTGTAAGTGTAAAACGTGAAATGCAGTTCCGGCCTAAAATGTTTAGGTTTATACTCAAAAGAGGATTGTCCGTGTGGGTGACTTCCGGCGAGCGTACGGAACAATTGAGTGTTGTGTTGGTGAGCAATAGTAGTTTTGTTGCTCACATTTATTGAGATAGTGTGGTATATTGAGGTGCGAACGCATGTTTGTTCACGTGGTACGGTATGTGAGGACAGCATACAGAAGCACGCACGTGGCGCAGGGTCGTGCATGTGGCGTAGAAATGTGCACGGTCGCGTGTTTAGACAAGGTTGGTTAGAGTTGCGAGCGCACGGTATAACCACATGATAGCCGCTCAATTTAAGGTGGGATAGTATACATTTAATACAATAGCACTTAACTATCCGATTTCAAAAGCAGATTATTGTAACACTTTGTTTAAACTGTACTACCTCTGGGATAAGACTACTAGTCAAAGGGAGTGATATTTTTCTGTACAGAAAAACACTGTGTATTTGTGTGACTTGAAAGTAAGAGTGAGAGGATTGAACCCCGGAAATTCAGGATCCCGTGGAGACACTGAGTTAGCAGTGGCGTAAGGTCGACTAACTTATGTTAATAAATAGAGAAGTATGCAAGTCGTGAGTAGACTTGCACAGGAGCGTGATAGAGCATAGATTGTGAATTGAAGTTTAAGTTTTGTGTTACGCTCCGGCTGAGGAGCGCAGCTTGTGAATTCGACTCCACTGATCGTAGGGCAGATAGATAACAAGCATCTATACGCTGTGTGATTGGACCGCGTGTTTGTGTATGCGGTACGTGGTGCAACGCGATACCAGTTTGCGTGCTTTTGTGGAAATTGCGTTATCATATGCCTTGTGTAGTGCATACGCAAGCGTGATTTGTGTATAGTAGAAGGAAGTTTTTTTGCTGTTTCTCTCTTTTCCAAGGTGAGACATTCACTCGAAAGGGGGATCTCTCCCTATAAAAATTCCAGTTAATAGAAACCAGTTGCTGATAGGGTCCTCACTGGGTACGCGGTGTTCACTATTGGAGTGAGTCGTGGTACGGCCAGCAGAGAAGGAGCGAGTGAAAGCGCTAGGTTGACTTTCACCGTCTACTCGTATTGTGCATTTGGGGATTGTGTATAAGGCAAAAAGTCCACGATGGGATCCAATTGCACAAGCCGTGGGCGTTCGGCAGCCAGGGTTCAGGCTGGAGAGTTGCGGCCCAAGGGGTCAGCAAGGTTGATAATGTGTGAGAAGTATGGTCCACACACGGAGACTTTTTGCATTGAATGGGTACGCATGACTGCTGAAGATAGGGCATCATTACCTAGGTAGTGGGTAGTTTTTAATCAGAGGTACTGCACAGCATAAGGATTAGAATATGTCTGATCAAATCTAGAATACAGAGGATCAGACATACTGACTGTTTAAATCTGTGGCAGTAAGAGGGAGATGTGCAAAGGGAACTTGCGTGCACAGCAGTTTCCAAACCAGACAGGAAGGTGATTGCGAGCACACCACCACCGCCATATGTTGATGGGGGGAAATTGGCTACAACCAATGGTACATCGGTAAAAGATAGCAGTATGCATAATCAATGTGTTAACCCTTGCCAGTTGTATCCCATTTAGAAGTTTTCCCAAGGTTGTGAGGAAGATGACGAACCTAGAACAATATCAGCACTCTCTTTAGCAGCTACCATACAGGATACTCAGGTGGGCACGGCCCAACCACCAAGAGCAGTGACGATGCCCCCCAGTGAAGGGGCGAGTGAGGTCATGTCCACTGGTAAGTATGGCACCATACATTTTGCAGAGATGATAGCTCCCCATATTATAGAGACAAACAGAAATATAGTGGTTGAGCTAAATCCAGTCAGGGTAAATGCAGTCCCCAATGGGAAGACTGATAATCAGGGAGTAACCCCCATCAGGAACATTGCAATGCATTGTCCTTGGTCCCGATCAGAACTGAGATCAATTATGTCAGAATTCCCAGAAAAGATCTAGTCGGATGCCAGAAATTTATTAAGGAATTGTGCAATGCCCATGATCCCACACACAAAGATTGGCGGACAGTGCTCAGAGCGAGTCTACCCTCAAATATTGACATCCCAAAATTCATAACTGATTGTAAATTAGATGTAGAATTGCCTCTCTCTGATGAGTACAACCAGGAGAATGTAAGGCAAATTAGCATACAATTAGGATTATATTTCCCTACCATTGTCAAGTGGAACAAAATTTTCTCCATAAAACAGAAGGACAGTGAATTGGCATCTGAGTATTTCCATAGAGCACTGCAGGAAATGGCTAGATACACTGGGGTAGCGGATTTTAAGGAAAATACCAACCACAGGGAGGTAGCTGTCTCTGTACTAATGGATGGATTAAAGGAGGCATTGAGGACCAGACTGCAGACCTCTCTGCCAAATTGGAGGGGTATCAAGGTAGCTGCACTAAGAGAGTCTGCAATTGAGCATGATTGCAACTTCACTAAACACAGGGAGTCGCAAGGGGATAAGCTGATGATGGTAAGTATACAGGCTCTTACAGGGAAGTCCCATCAGTCTAAACCCCAGACCCCTGCTGGTAAGTCACGGTCAATAACATGTTGTTTTTGCAAGAGAGAAGGGCACTATGCAAGGGATTGTAGAAGAAACGGGACACATAACGTATATAGACCCCCTAGACATGAATACGAACCATGTTACCAGACACATAGTTGGGAACAGGGAACACATAGAAGGGATTATGAGCCGCATAGAGGGGAAACAAGGAGGTACCCACTGATGAGGGACTGGCAGACCCCCGAAAACCCACAGTTATCCCCCGCACATATGGTAGCTGCCAATGCCCTGCAGGAGGGTCCTAATACACAATAGAGGATGTCATACCTGTAGTCTGCAGCTGTTAAAATTGATTGCTGGCCTTGGTAGAGAACCTGAGGTGATGGTTAATGAAGCTGGTGTACCATTACCTTTTCTTGTAGATACAGGGGTGGCCAGATCAGTGTTAAACTCCACCACGGGTAAAATTATTTTGGCAATGGGAGTAACAGGAAAGGTGCAGCAGTACCCTCTGAATAGACCTGCAGAGATTATGATAGGTCCCTTACAAACCAAACATTCTTTCCTGTTGGCTGCATTGGCTCCGACTAATCTATTTGGCAGAGATTTGTTGTGTAAAATGCAGTGTGTCATATATTGTACCCCTGAGGGTGTGTTCTTAGATATCCCTGAGAACCATGCACAGGAGGTACAACATATATTAGACACCCCTCAAAGGCTAATGTTACAATCCACTGTTATAGACACGTGTCCATCGCAAGTAGAGGAAATTATCTCACAAATACCGGGTTCCCTTTGGACCAAAGATGGACAGGAAACTGGATTGATGGCGAATGTAGCCCCAGTAGTAGTAGTACAAATAAAAGGTGTCAGGATAGCTCCAAAAATCCCTCAGTACCCTCTGAAACCAGAGGTGGAATTAGGAGTATACCCTGACATAGAACGGCTGCTACAGCAGGGCATCCTAGTCAGGACGTCCAGCACAGCTAATAGTCCCATCTTCCCTGTGAAAAAGAGTGGGGGGAGGGGTTACAGGCTAGTGCAGGATCTAAAGCGGATAAACAAGATAGTTGAGAGTCAATTCCCCGTAGTGCCCAATCCAGCTGTCATCGTCATGCAGATTCCCTTCACCTCTAAGTTCTTCACTGTCATTGATCTCTGTTCTGCTTTCTTTTCTGTCCCTAACCACCCTGACAGCCAATACCTCTTTGCCTTCACCTTGATAGAGTCAAATAACTACCTTTTAACACTAGCTATATATTAATACCGTGTTGCCATAATGGCTGCTAAACCATGTGCACATGCTACGCACTCCGTACGCTATTTGCGTATGAAGCCCTCGCACGTGGTACGCAAATAAAGTACACACGCTGTGCTGGATGTACGGAATACCCACAGTGAGCATACACACAGACAGTAACCTTTATAAACTTTAAACACAGAATATGCTTACACTGTAACCCTTGTATGCAAGACACTATGATTGAGTTTGTATTGTAAAACCTTACTACTGAAATACTGCAGCGATATAACGCTGCTTAACCTTGTTAATGTAAATGCTGTTAGAGCGATTTAGAATTCAGAAACCCTTTGTACCAGCTAGAGAGACACAGACACCCTGCTGAGGTTCTAACACCTTTACTAACGAGCTTTTAGATATATCAAAAAGGGTACACAGTTACAGTTTATACACCACCAAACTAACATAAAACTCTAACAGGATTACTACACGTTAAAACACAATATTGGCACAATCACGTTTAAGGGGAAGGAGAGAGAGAGAGAAAATGGCTCACAACAAATAGGAGATAAATATGGTTGCAGAGAAACTTACGCACAAGGGGAACAATCGCATGCGCCTTTCTGGATATCCAGCTCCCGATTATCAGTGATGAGAACCGTTGTGAAGAGTAGAGTAGAAATGGGAGCTGGATCAGATCGGCTTGTCCTTTTATACCCTACACATAATACAGTACAATGGTCCCTACATTCTTATTGTTCATTGGACACAGGAATTCGTCTTCGCATTATAACAAAAGGTCATAGGTTGATTCATACAGGTGGGCTGTGACTATTTCCAACTGCTCAGGTGGGTGGGAAACTGGGTTTCCCGCCGCATGGATAATAAAGTGCAAATAATAGTAAAAGTACATAAACTTCTTATAGTCATAACTATTCGCACAAGCGATTAATCTGCTTCAAACCAACACCGGAATATTGCTAATTAAATACTTTTCCGATGGATACTAAACACCACTGTATAACCCCTGTCTGACCCTTCGTATCAAACAAAGAGGGATCTCTTTGTCTATGAACATGCTACATTAACTAAACTTTCAGATTCTATCAAAGGGACCATAATCTACGAAATACATTATATGGTTAAAATATGTTATGATTGAGTCGCACGCTAGGTGCACATAAACTCTACCGTAAATGCGCACACCGTGCGCTCGCGGGTGCACGCAACGGCGAGTATGCGCACGCACGGCAGGGCTCATGCACGTGCAGCAGGCACTCGCATGAGGTGCAAATATGGCAGTGTGCATCACGATATTTTTCTGACTTTGACAGTCCACCCTTTGGCAGTCACCAATAACTGCCACTTGCTAAAACATTTCAAAAAGAGAAAAATATATGTCATGTGTAAATACATTTCCATGGTCGGGTAGGGGAGGAGAGAAGAAGGTGTGAAAAGTGTTATGATTCCAGTACTCCTGACCGGAGGAGATCTCATGGCAATGGTCAGAGTACTGGAGGGGAATGCTGGTTACGGGAGCAGGAAAGCCTAGTAGCCCCTAACGTTGTCTCGCCCGTGTTGTCAGAAATCCCCTGCGAGACTATGGTTGCTTGAGCCCATGGCAGCCGCGTTTGAAGGGCGGATTATGTCTGCCCAACTCCGATGCCCCCTCAGGTCTTAATGGGAGACAAAGGGAAATCTGAGACAGGGTGATAACAAGGGGCCCTCTGACTAAACAACCAGGCCCGGGGCTACAAGCTAACTGAAAAACCTTGAAGTATGTGCGGAAACCCGCCAGGGAAAAGGACAACCAAAATCCACTAGTCCGTTACTCCTACCCAGCACCGCTGGATACCAGAGTGGATCTGTGGGAGCGGAATCCTCCGCAAAAGCTCCGAAACACAAATAATAAATAGTAAAGCGGCCAAGCCGCAACACACGGCAACACCGTGACTCACGAACACCACTGGATGTTAAAAGGTGCTCGGTCAGGACTCCAGGAACAGATGACGACTTCCGAGTACAGGACAACTGAGGACAGGAACGACCGGATACAGCAGGACTGGAAACACTCTCAGCCAACAGATACAGCAAGCAGGAAGCTATTACCGGCGTCTGTGAGAAGCCCAGGAAGTGTATTTAACAGGGAGTCCTCCAATCAGCTGATTAGAGACTGATTGGACTAGATTCCATACAGCTGCCAAGCTGCATGGCCAGGAAACAGGTGCCCTAATAATTTAAATGGACCTAGCAACGGGGAACGCGGTCCGTCAGTGGCGTCCCCGTTGCTAGGGTCCGTGCGGCTCCGTGCGCCCGGCGTCTAGCGTTGCCAGGGAGCCGGCGGCTGTACGCGCACGGCGTCCCTGGTTGCTAGGCGCCGGGCCGCACCGACGAGCGGACCCCGGAGCCTAACAGTACCCCCCCCTTGAGGAGGGGTCAAGGAACCCCTAAAGCCAGGTTTTCGAGGAAATTCCCGAAAAAAATGCCCTCTTGAGCCTCGGGGCATGGAGATCCTTATCCAGGACCCAAGACCTTTCCTCTGGACCATAGCCTCTCCAGTGCACCAGAAAATAAAGCTGACCCCGGGACAATTTGGAATCGAGAACCTTCTCCACCAAGAACTCCTGATGACCCTGTACATCTACTGGTGATTTCCCTTGAGAGATCTTCCGAGGAAATCTACTGGAAGAAACGTATGGTTTCAACAGGGAGCAATGGAATGTATTTCCGATCCAGAGAGCTCTTGGTAAACGTAACCGGAAGGCAACTGGATTGATTTTTTTAATAATATGAAATGGTCCAATAAATTTGGGGCCCAATCTAGCTGAGGTTTGTCGAAGTTTAATGTTACGTGTCGACAACCATACCCTATCTCCCACCTTAAAAGAGCAAGGACGCCGGAGCCTGTCAGAAATTTTTTTCTCTCGAAATGCCGCTTTTCTGAGAGCAAGGTGCACTTTTTTCCAAATGACTCTGAGATGAGAGGTTAAGGTTAGCGAGGAAACAGAGGAGTGTTGAAAAAAAGAATTAGCTCTGGGGTGAAAACCAAAAACTGAAAAGAATGGAGACACATTAGTGGAGGAATGACAAGAATTGTTGTAAGCAAACTCCGCCAAAGGAAGAAACTCGGACCAATCATTCTGGAGTTTGGCTGAGTACAAACGCAAATACTGTTTTAATGATTGATTAACTCGCTCGGTCTGCCCGTTGGATTGGGGATGGTAGCCGGATGTTAAAGACAACTTCATCTTTAATGAGGCACAAAAAGACTTCCAAAATTGTGCAATGAATTGTGGACCCCGATCAGAAACAATATCAGTGGGCAACCCATGAAGTCTGAAAACATGGCGGAGAAACAAAAATGCCAATCCCTGGGCAGATGGCAGTCGGGGAAGAGCAATGAATTGAGCCATCTTGCTAAAACGGTCCACTACCACCCATATGACTCGGAATCCGGCTGACAGAGGGAGGTCTACCACAAAATCCATGGAAATATGAGACCATGGCCTGAGAGGAACATTTAAGGGCATAAGTTGCCCGATAGGCAAGGAACGGGGAACCTTATGCTGTGCACAGACCTGACAAGAAAAAACAAACTCTTTAATGTCTTTAGAAAGACCAGGCCACCATACTGAGCGGGAGACTAATTCAAAAGTCTTAGCGATCCCCGGATGCCCGGCAACTTTGCTATCATGAAACTCAGTCAAAACAGTAGCTCTCAAAAACTCAGGGACGTAAAGACGACCAGCAGGAGTATTTCCGGGAGCTTGATGTTGAAGCTGCTTTAACTGGGTAAATAAATCTTGTGTGAGGCCTGCCCAAATGACTGAAGACGGAAGTATGGGAGTAACAGGACTGTTATTATGAACTGGAAGAAAACTGCTTGACAGGGCATCCGCCTTGGTATTCTTGGAACCTGGCCTAAAGGTGATAATAAACTTGAAACGAGTAAAAAATAAAGCCCAACGAGCCTGCCGGGCATTCAGCCGCTTAGCTGATTCGATGTACTGAAGATTTTTGTGGTCAGTCAATACTGAAATGGTATGTGCTGCTCCCTCAAGCCAATGCCTCCACTCCTCGAAAGCCCATTTAATAGCCAGTAGCTCCCGGTTACCAACATCGTAGTTGGATTCAGCGGATGAGAATTTCCTGGACATAAAGGCACAAGGATGTAGTTCTAGAGAGTCCGGATCCTTCTGAGATAGTATAGCCCCCACTCCAACCTCCGAGGCATCAACCTCAACAATGAAGGGCAATTCTGGGTTGGGATGTCTGAGGACTGGAGCTGAGACAAAAGCTTGTTTCAAAGCCTGAAAGGATAACTCGGCTTCATGTGACCAGTTGGTAGGATCCGCTCCCTTCTTAGTTAGTGCAACAATGGGAGCAACCAGGTTGGAAAAAGAATGAATAAATCTTCTATAATAATTCGCAAACCCTAAAAAGCGCTGAATTGCTTTTAAGTTGGTGGGTTGCGCCCAACTAAGGATGGCTTGGAGCTTCTTAGGTTCCATGCAGAATCCCCGAGGGGAAATAATGTACCCTAAAAAGGATACCTCCGTGACATGAAACTCACACTTCTCCAGCTTGGCATACAGATGATTTTCACGTAATTTTTGAAGAACCTGACGCACCTGGGTAACATGTTGTTCAATTGATTCAGAATAAATCAGGATGTTGTCTAAGTAAACGACCACGAATCTTCCTAGAAAATCACGGAGCACATCGTTAATGAGATCCTGGAATACTGCCGGAGCGTTAGACAAGCCGAACGGCATCACCAGATACTCGTAGTGACCTGACTGAGTACTGAAAGCCGTCTTCCACTCATCTCCCGACTTGATTCGGATGAGGTTATACGCTCCTCTCAGGTCAATCTTAGAAAAAATCACAGCCGAACGCAGCTGATCAAAGAGGACAGAAATCAGCGGCAGAGGGTAAGTATTTTTAACTGAGATCTTATTCAGGGCTCTAAAGTCAATGCAAGGTCTGAGTGATCCGTCTTTTTTCTCCACAAAGAAGAAGCCTGCACTTAAAGGGGATTTAGATGGCCTGATAAATCCTTTCCCTAGGCTCTCCTTAACATACTCATTCATGGCCGCAGTTTCTGGCCCGGATAATGCATATAACCTTCCCTTTGGTAATGTGGCACCAGGAATTAGCTCAATAGCACAATCATAAGGCCGATGGGGAGGCAGAATGTCTGCATTGCCCTTGGAAAACACATCAACAAAGTCCTGGTATTCCACGGGAATGGGTTCGGGAATGGCAGCAGCTATTCTGACGGGAAACGTAATACATTCCTTATTACAGATGGTACCCCATTGTGAGATCTCCCCCGACTGCCAATAAATGATGGGATTATGAAAGGCCAGCCAAGGGTGACCCAGAACCACTGGAACTTCTGGGCAATGGGTAAGGAAAAACTCAATCTTTTCGGAATGAAGAGCTCCTACCGTTAGTAGTACAGGGGGTGTACAGAGGGAAATAACCCCATTGGACAAGGGACTCCCATCTAAACCATGCATGGTGATCCACCTACCCAAGGCTAACTGAGGAATACCTAAGGCCTTGGCCCACGTTAAGTCCATAAAGTTCCCTGCAGCTCCACTGTCAACAAAAGCCGACACCAAGGAACAGAGGCTGCCAAAGGAAACTTTAGCTGGGACTAAAAGGGAGTTCATCGAGGAGATAAGCAGCAGACCAAAGTGAACCCCCTCACAATTCACTTGGTCGAGGCGTTTTCCTGACTTGATCGGACAATTACGGGCAAAATGTCCCTTACCCCCACAGTACAAACAAAGACCAGAGTTTTGCCTTCTGGCTCTTTCTTCTGGAGACAGCCGGGAGAGACCCATCTGCATGGGCTTCTCTACGTCCTCAGAAATGGAAAATACACATGGAGTAGACCTGACAGGTGCTCCTTTCTCAGCCATCCGCTCTCTGAGACGACGATCAATCTTAATAGAAAGCTCCATGAGTTTATCGAGCGTCTCAGGAGCGGGATACTGAAGGAGACTGTCTTTTATAGACTCTGATAAGCCGAGGCGAAACTGACTGCGCAGGGCTGGGTCATTCCAGCCACAGTCGTTCGACCAACTGTCTGAGAGTGCGTAACTGAGGATTACTACCCTGTCTGAGAGTGCGTAACTGACTCTCAGTGGATGCCTCTCTATCAGGGTCATCATACAAAAGCCCTAAAGACCCAAAAAAGGCGTCTACTGATGACAACGCCGGATCCTCTACTTTTAAACCGAATGCCCAGGTCTGAGGATCTCGCTGGAGCAAAGAAATAATAATTCCGACCCGCTGAGATTCAGTACCTGAGGAGATCGGTCTTAACCGAAAATAAAGTTTACAGGATTCTTTAAAATTAAAAAACTCCTTCCTATCACCAGAAAAACGGTCAGGCAAGTGCATTTTTGGTTCAGGGACTACCCTCGGGGAAGTTCGTAAAAGATCTTCCTGCGACTTCACCCGAAGGGAAAGATCCTGAAACATCTGAGTAAGTTCTTGAAGCTGGCTGACGAGGAGCTGACCAGGATTTGGCTCTAAACCTGTGGGATTCATGAGGCCGATAACTCTTACAAAACTGAATAAGGAAAAAATTAAACCCAGTTTAATTTTAGGTTTTGGTGTGGCCGGTAATAATGTTATGATTCCAGTACTCCTGACCGGAGGAGATCTCATGGCAATGGTCAGAGTACTGGAGGGGAATGCTGGTTACGGGAGCAGGAAAGCCTAGTAGCCCCTGGCGCCCTAACTCCGTTGTCTCACCCGTGTTGTCAGAAATCCCCTGCGAGACTATGGTTGCTTGAGCCCATGGTAGCCGCGTTTGAAGGGCAGATTATGTCTGCCCAACTCCGATGCCCCCTCAGGTCTTAATGGGAGACAAAGGGAAATCCGAGACAGGGTGATAACAAGGGGCCCTCTGACTAAACAACCAGGCCCGGGGCTACAAGCTAACTGAAAAACCTTGAAGTATGTGCGGAAACCCGCCAGGGAAAAGGACAACCAAAATCCACTAGTCCGTTACTCCTACCCAGCACCGCTGGATACCAGAGTGGATCTGTGGGAGCGGAATCCTCCGCAAAAGCTCCGAAACACAAATAATAAATAATAAATAGTAAAGCGGCCAAGCCGCAACACACGGCAACGCCGTGACTCACGAACACCACTGGATGTTAAAAGGTGCTCGGTCAGGACTCCAGGAACAGATGACGACTTCCGAGTACAGGACAACTGAGGACAGGAACGACCGGATACAGCAGGACTGGAAACACTCTCAGCCAACAGATACAGCAAGCAGGAAGCTATTACCGGCGTCTGTGAGAAGCCCAGGAAGTGTATTTAACAGGGAGTCCTCCAATCAGCTGATTAGAGACTGATTGGACTAGATGCCATACAGCTGCCAAGCTGCATGGCCAGGAAACAGGTGCCCTATTAATTTAAATGGACCTAGCAACGGGGAACGCGGTCCGTCAGTGGCGTCCCCGTTGCTAGGGTCCGTGCGGCTCCGTGCGCCCGGCGTCAAGCGTTGCCAGGGAGCTGGCGGCTGTACGCGCACGGCGTCCCTGGTTGCTAGGCGCCGGGCTGCACCAACGAGCGGACCCCGGCGCCTAACAAAAAGGGTATGACCTAGTGAGATAGCAGAAGCATGTGTGTATGAATCCATATTTGGGGGGGTCATGTATCATCGTGCCGTACGTGTTTTAAATCAAGCTTCGAGGTATTGCGAAGTATACATTTGAATTCCTTCTTATCCCGTGGTACGGGTCTGTGGATGGGCTGTCAAACTTTACCGAGCTCTCTTCGGCTTTTGGTTGCAACAAAATGGGGGAGCACATTTTAGTTGATGATACATGAATGGGGGGATATGTGATTGCTGATATCTGTACCTGTATTCCCTATCGACTATGTGTGTCATTACCTGAAGGTTGTAGAGATGAAGATAAAGAACACTTATGGTAAATGCATTGATAAACTATGTGAGTTTAATATACATTTGCCAATTGAGGTCTTGTCTTGTCTTGATGTACATGTTGACTGTAGTATCTTTGTGCTTTTGCTAATAAACGTAAGCAAAGCTTTATCAATGTCCATACACTTACAAAAAGTGTTGGGCTAGCGTAAAATTAAAAGTACTAGGGACATGGGGGTCTATGGCATAGTCCATCTGTTGTCGGTGTACAAGGTTGTCAAAACTTCTTCTTTAGTCTATCTGTTGTCTGCATACAAGGTCGTCAAATTCCTCTTCCTAGCGGGTCTTTTTACCTTGGAGAAAACGAGAAACAGGTGAAAGAAACGGACCGTGGAATCACATTTTCATCACAACAGTGTCTCTATCGTTGGGTCATAAATCACATCCATTGGAATTATAATGTCCTCACTCCTTAGACTCATCACTTTAGTACTCCGTTTACACTTCGTTAAAACCCGAACGCATCTAAATATCAGACCGACTAATATGATGACACCCAGGACACATAGAAGAAACTCCCCTACATCCATTATAATTCCTTGAGCCCATTCTCCTAAACCAGAGAACCAATTTCGTGGGTTCAACCATGACACCCAACCAGTCAGCTCATTACCCACAGCAGCAAGGGTGAGATTGTGTCTCCTGCGGAATTCCCACTTTAATTGGAGAATGTCGTCCATCTTTTGGTCTATGACCTCGACCGGGTCCTCGGTACTATTCGTAATATAAGTGCAGCATTTTACGCCGTACTGCGTTGCCAGTGTGACACAATATCCGCCTGTCACTGCTGTGAGATAATTAAGAACCATCCTATGCTGAACCAGTTCTGTCTTATAAGCTTGGAGCTCTCTTCCGGTATATCTAAAAGTGTCGTCATACATTTCAGTTATATTGTCTAATAAATTTGCAAGCGCAGATATATATTTATAGTTCAACACTCCTCTGGCGGTGCGAGTGATGTCTAATGCGAGTAGAACCTGAATCCCGGTGGATTCATGGATCAGGTCAGAGGCCGGATGCTCTGTCCTTTCTGTCAGTTGCGTTTTAACTACGTGCTCGTAATGGGTGTGAGTGTAAGGAGCTTGGGCACCACGGTGAATATCTTTCATTTTGGTATGCGATACAGTCATTACCTCAGGCAGTACTTTTCCAATATAACACAATCCTTCTGAGTTTGGGGCAAGCCACTTATACGCCTTCCTCCCGCATATGAAATATGCATCATCGGGGAGAACATATGGGACGTAGTAGGACATAACCATATTACACATTTTCCATATGAAATCTCCTAACCCTAATTCTCCCATCTGTTTAGTACACGTATCTGTTTGTATGATATGTGCACAGTATCCTGGTGATACCTCTCCAACTCTCATGATCCTACTTACTAGGGTATACCTATATCGGAAAGATTTTCCACTACCGGCTATGTGGCGTATAAGCTCTGTATCTGTAGGCATTCTATCTGCTCTATAGGAAAAGGTCATGGTTTGGTTACTCCATGACACTTCCCAATTTCCCGGCTTTCGGGGATTGGAAATGTTAAAACGTATTAGGGATCTATCCACATGATATTGGTGGAGCTTCAAACTAGGAGGACTGGAGATATTAAACCTCCTGTCCACCGGCCTCCCACCACTTAGCTCAAGTACCTCCCCTATAGTTAAAGGGAAGGGCACTAATTCTGATTTGCTATGGCCTTGAGGTACTTGAGAGCATACCCAACAATCTGTCTGATTTAACACCTTACCCACTAAGGAGTGATAGTCACTCAATGGATGCCGGTCCATGTGGATATTAAAACTGGACTGACATTTCTTGATGCACCCATCCTCAACTAGGTTATCACAATGCCTACAGATGCAATTTTCTTCAGCTAACAATCCTTCACAATGTCTACAAATAACATGGCTGCTAGATCGTTTTCCGGTACTCGCCTTTGCTCGGTGATTGTGTTGTTATTGGAAATTTACACCTCTGTCTCAGTCATCAGAAACCCATTCCGGATCCTTTCTCGACCTCACTGGTACTCTCACCGAAACAGACTGCTCTGGTCAACATCATGGTCAACAGGAAAATCCATATCACAGTCTCTTGGGGCAAGTCCATCTTACAGGAGGAGAAAAGGAGAAATTTGTAATGGGGGTACAAAAAAACAGTTTAAGGGGGAGAGAAACTTGTTACGATAATTAGTTCTCTAGTCTTGTTGTTCTTCTTGTTCTGCTGTCATCTCAAAGGTGCTGTCTCTCAGTCTTCTAAACGAACACTCTGGTGATGCAATATTCCTTCCAAACCAGCGATCTTTCTGTAAGGAGCAAAAATCTTGCATTACCATTTGTCTAACTGATGTGTGACATACCATCTTTAAAACATGAAAACATGAGAAAGACGAGAGAGAGAAAAAACAACAAGAGAGAGAGAGAGAACCGTTCATATATGTATATATCACATAAATCAACAAAAAACAACAACAGGAAAAAAAACATTTTTCAAACACTTTAAAACATTGTCAGATCTTCCGTTCATCATCAGGCTGTCATATCTACATGCCCAATGGTATCCTTGCGCAGTCCCTCCCACCAGCACCTCCATACTCCACCCTTTGTATCTGGCCAGGATACATTGATGCGGGTAGGTCATGCTGGGGTTTGGTAGACTTCTGCAAAGACCAAGTAGTCAGGTGATGTTGGAGCTGTTGTGGTGAACGTCAGAGATGGGGAAAGAAACACTTTACAGGTACATTATAACGTTTTACCCGGTCATTCCTGTGTCTTCAAGGAATGCCCTCCCAAGATTATTAACTGTTACCTCAGGCTTACCATCAGTCCTAATGATCACCTTTCCTGACTACATATCATGGGTGTTGCCCAAAATTCTTCCTATATGATCCCTGATTATAATTTGGTGAGTCATAACTTTGCTCGTGTTCTTGTCTAGGGGGTCTGACTTTATGTGGGCTGTTACAGTTGCTGGCATAATGCCCTTCTCTTTTACAAAGATAACAAATCCTTGGCTTCCTCCATGTGCTAGTGGCCTGGGGTTTCTATCGACTTGATGCCTCCTCTAATGCTTGGATGCTCATTATCATCAACCGCTCTCCCTGTGCTTCCCTGGTTCTTTGGATATTGCGGTCATGCTCGATAGCTGACTCTCTTAATGCAGCCACCGAGATACCTCTCCAGTGAGGTAGAGAGGTTTGTACCCTGATTCTTAGTGTGTCTTTTAAGCCGTCCATTAATACGGACACAGCTACTTCTCTGTGGTGTACATTAGTTTTAATGTCATCTATACCAGTGTACCTAGCCATGTCCTGCAATGCCCGATGGAAATAATCAGCAGCTGTTTCTCCCTCTTTGTATTTGATGGAGAAAATTTTATTCCATTTGGCGACAGCTGGAAAATACTCTTTTAATTGTAAATTTATTCTTTTCACATTATCTTGGTTGTACACACCCGTAAGGGGTACATCTTCATCTAGTTTACAGTCAGCGATAAATTTTACTGAGTCGACATCGGGGGGTAAACATGCCCTCAAAACTGTCCTCCAATCTTTGTTATTTGGCTCTGCAGAATTTCCTAGCTCTCTAATATACTTTTGACATGCAACTAAGTCTTCCCTGGGATCAGGGAATTCAGACAAAATTGTTCTCAATTCTGTTTGGGAAAAGGGGCAGTACATGGCGATGTTCCTGACAGGAGTGACTCCTGAAGTGTCAGTTTTCCCATTTGGTACTGCAATTACCCTGACAGGATTAAGTCCAATAACGTCATTCTGAGTTGGTTCTATAATATGAGGTACATTTGTTTGTGCGTGATGTATAACACCGTACGTACCTGTGGACACGACCTCACCTGACCCTCCGTTAGGGGGTTTGATTACTGCCTTTACCGATTTGGTCGTGTCCACCTGGATGTCTTGTGTGATGGCTGCTGGAAAAGGTACCGACATCGTGCTGGGCTCACTTTCTTGTTTGTAATCCTGAGGGAAGTTTAACATGGGGTGCAACTTGCACAGGTTAACATTTGTAATTCTTACACTTTCATTTTCATAAACATTATTACATTTGTTACTTTCATTCTTAATACAGTTACTAAGTGCATTTTTATCGTACACCATTGCGCTATTCTCTGCAACCATAATCCTCTCCATTGCCTTGTCTCTCCTCTCAAGATGAAAGTCAGGTATGTAAGTTAAATTTCTTTGCATTTCACTTTCCTGTTGCCATAACTGTAAACAATCATAATGTTTAACTCGTTGTTTCCAGGATTTTATGAGACAGATCCTTCGCCTTAAATTATGCAATACCTCTGAGTCAAAACTACCTATCCCAGGAAATGGTGCTTTATCCCCCACAGTCATTCGTGTCCATTCGTCACAAAAGGTCTCAGTGTGGGGACCATACCTCCCCCACATTACTAACCGAGCAGACCCTCGGGGTCTGCGAGCCTCTTCAGTCTGAACCCTGACTGTTGAACGTCCCTGTGTTGTGCACTTGGCTGCCATTGTGGACCTTTTTAACACAGAAAAACTTCCTAAAATGCACCAAACACAGAAGTCTACGGTGGAAGTTCTCCAAGCTCTACCACCAGCTTCTTCTGCTCCGAGTACACAGATCCGCCCCTTTTAGCAGACACACGTAATCGTTGCAGGCCCTACCAGCGAAAATTCCTTATTTTTACACAAATCACACTTGCATGTGCTCCCTACAACACGCATGGGGGCAATTTAATATATGACCTCATATCACGTTGCGTTATTGGTCACACATACAACCGTGCGGTCCAATCGTACCACTTATAGACACTTGTTGCCCATAAATGGTAGGATCATTGGAGTCTCCCTACTGTGCTCCAAAACAGCCAGAGCGTAATACCACGAAAACTTTATCACACTCCGTCGCACTAGTTCACCAAGACCGTGCATGCACGTTTTCACCTAGACCGTGCTCATCACGTATTCACCTAGACCGTGATTCACCAAGACTTACTTCACCAAGATTTCACCAAGACTTCACCAAGAGGTGTTCAATACACTCATACCGTTTTCAACCCACTATCATTCTATAGTTTTCTGATCAGAAAAATCATTTCCCGTAATCTGATAGCTCTCCCCAGAGGCATTACAGTAAAGTAAGGTATTTAAACTAAATTTTGGAAACTGAACAAATGTGTGCTATTATCTTGTGGCTTCTGTATCGCCTTACTATAAATGTAAGCAATATTTCACTATATAAATGCTTACCAAACACCACACAGTATCTTCTATGCTGTGTGCTTGTTTTTACAATTACTCTTTTAAGTATTACTCCTTAATGTATCATTTTTTACTCTTTAACTACCAATAGCAACAAATCTTTCTCAGCACGTTATCAATTATGAAATGGCAACCAGGAAAGTGAGATGTGAAGATTACACAAATGAACATGCAATTCTAAATTAATCTAATAACATACATTGATGTAAGCACACGCATATAGATATTACATATATGAGACCCTATTCAGTGCTTCTAATTTGCATATGAATGTGCGATTTCTTTCACTGCTGGGAGAGGGGGAAAAAAAAACCAAAGGTTAATTTGCACTTCAATGGTTATCCTACACCAAGCAGAGTTAACCAGGCTCCTGAAGAGGGACAGTGACAAAACCAAAAAAAAAAAAAACCACTACGTTTTATTTGTGTATTTATTTAATTTATTATTAATTTTTTTATTTAACTCTATCTGAACCACTTATGATTGACTATGATATGGACTAAACGAATGCAAAAAAAAAAAAAAACTCATTAAATTATGATTTCTTTTTTTTTTTTTTTGTTTTACAACCAAGACCCAATTTCACTTGGTAACAGCTGGGCAGACGAAGCTTCAAAATCAGCAGCAAGCACAACCATACAAACCAACATCACACAACTGATGACATTTAACACAGTTAACATGCAACAGTTAATTGAAATGCAAAATTTGTGTTCCCTACAGGAGAAGGCGGTCTGGAAGGTGAAGGGATATGGTCAGGAGTCCTCAGGACTTTAGAAAGATGGACACGGTAAGCCAGTGGCCTCCAGGGCATATCTCCCAAGCCAAGCTGAGGCGGCACACGGTCTGGCTCATTTGGGCAAGGAAGGTATGTGCAAATTGGTGAGAGCCTACTGGAGTGCACCAGGGTGCACTTCTCATGCAGGTAAGAAAGCAATGACATGTCTTACTTGCTTGAGGAAGAATATTGGTAAGGCAATACCAATGGAGCCATCCCATATCACTCCTACAGACGGACCTTTTCAGGTAATACAAATCAACTTCATACAGTTACCACCCTGTAGGAATTTAAAGAATGTGTTAGTATGTACCGATGTCTTTTCAAACTGGTTAGAAGCATTCCCCGCTGCCACAAATACTGCTGTGTTCACTGCAAAGAAAATCGTGCAGGAATTTGTGTGCTGATATGGTATCCCTAGACTGATTGAAAGTGATAGGGGTACCCATTTTACAGGTGAAGTCTTTCAGGTCATGTGCAAACTGATAGGTATTAATAGTATGCTGCATACTCCATATCGGCCACAGGCATGTGCGAAGGTGGAGAGAATGAACAGCACTATTAACAACAAGCTGAGCAAAGTGATGGCTGAAACTGGGTTGTTGTGGCCAGAAGCATTGCCACTAGTGTTGTACAGCATCAGAAGCATTCCCAGGTCACCGCTTAACTTATCACCCTTTGAAGTTCTTTTTGGGCGACAACCACATGTAATGATAGACCCCCAGGATGATTTGAAGTGCAATAACGAAATAACTGTGCAATATTTGGTTAGGATGAGCCAGCAACTGAGAAACCAGCAAAGGAATCTAAAACTGGCGATTCCTGACCTACCAAGCAGTAACTTTTATGACATTGAGCCTGGGGATTATGTAATGATTCAAATTTTTTACTCTCAGGTTGCCTCATAGACAGGTGGGAAGGACCATATCAAGTTTTGTTGGCCAGCACGACAGCACTAAAGGTTGCCAAGAGAGAGACTTGGGTCCACTCGTCCCACTGCAAGAAGGTTGCTGACCCGTAGAAAACTCGTGACAAAGAGAAAGGTGAAGAGAACCTCGTATCACTAGAGAATTTGTTCTGGGAAAGCTGAGAGGCAGGACTGTTGAACAGCACCTGAGCGCGGAGAACAACAAAATCAAGGACGGTTTTCTTACCATTCTTTTTTCACCCCCCCCCACTGCATTTTTTTTGTTTTCCTTCTTATTTTTGCTCCCTAAAAAAATGGACCTACATCAAGAGACTGTGTTTCCGCTTTTTCTTGTGACTGTTTTTGATCAGGACAATCTGTTTTTGTGAAGGCCCTGAGACGTCGAGCAAGGATCTGGAATGGATTCTGATGGAGAGTACGGCTTCATAGGAGCAGCATATCACTCTAGTAAAGGCTGGTATCAGTAAGAGATCAGTAAGAGATCTGGTAGTCACGGAGCTCGTAGGCAATGTGAAGGGTTATTGTCTGATGAATATTGTATATGTAAGCATTGCGAAAACATAGTCAAAGATGGGTGCATCCAGAGATATCAGTCAAACAGTAATATCGACACTGGCAGACATCCATTTAGTGATTACCACTAATTAGTGGGTACGGTCTTAAACCAAACAGAATGCTGGGTGTGCTCACAGGTACCTCAAGGACAGAGTAAGTCAGGATTAGTGCCATACCCTTTAACGATAGATGAGGTACTTGAATTACGGGGTGGGAGACCGGTGGACAGGAAATTCAATATATCTAGGCCCCCTAGCTTGAAGCTCCACCAGTACCACGTAGATAGGTCACTATTGTGTTTTAATGTGTCCAACTTCCGAAAACCAGGAAATTGGGAAGTGACATGGAATAACCAGACAATGACCTTTTCACACAGAGCTGATAAAATACCTATCAACTCCGAACTTGTACGTAAGATAGCCACAAGTGGGAAGTACTTTCGGTATAGGTATACACGTGGGATCAAAACCATGTGTGCTGGAAAAGTGTTGCAGGGGTATTGTGCCCACATCATCCAGCCCAATACTTGTACTGAGCAAATGAGAGAACTGGGGATCGGTTTCTTCATAAGGAAGATATGTGATATGGTGTTGTTGCATTTTGTCCCTTATGTTCTTCCAGATGATGCCTACTTCATACGTGGGGGGAAAGCGTACAAGTGGCTTACTCCAAGCTCTGAGGGATTGTGTTATATTGGGAGAGTACTACCAGAGGTTATGACCATAGCACACGACAAAATTAAAGACATTCACCGCAACGCTCAGACTCCTTATACTCATACCCATTATGAACACATCATCAAGAGACACCTCATAGATAGGACAGAGCCTGCAGCCTCTGATTTGATCCATGAATCCCTCGGGATTCAGTTCCTTCTCGCATTAGATATCACCCGTACTGCCATAGGAACTATAAATTATAGGTACATCCATGCGCTAGCGAACTTGATAGATAATATCACTGAGATGTATGATGACACCTTCAGGTACAGTATATGGGCAGGGAGTTACAAGCCTACAAAAAGGAGCTGGTTCAGCACAGGATGGTCCTGAATTATGTCACGGCTGTGACAGGTGGGTACTGTGTTACTCTGGCAACTCAATATGGTGTGAAGTGCTGTACGTATATTACGAATAGCACTGATGACCTCACGGAGATCATCGATCAAAAGATGGACGAGATCTTTCAGTTAAAGTGGGAGTTCAGAAGGAAACACATCCTTACCTTGACGGCTGTGGGTAATGAACTGACCGGCTGGATCTCATGGTTGAACCCACTCAAATGGTTCTCTGGGTTAGGAGAGTGGGCACAAAATGTAATTGCAAGTGTAGGAAAGTTTCTCCTTTGTATCCTGGGTGTCGTCATAATTATTGGTCTGATATTCAGATGTGTTCGAATTTTGATGCAGCGCAAACACAGGACAAATTCGATGAGTCTAAGGAGCGAGGGCATTGTAACAGTGGCAGATTTGATTTATGACCCATCCGTAGAAACAGTGTTGTGATAAGGATTGCAAATGAATTTCATGGCCTGTTTCTTTCACCATTTTTTCTGTTTCCCTCTCTAGCCAGAAACATTCAACCGGAAAAGACGTCAACCAATACCCAAATTTATGTAAAAGTATTTAATGTGTCTTACCCTCATCTCTGCAACCACACATAACAGCATACACATACGTTCCCCCTCCATGTATCATCAGATAAATGTGCTCCCCATGTTGGTATAAGAAGCTGAAAATGTGAGTGTTTAAAAGCCCTTGCCTGAAAAGAGCTCTGTAATGTTTGTTTGCCCATGTACAGACCCTTAATACGGGATGAGAAGGATTTAATGTATACTTCGCAATACCTCGAAGCTTACCTAGAACATATACGGCACGATGATACATGACCCTCAGACATTCATTCATACATACATGCTTTTTCCTATCCCACAAGGCCAGGGGTTCTCAAACTTGGTCCTCAGGACCCCACACAGTGCATGTTTTGCAGGTAACCCAGCAAGTGCACAGGTGTATTAATTACTCACAGACACATTTTAAAAGGTCCACAGGTGGAGCTAATTATTTCACTTGTGATTCTGTGAGGAGACCTGCAAAACATGAGCTGTGTGGGGTCCTGAGGACCGAGTTTGAGAACCCCTGCACTAGGCTATACATTTCCCACTTACAACTCTTCCCTGGTCATCCGAAATTTGTATATAATGTATAGATAATATTTTCAGTTTTATTAGTTATGTGTAGCAGTTATAGTTGACTGCCAAAGGGTGGACTGTTAAATTCAAAAATATTATAGCCACACGCATCCGTGCGGGTGCTTATCCTGCCGCTAGTCCACCACGCATGTCAGGTCCGACCCCCCTTCACAAGTACAAAAGCATCGCACAGCTGCGATACTTTCGTACTTTATGAGTAACTCCCTGCCAGCACAGCTCGTGTGCTGGCAGGAGTTACTCTTCACTGTGAGGGCCGCAGCAGCTGCGTGTAATGTCAAGCATCTGCTGCGGCCCGCCCCCCCCCCCAATGATCCTGGCATGCCTGCTTTGCCCTGACCGTGTCTCCTAAACAACAGCCAAATGCAGCCAGCCCGCCCCCTCCTGCTCAGAGACTGCCTCTGCCTGTCAATCAGGCAGAGGCGATCGCAGGGCTAAGACAGTCATCGGCACTGTGGCGCCGGTGCATGCGCAGTTCAAACCCGATGCGAGAATATATTCAAAGAAGAAAGAAAAGAATTGGTCTTAGAGTTATTATGCACATTTAAAATATAACTTTTATTGTTGTCCTCTTAAAAGGCTTGTAACTGAAATATTAAAAACTAGAAACAAATGACAAGACAAAGTGTAACATATAATATTAAAAACCACACACTGTACTCTAATATATATATAATTATAGTAGAGAGACTGCTGCTGGCAGTATTCACTGCGCTATTGGCACTGCAGCAGTATAATTATAGTAGAGAGTCTGCTGCTGGCAGTTATCACTGCTCTATTAACACTGCAGCAGTATAATTATAGTAGAGAGTCTGCTGCTGGCAGTTATCACTGCTCTATTAACACTGAAGCAGTATAATTATAGTAGAGAGTCTGCTGCTGGCAGTATTCACTGCGCTATTGGCACTGCAGCAGTATAATTATAGTAGAGAGTCTGCTGCTGCCAGTTATCACTGCTCTATTAACACTGCAGCAGTATAATTATAGTAGAGAGTCTGCTGCTGGCAGTATTCACTGCGCTATTGGCACTGCAGCAGTATAATTATAGTAGAGAGACTGCTGCTGCCAGTTATCACTGCTCTATTAACACTGCAGCAGTATAATTATAGTAGAGAGTCTGCTGCTGGCAGTTATCACAGCTCTATTAACACTGCAGCAGTATAATTATAGTAGAGAGTCTGCTGCTGGCAGTTATCACTGCTCTATTAACACTGCAGCAGTATAATTATAGTAGAGAGACTGCTGCTGGCAGTATTCACTGCGCTATTGGCACTGCAGCAGTATAATTATAGTAGAGAGACTGCTGCTGCCAGTTATCACTGCTCTATTAACACTGCAGCAGTATAATTATAGTAGAGAGACTGCTGCTGCTGCCAGTTATCACTGCTCTATTAACACCCGAGTCAGTGGTGTAACTAGAAATTTTTCTCCCCCAAGCCAAAAAATTCTTCGGCGCCCCCCACAACCCCTATCCCCGATAATTGGCACTAGTAAAGGGATAAACATGCCCGCGCATCGGAAAAGGGGCGCGGCTTTGTTAGAATGGGCGTGGCTTCACATAAAGGGGCGTGGCATTGCAGGAAAAGACTACCTCATACCCCAGTTTTGCAACCTGCACGCCCAGACGTTAGCCACCACAGGAAAGAAAAATAATCCTGATTCATGCCCCTTACATTATTTGTCATTTTTCCTCCTTAATGCCCAGTATACATTATGCCACATACTGCAATGGCCCTTAGACATTATGCCACACACAATAATGCACATGACACAATATGCACACACCGTAATGCCCCCAACACATTATGCCACACACCGTAATGCCTGTGACACATTATGACAGGAATCGCAATGACCCTGAGACATTACACCACATACCACAATGCTCGTGATATAGTATACCACACACCATAATGCCTGACACATTATGCCACACACTGCAATGACCCTGAGACATTATACCACATATCACAATGCCCGTGATATAGTATGTCACACACCGTAATGCCTGTGACACATACCGCAATGCCCGTGATATAGTATACCATACACCATAATGCCTGTGACACATACTGCAATACCCGTTATACCCTATGCCACACACCACAATGCCCGTTATACATTATGCCACACTGCAGTGCCCCTGAGACATTATACCACAATGCACGTGATATAGTATGCCAGACACAGTAATGCCTATGACACATTATGACACACACCGCAATGTCTGTGATACATTATGCCACACACCGAAATGCCCATTACACATTATGTCCTACAGTAAGGCTTCTAATTACTTTTAAATTACCTGCTCATTGCCAGGGGTTTCATGCTCTTGGTTCCATGCACGGTGCCAGGGGTTTTCATGCTCAGGGTGTCATGCTCGTTGACAGGGGTTTCATGCACTGGGTGTCATGCTCGTTGCCAGGGGGTAGTGTTTGTTGCTATGGCTGTGCTCTCCCAGTGCCACATATGCCCCCAGTGCCAGATATTCCCCAACAGTGCCAGGTACTCACATGCCCCCAGTGCCAAATATAGCCCCCCCCATGTGTCAGGTACACATATACCCCCCCCCCCAGTGCCACATATGCCCCCAGTGCCAGATATTCCTCCACAGTGCCAGGTACTCACATGCTCCCAGTACCAAATACAGCCCCCTCCCCCCCCCATGTGCCAGGTACACATATACCCCCCAGTGCCACATATGCCCCCAGTGCCACATAAATCCCCCTCCCCCTGTGCCACATATGCTCCCCCAGTGTCGTCCCCCCCCCGCGCTGTTTTATGTCGGAGGGACACGGAGGGCACAGCGCGCGCCTCTCCTGTGTCCCTCCTGGGTTTCCGGCGGGTCTGTTAAAGGAAGTGGCGGTTCGTGAGCCAATCAGAGCTCACGAATGGCACTTCCTTTATTAGACCCACCGGAGACCCAGGAGGGACACAGGAGAGGAGCGCGCTGTGCCCAACGTGTCCCTCCAACACAGCAGCGGAGGGTTAGTGAGAGCAGATTGACATGCGGACGCTCGTCCGCATGTCAATCTGCGTTAAATCAGTGGCGCCCCCGCAGCCCCTCGCCCCCAAGCCAACGTGAGGGCTGCGGGGGCAGTAGTCACGCCACTGACTGCAGCAGTATAATTACAGTAGAGAGATAGCTGCTGGCAGTATTCACTGCTCTATTAACACTGCAGCAGTATATTTATAGTAGAGAGACTGCTGCTGGCAGCAGTGCCATACTGAGACATTTTAGCGGTGTGTAAGAAACCGCATCGGCGCCCCTCCCATATTGAAAACAGGGCCAGAGCGTGCTTCAGGCGCGCGTCAAAAAATATAGGCACGTGGCTTCATGGGGAAGGGGCGGGGCCGCAAAATAATACCAATTCATATTACGCTGTACAGTAGTCTCCATTATTCAAATTACTCCGCACAGTGGCGCCACTTACACACATTACACCAGGTAGAGTCCCTGTCACATATTACGCCAGGTAGAGCCCCTGTCGCACATTACACCAGGTAGAGCCTCTCGTACACATTACGCCTACTGCTGTTGCTGCTGTTGTTGCTGCTAGGAGTCTCGATCGGCATCCCAGAGGGGAAGTCGGAAGACCACTTGTACTACTTCCAGTAAGCAATTGACTGTCCAACAGTCCTTTGTGGGGAAGATGAAATATCACAGAAGTTATCCTGTTGTAAACCGGATAACTGAGGCCTTGACAGCTATGTTGGTGTTAGACGTGCATCCGGTATCCGCCATTAGTTCAGTGGGACTTCAGCGGCAGTGGCAGCGCGGCCTAGCGGGTGTTGCTGGTGGTCCTGCACCCACAGTACATATGCGCTGTGTGCCAGGCATCACTGGCACAGTGCTAGTTACGGCACTGCATCAGATTCACATTACAGTTTCCAGATTGTACACTGTTATTTGATCAAATTAAAAACGTATTAGTAGATAATTTGCGAGGGGAGGGCCCAAAGATGTTGACTGCTTAGGGGCCTCCACAGTGTTTAATCTGGAACTGGTCCCTGCAATTTCTGTCCCTGAACTTCTCATGGTATTTTTCACAACAAATACCATAAGAGTGTAAACACACATGCGCCGCCACTCGCTACAACCCCTACAACCAAGACCCCGTGCAACCTTCTTCATCATGAAGCTTCCACTTTCTTGTAGTCAGAAATGGTGATTAGTGAGCTCTGGTCACCTGATCGCCTGTGCTGCTGCTGTGACCCCTGTGATCAGTAAAGTGAGGAGAGATGCCAGTACTTTGCAGCATCTCAGTTCACTGATCAGATGAGGTCACAGCAACAGCAAAGCAGCAAAGGATAGGTGACCATAGCTCACTGATCACTGGTCCCTGGGTTTGCACAGTGATCAGCCCATATATCCATCAAAGACACATGGCTGATTACAGGGGCCAGGGAAGGATGTGCAGGAAGCCCAGATAACACTATCTCAAGATAGCATTATTATCATAGGACTCCCTCCAGTATTTCTTTTTTACATTTTATGTTTAGTAAACTCGGGCAGATCGCATTTCCCATTACAAGCATGGGAAATGCTATTTCATAATTAAAAATAGGCAATATTAAGGGCTTGGAGGACAATTTTGCTAATTCTCCAAGTGCCCTTTAGTACATTTAGGTGATACTAAAATAATTGTGAAAAGGGTATAAAAAAATCCTTTTTTGCATTATGTTTGTTTAAATAATATTGACAAATATGGCCATATTTAACAACAGGAAAACCATTGAAAAATCACAGATATATCACTATCCCCATAAAGAACTGCGGGGGTGGCTACTGATAGTGCTTTTGAAAAAATTGAAAATATGTAAAATATTGCAAGTATCTCCAGCATTTCTTACATAGCAGCGATACTTAATTTTGCCTTAAGCCCGTAACGGCCATTTCCACATGTTTGTTGGACATAAATCACTTGATAAATAGGCCCCTATGGAACATTTCTGATGCCAGTGGCAAGTTTTGGGGGTGGGTCTTGGCAGCAGTTACTGATGAGAGTGCCTTTATATAGCATGAGCCCCACAGCTTATTATCTACTGTATAACACTATCCACACTGTGCACAGTACAGCAGACTGAGTCTGCATCCAGGTATGTATATACATATTATACACATAGCTAGTTCAGTACTCTGTGCTTATCAATATATCTACTGTTTATATACACCCTGACCAGCATCCAGGTATGTATATCCATATTATACACACATAGATAGTCCTGTACTCTGTATACTGTATATCTATCTATATACACAATGACCAGTATCCTGGTATGTATATCCATATTATACACACATAGATAGTCTTTAAACATCCTAGTGATATTTGGTGGACCCCCTTCCTTCAAAGTAAAGCATTCGTTACCTTCAAACCCAGAAATAAAGACACGGAGACTTGAATTTTGGCAGAAAAATTGCTAGCTATTTATTTGACCCTAACCAATAGCAAACCTGTAATAGAAAATTTTATTAAGATGCCGATCCAGCCGGCATATGGTGGCAGAAAAAAGAACGGCTCTATTAACCTAAACTAACCGTAAAATACAAAAAATTCGAAACCATCCTAATTTTACTACAACTATCAAAAAAACGGTAATAGGTGACAACTCAACCCCCACAGAAACTACCCACCCTGATGGGTGCCCTGCCGCTGCCTTCCCGGACGGGTGGTCAAGCGGCCAATAAGTTGATGGAGGTGAGTGCACCTAAACCACACCAAACTGTAAAACACTACAGCTTACCATACAACTACAAACTGCCGTTCTTTTCCGCCAACAGCGAAAGACTCATCCCCAAAGTCTTCGCACCGCCACCATAACCTACCCTAACTCCTGCAAAACGAAACCCAGATCCTCCAGGAAAAACATCATCCCCTCATTGGATAGATGTACACCATCAGGCCGAAAAAGGTGACTGTCTCTGAACCGAATCCTAGGGTGGCGAACTACCTTGCCTCCATGGGACAGTACCCACTTCGCCACCGCCCCATTCACCTTTTTCCTGGCCTCATCAATCTGGCGACCATCCGCCACACCCCTCCAACTCAACCTTGGCACCATCAAGGAGAAAACCAATACACAATTGGTCCATGCTGCGGCCACACTTGCCAGATCCTGTATCATGGCCCACCGCAGATCCAAGGATGTCCTCTTCCCCAGGTCGTTGCCACCTAGATGGACAACCAAAACCCTAGGGACTCCATGCTTGCTGGCCTGACTGACTAGCCTACTCCTCAGCTCGCTCCACATCATCCCTCGCCAACCAAGCCATCTAACACCCTGAGCTCTAGGCAACGTCTGAGCCCCCTCCGAGGCCACAAACTTGGCGGCCCAGTATACATAAGAGTGGCCGACCACCCAAATAGCCAAATTGTCCTCAAACCAACCTGAAGAGGGGGAAAAAAGGGGGGTAAAATTGATTACTAATCAGTTTCATTAATTGCATTCACCTGAAGGATCTGCCAAAAAGAAAAACTTTTAGTTCTCGATATTGCAGAAGTTACGGCCTAGCCGATCTGCACAATGCTTCTAGCCAATTTGAAGCGAACATAAACACACAATGGGGAAATTCAAATTAAATTTAAAAAAAAATTAAACAGGGGGGGGGTATAAAATGGGAAACACATGTAATAACTCAGCTGGAGGTGAAAGCGTAAAAACCTGCTGAGGGACTTTGATTAGAACTGATCAGCCGAATTGTAAAATTCGCAAAAGAACTCCAGACCCCCGCTGCCGGCTCAAGCCAGCAACGGCGAGTAGCTAATCTCTGAGTAGGATAAAAAAGGGGGGACAAACAAACGCACAATACCATAACGCACTTAACTGTAACAACATGATTATACAAATGTAACTGACAAACCACCACGCGCAATCCGACCTCTCATGCAACGGGGCGAATATATCGTCTGTAACTTGACGTCTTCCATCGCCCCACCGCCTGGATTTCAGTCCTGGACAAACCCGCCATCGCAGCGCCTATGCGAAAGGAATGCGTCCCGAACGCAGCGGGTGGGAGGCCCAAGCTTGCCAAACAGCGACCCAGCATCCAACGAAATTGGTATTTCGTCACCGGCAGCCCGTCATAATGCAGCAGCCATGACCCCCTCCCAACTGGTCGCACCGCCACATATTGCACCGCCAACCCTACTGGGCAAACGCTCTCCTCAAGCGCCGGAACTAAAGTGACCCATCGACCATAGATTGTTGCTTACGTCCTTGAACAAACTCCTCCCACTCGCTCCAAGCTTGTCCGTAAGCCCTGAGCGTGGCTGGCGCGACTGACCGCAACGCTAGACCCTCCAGTCCAGCCCGATCACCTGCCAAACATAACCGGGACAATGAAATCCATGTTCGTCGGCCTCGGGTGCCAACAACCAAAACCTTTCCCACTGCCCTCGCGACAAAGCGTCGGCAATTCCATTCTCCAGACCGGGCACATGCTGCGCGCGGAACCACAGGTTCCTACGTAGGCATGTCAATAGCAACTGCCCCAGCACCCGCAGAACCGCCGGCGACTTTGCCCTCTGGTTATTAATCGCATGCACCACGCCCAGATTATCGCATCTAAACAAAATGCTGCGATGAGCCAGCCGATCGCCACAGACCTCCAACGCCACCATAATGGGGAAAAGCTCCAGAAGCACCAGGTCCTTAGTTAAACCTTCGCGATGCCATTCAGCCGGCCACGAGGCCGCGCACCAAGATCCCTCCAGATAGCAATCGAATCCAGAGGCACCTGCTGCGTCGGTGAACAGCTGCAACCGCTCGCTGTCCACCGCTGGCGCCTGCCATATACACACCCCGTTGAAATCCTCCAAGAACGAGGCCCATATGGCCAAATCCCTTTTTATTTCGGAGGACAAACGCACGAAATGGTGTGGTCTGGCACACCCCGCCGTCGCCCTTTCTAGCTTCCGGCAGAAAACCCTGCCCATCGGTATTACCCGACAAGCAAAGTTCAACATGCCCAGCAAGGACTGCGCCTGCCGCAGCGTGAATTTACGCGACCCCTTGAACCAGCAAATAGCATCGCGGAGCTTCCAAACCTTGTCCCGAGGCAGTCGACACTCACCCACCACAGTGTCAATTTCAATCCCCAAAAATGACAAACAGGAGGCCGGACCCTCTGTTTTATCCACGGCCACGGGAACGTCGAAGTGGTAAAACAGAGCTCGAATGCTAAAAAGCAAGTCGCCGCAGCGTGGAGAATTTGCCGGACCCGCACACAGGAAGTCATCGAGGTAATGGGCGACCCCGTGACCCCCTGACGAAGACTCTACGCACCAATGTAGAAACGTGCTAAAACGCTCGAAAAAGGAGCATGAAACGGAACATCCCATCGGCAAACATTTGTCGATGAAATACTCCGCCCCAATCCGGAAACCCATAAAACGGAATGAGTCCGGATGCAACAGCAACAACCAAAAAGCGGACTCAACATCAATCTTAGCCATGAGGGCCCCAGCCCCGTAGCTGCGGACCATCTCTAATGCTTCGTCAAACGACTGATACACCACCGAGCAATGTGCCGGCGGTATTGCGTCATTGACCGACGCCCCCGACGGGTAAGAAAGATGCTGAATGAGCCGGAAAGTGCCTGGAGTCTTCTTAGGAACCACCCCAACCGGAGAGATGACCAAGTCATCCACCGGGGGTGATATAAACGGTCCCTCCATCCTGCCCAACCTGACCTCTTTATCCACTTTCTCCCGTAGTACTAACGGCAAGGCTCGGGCAGATTGGAGGTTCCGCTGTGCCCGCACGGACACCAGGCAAGCGAAACCCAAACTGAAAACCGGAAAACAAAAATTTTGCATCCTCCCTATTCGGATACAAGTCCAACCACCGGCCCATAGTCTCCAATTTAATTGGTGTTGGAGCTCTGCAGAGCGTTCCCGCTCGCGGCCTGTCTGGGGTAAGATTGCTTACCCCGCGCAGCCTGCCGATTGCCTTTGAAGCAGGAGGAGGCTGGATGGGATCCGCCACATTGCAGGCAGGAGTGTCGAAAACGACACTGCTTGCCGAAGGAACATGTCGCGCTGTTAAACGCGAAACATTTTCCTCTTGTGGCGGCACGCCCCCCTGCCCGGACGGCCGACCCACCTGCTTTGGCCAGTCCACCGTCTGCGCCGGACCCCTGGGCGGACGACGCTGCGCGGCGCCCGTCCGCCCCCGGTTTCCGGGGTTCCTCGGCCTGCTGCGAGGTCCGAGTTACCTTGAGCCAGACCTCAACATCCTTGAACCCAAAGTCCATGACCCGCAACCCGTCCTACTTTTCCCTAAATTCCTGGTCATACAGACGCCACTCAGAGCCCGAGGATGTGCGCCGCATGTCGTGTACGAGATGCAGGTACCGGATTACATTCATGTGCTCTTCCGGCCTGTCCGCCAGGTAGCACGCCGCAAATACCCAGAACCCGGCCAGCCAATTATCGAAGATCCGGAATGCCTCAGCCCCGATGCCCTTCTTCGCGGCCGCCGCCTTATAATCCTTCTTCGTGGCCTTCGTCAATACAAACACATCCACGAAGTCACCCCTGCGAATCTTCTTGCGGCAGCTATCCCGCAGCCCTCGCATTACGGCAGTGTAGTCGCAGCGAACGACCCCGGGCAAATCGCGGCACTTCTTGGCCCTACGAGCTTCCTCGCTAAGCCGCTTGCGCCTCTTCCGCCTCTTCTGCTGGCCTGCCGCCCGCTTGGCGAATTTCGCCGCCCTCTTCTTCGCCCTAGTTGTGCTACTTACTTCGGACGCCTGCGACGACAGAGAAGATGAAGAGGAGGAAGAAGAAGTACGACAACTAGAGCTCGTGGGGGAACCCGATATCGACTGCACCACCTCACCTGATGCCGTCGACCGCCCCGACATGGAATCCTCTGGCGTGTCCACCTCGACGTCTTCCTCCATGGATTCTGCCATCTCTTATTCCTCGTGGTCCCCTATAAAAGATAAAGAAGAGGGAGACTCGGCCCGTACTCGCGGCGCATGCCGAGCCCTACGTGGGGGGGGCGCTGCGGCCGTGCGCCCCTGCCCATCCTGTCCCGGACCTAGTTCCAATTCCGAGGCGGCCGCTCCAAGCTCCCGGCAGGCGCGCGCTACCCGCTGCGCCGCTGAGGCCCTCCGCCTGCCGGACCCGCCTGCCCCCGCAGGCGCGCCGTAACTTGCCGCAGCCCACGGGGAGGCCACCGCGGCTAGCGGCCCCAACGCCTCCACCACTGTGGCCAGGGCCGACGCCAGCGCACCGGAAGGGTCCCGACCGCCGTGAAACCCGGCAACGGACCCCGAAGGACCCCCCGCCAGTTCCTGGGCGCGATCCCGCGTCCGCCGCCCGACAGTCGTGACCCGGGCACCCGATGCCCGTTGCCCCGGCGTGGAAGCTGGGGCACCCCTGTCGTAGCCCTCACTCTCCCCCTCCGAGTATGCCTCCTCCCCTTGCGGATCAGAACTATCCCCCGTTCCTGGGGAGGACCCGCCACCATGCCAAGCAGCGCGTGCCGCGGCCCTGCGGCCACTAATCCATTCCCTGTCCCCCCTCCTCCCTCGAAAGCCGATGTATCCCGGCTCCGGTGGAGTGTTTTGGGGAGACAGGGAAAACCGCAGCGCAGCTGCGTGCGGACGCGCGCACACTGCGCCGCCCGCGATGGGCACGCGCGCATCCCGTGCGCGCGCCCCATCACCACTCCCTGCCGTGTCCCTTTTTGCACGCCCTGCCCTCTCTTGCCCAGCGCTGTCCCTTGACAGACTCTGCTGCATCCCCCTTCTTCTCCCACCCCCCCGGCCCCTGCCGGACTCCGGCTGCCGAGGAGTTATCAGTGGGTACAGAGGTGCTGGCGGCTTCCCGCCACAGAGTTCCCGGCCGCCGCACCAGTCCCAGCCGCCGCGCAAGGCTCCGTGACAGGCCCCACGCGGCGAACAAACGACCCCCGTCCGGCCCTCCCCCCCCGCCCGGCACTTCCACCCGGCCGCGGCAAGGGGAAAGCAATAGAGGCCGGGTCAGGACGCACCGCCTGGCGCCCTCCGCGGCGCGCGGGCGCCCGCCGCCGCCGCACACACTCCTGCATCCGCCGCTCCAGGAGGCGAGGGCCGATGCCCGTCAACCTCCGGGTGGCCTGAACGGACCTCCGCCCCCCCCCCCCCCCCCCCGCCTGCCCGGCCCCCAGCGGCGAGGCCGACCTGGTCTGCCGCACTGTGCTCCCGCCCGCACTCGTGGAGGCCCCGGGGGACGGAGCCCCGTCCCCCAGGCCTACCACCCCTTCCCCCGGCCCAGCTCCACCGCCAGAAGCGCGGTACCGAGCTGGAGGCCCGGCGGAACGTTGAGGGCGGGAAGCCATGATTGAATGCAGGGGAGTTATAAACAGGTAGAAGGGACAAAGTGTATTTGTAAAACACACTCACAATTTATGTGGGAAAATTCCTGCACTGCTGCACTCACCCACTCAAGGCAAATCACCACAAGAGAGAACTAAAATGGCCTCACCTTCCCTATATATATTAAACCCTCCCCTTCAAACAGGCTGTACTTTCCTCACAGCTAGGTCCACCCCTCACCAGATGTTTAACTCTTTCCTTTCCTATGCAGTCAATTCTCTCTCCGTACTCAGTGAACTGTATATCTATCTATATACACGCTGACCAGCATCCAGGTATGTATATCCATATTATACACACATAGATAGATATACAGTACACAGAGTACAGGACTATCTATATACACGCTGACCAGCATCCAGGTATATATATATCCATACTATACACACATAGATAGCCCTGTACTCTGTATTTATCTATCTACTGTTTCTCAGACATGCGGGGGGACGCCTAGCACAGGGTTAGTCCGGCCCGCATGACAGGTCCTACCCCCCTTCACGAGGGCACAAAAGCATCACACAGCAACGGTCCGGACACGCCTACGTTGTCTGGACTGTACCATTCTAATGCCATTGGCACGTCCCTTCCCACCACGCGACCGCCTCTGCCTGTCACACTCCACAAAATAAATCAGACTGCGAATTAGGTCCTCTGAATCAGTCTGAATTAGGCCCTCTGTTTTATCTATAAACAGATGAGACCATGCTCATCGTGGCTACATTTGCGCCAGTGCCGGTTCCGGGGCTTCTGGCGCCCTGGGTGGCATTAGGGGGCGTGGCTTCATACAGGAGGCGTGGTCAGTTACACCCCCTGTACTGTTGTAGGATGTGCGGTGCGCGATGGCGTAGCGTCTAGTTTCCCTTCACAACGGAACGGACAGCGGGGCAGCGGGGGGAACCACAGCAGCAGCAGATCTTGCCATGGTGCGGTGCACTCCGGATGGCACCGGCGCCATCCGGAAGGCGGCACCCCGGGCAAAAGTCCTGCTTGCCTGTGGCAAGATCCGCTACTGGTTTGCGCCCTGGTGCGACTGGGTGATTGCGGGTGGATTTTATGTGCTCTGTACGAACATCATCAGGATTTATCTGTGGCGCAACTCAGATGAAAAAGACCCTCTACTGCAGGCTTTTTCAACCAGTGTGCCGTGGCACACTAGTGTGCCGCAACCAGTTGCAAGGTGTGCCGCAGAGCCAGAGCAGCTTTCTGTACCTTCAGAGTGAACTGTTGGCCCGGGCTCTTCTTAGAGGATCAGTCATGCTCTGGCCGTGACCTATGCCTTGAAGACGCGGCAGTGTGATATCACAGGTCACGGTCGCAGCATCTCACCACCCAGCCAGCCCACCCGCCTGTATATACATCTTCCAGTTCCCGCTTGCATCCACAGCTTTCCTTGCCCACCCACATCCACACCTGCCCGACCGCCCGCTGCTCAGTATTCGCAGAACTCCACTATGAACAACCCCCGCCACTGAGGGACAGGGAGGAGGACAGCTGACCGGTAGGGGCTAATTTTTGTTATGTTATTTCTCATGTGGGGAGCAATAGGATTTATGGATTTATGGGGGGAACAATGTGAATAATTAATGTGGGGAGCAATAAGATTTATGTGGGGAGAAATGTGATTGTTTTTCCTGTGTAGGCCAATGTATGTGTGGATTCTTTTTTTACTGTGATGGCCAATGTGTGTTTTAGTTTTTTTTCTGTGGGGAACTGATGGTGTGCCTTGGCAATTTTAAAATATTGTTCGGTGTGCCGCGAGTAAAAAAAGGTTGAAAATCACTGTTCTACTGCATCCCACATCACCCCTGGTCGGACTCAGATCAGGCCCATAATGCTGAATACTATTCCATAGCGGTCTATTCAATTGCTGTCGGATCCTTTCCGACGGAAAGGATCCGACCGGTTTCTATTCAATGTCGGGCCAAACCCAACAGGTTTGGCCTGTTCCCAGCAGTGTCAATCTAACTGTTTTTTAAAGTCGGATTGACATTGTTAGAATCGGGGATAAACCCTGTCAGATTTGGCCCCGCTTCTGACAATACACGTGGATCGGCGGCTTCTGTGTGTATTCCGACAGTTTTCCGACAAGTCGGATTTTCCGACTTGTCAGAAGGAACAGCCCGTGATTGAATAGGTCGGAACCCCTTCCGGCCTCAATCACTTGGAAACTGCTGTCTTTCTGACTTTGATTGAATATACCCCATAGTGGTGCTTGCTATATAAATATATTACAAAAGGGTCATGCACATTTTAATAATGTCATTCCTCTTCTATCTGCTGATGTCACCCATTACAAAACGTACGCAGGTGCAATAAATAGCAATTACCAAAAATAGAAATGAAATATAGTAATCTGTCTGGAAATTATATGTTAGTAGTTTTCAGCTGGAGTGATGGGGAACATCACACCAAACATACTGCAGCAGATTACTGTATATTGGGCCTAATTCAAGGTTGATTGCAAAATAAATTGCCGAATGCCGAGTCTCATCAGCGCCAATGTCGGTCTCTCTTAGTCTTACTAAACTCCTTAAGCTTTTTTCACGGCAGTAGCTGGTGCAGACTAACTTGTGCCACTGCCACTGCTCCTACACTAATTTTTTATTACATTCTCTCACCTTTGCCTTTTTTCCTCTTTCTTCTTTGTCTGTTAGTCATAGAAACATAGAAACATAGAATTTGACGGCAGATAAGAACCACTTGGCCCATCTAGTCTGCCCCTTTTTTATTTTATCCTTTAGGCAATCTCAACCCTTTTTTAACCTTGATTCTTTGTAAGGATATTCATATGCCTGTCCCAAGCATGTTTAAATTGCCCTACAGTCTTAGCCTCTACCACCTCTGATGGGAGGCTATTCCACTTATCCACTACCCTTTCTGTGAAGTAATTTTTCCTTAAAATTTCCCCTGAACCTCCCCCCCTCCAGTCTCAATGTATGCCCTCGAGTTCTAATACTTCTTTTCCTTTGAAGAATGTTTCCCTCCTGAACTTTGTTAAGACCCTTTATATATTTGAAAGTTTCTATCATGTCTCCCCTTTCCCTTCTCTCCTCCAAACTATACATGTTAAGATATTTTAGCCTTTCCGGGTAAGTTTTGTGATGTAGGCCATGCACCATTTTAGTTGCCCTTCTTTGTACACTCTCTAATGTATTTATATCCTTCTGGAGATAGGGTCTCCAGAACTGGACACAGTATTCCAGATGGGGCCGTACCAATGACCTATACAGTGGCATTATCACTTCTTTTTTCCTGCTACTGATTCCTCTCCCTATGCAACCAAGCATCTGACTTGCCTTTCTCATTGCTTTGTTGCATTGCTTTCCTGCCTTCAAGTCACTTGAAATAGTGACTCCTAAATCTCTTTCCTCCTCAGTAGTTTCCATTATAGTACCCTTGATACTATACTTAGCCTTTGGGTTTTTGAGACCCAAGTGCATGATTTTGCATTTTTTAGCAGTAAACTGTAGTTGCCACGTTCTTGACCATTTCTCAAGCCTACCTAGGTCAATAATCATTTGTTTGACCCCTCCCGGTGTGTCTACCCTGTTGCATATCTTTGTATCATCTGCAAAAAGGCATATCTTCCCTTCAATACCATCTGCAATGTCACCAACAAAGATATTAAAGAGAACTGGACCAAGTACAGATCCCTGGGGTACTCCACTGGTAACATTTCCCTCCATAGATTGCACTCCATTAACTACGACTGTCTGTTTCCTATCCTGCAACCAGGTTCTTATCCATTTAACTGATTTATAATCCACCCCCACACTTTCAAGTTTATTTAGCAGTCTACGATGTGGGACAGTGTCAAATGCCTTACTAAAGTCTAGATATGCTACATCTACAGCTCCCCCTTGATCTATTATTTTCATCACAGAGTCAAAAAAGTCAATACGATTTGTTTGGCATGATCTCCCACCAGTAAATCCATGCTGTTTTGGATCCTGTAAGTTGTTTGATTTAAGATATTCCACTACTCTTTCTTTTAATAGTTTTTCCATTTCTTTCCCTACTACCAGGGCCGGACTGGCCATCTGGCACTTCTGGCAGATGCCAGAAGGGCCGATGGCCACGTGGGCCGGTCCAGCGGTCACTGAGACGCGCTGCCGCTCAGTCCGGCGGCAGCGCGGCTCAGCTGTCAGGATAGGAGAGCTGTGAGGGACGGGGGTGAGAGCGCCGGGCGCCCGCCAGCACGGCTGTGTCTGGCGCGGCGCGTATAGCGGACTTCAAAGCAGCCGCCGGTTCGTGAGCCAATCAGAGCTCGCGGACCGGCAGCCAATCAGAAGCCGCCGGTCCGCGAGCTCTGATTGGCTCACGAATCGGCGGCTGGTTTGAATGCTATACGCTGCCGCGCCAGACACAGCCGCGCTGGCGGGCGCCCGGCGCTCTCACCCCGTCCCTCACAGCCCGGAGGAGGAGGAGCAGCAGCAGTGCAGCAGCGCAGCAGCGGTAAGCAGCTGCAGCACTGGCTGCTGTGGGGGCAATTGTATACCTGGCACTGTGGGGGCAATTGGCTGGCACTGTGGGGCATTTGTATACCTGGCACTGTGGGGGCAATTGTTTATCTGGCAATGTGGGGGCATCTGTATACATGGCACTGTGGGGGCATTTGTGGATCTGGCACTGTGGGGGCATTTGTATACATGGCACTGTGGGGGCATTTGTATACCTGGCACTGTGGGGGCATTTGTGGATCTGGCACTGTGGGGGCATTTGTATACCTGGCACTGTGGGGGCAATTGTTTACCTGGCACTGTGGGGGCAATTGGTTACCTGGCACTGTGGGGGCATTTGTATACCTGGCACTGTGGGGGCATTTGTGGATCTGGCACTGTGGGGGCATTTGTATACATGGCACTGTGGGGGCATTTGTATACCTGGCACTGTGGGTGGCATTTGTGGATCTGGCACTGTGGGGGCATTTGTGTACCTGGCACTGTGGGGGCAATTGTTTACCTGGCACTGTGGGGGCAATTGTTTACCTGGCACTGTGGGGGCAATTGTATACCTGGCACTGTTGGGGCATCTGTATACCTGGCACTGTGGGGGCATTTGTATACCTGGCACTGCACTATCGGGGGCATGTAAATTTCGGCTCATATCGGGTGCTGTAATGTGAATTTTGGCTCATACTGTGTGGTATAATGTGAAAGGGGCAGTAGTACTAGATAGTATAAGTGGTCCTACTATTGTGGTGCATAATGCGTATAAGGGGTGTATGGTGTGGTAAATTACACTGAAGGCCACACCCCCTTTTGAGTAACAACGCCCCCTTTGAGTGGCCACTCCCCCTTTTCCGGAGCGCACGCGCTTTCAGCGCGCGCTTAATTATAAACCTCACATTTACATACCCCCACTTAAAAATTTACACTTCAACCACTGGTTGTGTATATTTTAATAGAGAATGATGTACACCTCTATGTTGATAGAATATTAATTATATTTGTAAGAACATAGACTAATAAGTGGGAGGAGTCAGGAATAGTAAGGGGAGGAGTCACAGGTGGGCCTGTGTGCTTCAAAAATGCCAGGGCCTATTTTTAGTCCCAGTCCGGCCCTGCCTACTACTGATGTAAGGCTTACTGGTCTGTAGTTACTTGCTTCTTCCTTGCTTCCACTTTTGTGCAGTGGAACTACATTTGCTCTTTTCCAGTCCTCTGGAATAGCACCTGTATTTAGTGACTGGTTAAATAAATCTGTTAAAGGTGTAACCAGCACATCTTTTAGCTCTTTGAGTATCCTTGGGTGTATCCCATCTGGTCCCATTGATTTATCCACTTTTAGTTTTGAAAGTTCTGTTAGGACCTTCTCCTCTGTAAATGTATTTTCATATACCTTATTTTTATGAATGTCCTTGCAATTTAACTGTGGCCCCATCCCTTCTTCTGTAGTAAATACTGAGCAAAAATAATTATTTAGGTGATCTGCTATTGCCTTGTCTCCCTCCACCAAATGCCTACTCTCTGTCTTAAGTCTTATTATTCCTCCATTTGATTTTCTCCTTTCACTTATATACTTAAAAAAAGTTTTGCCCCCTTTATCTACTGACTGGGCCATTTTCTCCTCAGCTTCTGCCTTTGCACGTCTGATCACTTTCTTAGCATCCTTCCGTCTGTCCAGATACACCTCTTTGTCGTTATTATTTTGAGTCTGTTTGTATTTCCTATAAGCCATCTTTTTTGCTTTCACGCTAGTTGATACTACTTTTGTGAACCACACTGGCTTCCTTTTCCTGGTGCTTTTCCTAACCATTTTGATACAAAGGTCTGTTGCACTTAGTAATGCACTTTTCATTTTTTTCCACCTCTCCTACACTCCTTCCAAGTTCCTCCAGTCTGCCAATGAATCACTTAAACATCTCCCCATTTTTGCAAAGTCTACATTTCTAAAATCCAACACCTTTGTTTTTGTGTGAGAGGAGTTGGATCCTGTCTTTATACTAAACCATACTGCTTGATGATCACTGGATCCCAGGTGCTCACCCACATATATATCAGATATCCTATCACCATTTGTAAGAATTAGATCTAATATTGAGTCTTTGCGAGTGGGCTCCCTCACCAATTGCTTGAGAGATGCTCCCTGTAAGGAATGTAGAAATTTGCAACTTGTAGCTGAACTTGCAAAAGACCCCTCCCAATTTACATCAGGTAAATTAAAGTCTCCCATGATTATGACTTCTCCCTTAAAAGCCATTTTAGAGATGTCCAACAATAGGTTCCTGTCCAAATCCTGCCCCTGGCCTGGTGGTCTATAGATCACCCCAATGCGAATAATGTCCTTCTTCCCAGTTTCTATGGTGACCCAAAGGGCCTCAGTTTTGGCTTCAATATTTTGTATTAAAGTAGCATTTATGCTTTTTTTCACATACATTGCTACCCCTCCTCCTATTCTTCCTATTCTGTCTTTCCTAAATAAATTGTATCCTGGTATAGCTAAGTCCCAGTCATGATTCTCATTGCACCAAGACTCTGTAATTGCCACAAAATCCAGGTTATCCCTTGTCATTATCGCAATTAGCTCTGGAATTTTGTCTCCTAAGCTCCTAGCATTTGCAGACATAGCTTTAAGAATTTTTTCTGTGCATTTGTTAGTAGTAGCCATGTCCAGAGCGTACAAAATAAATGACAAGTTTAAAGTTGAAATTACCTGTTTGGGGATGTTGCTCAGTATTTGTTTTCTTTTACTAATCAGTAATCATACTCTGTCCTTTACACCATGACTATACCTTACTAAATATAAAGACATAGTACACCTGACCACAATGGGTAAATGTTCAAAGGAGGTAATCACCAGTCAGTATGCAATAATAAACTGTTTCACTGAGCTACAGTACTTCCCCACACATGCAATGACATTTACAAGAAATCATTACATAAAGAAACATACATAAGTTTGCATAAGAGAGAACTGTAGTGAGCAGATTGGGGATGCCTTTTCATAAGTTTTTTTAAAAACAGATGATATGCATAAGATGAATTACATACTTTTGAGGCATTAAGGCAGTCCTTTTGTGGTAGTGTTGGTGTGTTGATGTTATTCTTCTGGTTTCCTTCGGTTTAACGCAGGTATAACGCTATTTTTATAATAACACTTTTATGTCAGCACTTCCATGGAAGCACTGCCAGCCGATGGCTATCCAGCCGTATACTAGACTTCAAATAGGAACAATATCCATGTGAATGCAATGATTGCAAACTCCACCCAAAACCATCCCCCTTTAAACTAAGGCCATAAATTAGCTTAGAAAAACAGACATTACATACCAATAAGGCAGCCAACTAGATCTCTACAAAGAGAAAAACATACAAAAAAAACCCACCCTTTTTCAATATACCTAGGCTATTCAATCATGAAATTCATTTGACATAATCAGCAAATGCAGTACAACTTGCTGGGATGTGTAGTTCCACGAATCATACCTAGGCTATTCAATCATGAAATTCATTTGACATAATCAGCAAATGCAGTACAACTTGCTGGGATGTGTAGTTCCACGAATCATACCTAGGCTATTCAATCATGAAATTCATTTGACATAATCAGCAAATGCAGTACAACTTGCTGGGATGTGTAGTTCCACGAATCATACCTAGGCTATTCAATCATGAAATTCATTTGACATAATCAGCAAATGCAGTACAACGAGCTGGGATGTGTAGTTCCACGAATCATACCTGTTGAGCACAAAGAGTGATGAGGAGTTGGTTCACAAGTTCACAATCGACAACAGCTGATGATATAACTTAACGCAGGTATAACGCTATTTTTATAATAACACTTTTATGTCAGCACTTCTATGGAAGCACATCCAGCCGATGGCTATCCAGCCGTATACTAGACTCAAATAGGAACAATATCCATGTGAATGCAATGATTGCAAACTCCACCCAAAACCATCCCCCTTTAAACTAAGGCCATAAATTAGCTTAAAAAAACAGACATTACATAACAATAAGGCAGCCAACTATATCTCTACAAAGAGAAAAACATACAAAAAAACCCCCACCCTTTTTCAATATACCTAGGCTATTCAATCATGAAATTAATTTGACATAATCAGCAAATGCAGTACAACTTGCTGGGATGTGTAGTTCCACGAATCATATCTAGGCTATTCAATCATGAAATTCATTTGACAAAATCAGCAAATGCAGTACAACTTGCTGGGATGTGTAGTTCCACGAATCATATCTAGGCTATTCAATCATGAAATTCATTTGACATAATCAGCAAATGCAGTACAACTTGCTGGGATGTGTAGTTCCACGTATCATACCTAGGCTATTCAATCATGAAATTAATTTGACATAATCAGCAAATGCAGTACAACTTGCTGGGATGTGTAGTTTCACGAATCATACCTAGGCTATTCAATCATGAAATTAATTTGACATAATCAGCAAATGCAGTACAACTTGCTGGGATGTGTAGTTCCACGAATCATACCTAGGCTATTCAATCATGAAATTCATTTGACATAATCAGCAAATGCAGTACAACTTGCTGGGATGTGTAGTTCCACGAATCATACCTGTTGAGCACAAAGAGTGATGAGGAGTTGGTTCACAAGTTCACAATCGACAACAGCTGATGATATAACTTAACGCAGGTATAACGCTATTTTTATAATAACACTTTTATGTCAGCACTTCTATGGAAGCACATCCAGCCGATGGCTATCCAGCCGTATACTAGACTTCAAATAGGAACAATATCCATGTGAATGCAATGATTGCAAACTCCACCCAAAACCATCCCCCTTTAAACTAAGGCCATAAATTAGCTTAGAAAAACAGACATTACATATCAATAAGGCAGCCAACTATATCTTTACAAAGAGAAAAACATACAAAAAAAACCCCCCTTTTTCAATATACCTAGGCTATTCAATCATGAAATTCATTTGACATAATCAGCAAATGCAGTACAACTTGCTGGGATGTGTAGTTCCACGAATCATACCTAGGCTATTCAATCATGAAATTCATTTGACATAATCAGCAAATGCAGTACAACTTGCTGGGATGTGTAGTTCCACGAATCATACCTAGGCTATTCAATCATGAAATTCATTTGACATAATCAGCAAATGCAGTACAATTTGCTGGGATGTGTAGTTCCACGAATCAAACCTAGGCTATTCATTCATGAAATTCATTTGACATAATCAGCAAATGCAGTACAACTTGCTGGGATGTGTAGTTCCACGAATCATACCAAGGCTATTCAATCATGAAATTCATTTGACATAATCAGCAAATGCAGTACAACTTGCTGGGATGTGTAGTTCCACGAATCATACCTAGGCTATTCAATCATGAAATTCATTTGACATAATCAGCAAATGCAGTACAACTTGCTGGGATGTGTAGTTCCACGAATCAAACCTAGGCTATTCATTCATGAAATTCATTTGACATAATCAGCAAATGCAGTACAACTTGCTGGGATGTGTAGTTCCACGAATCATACCAAGGCTATTCAATCATGAAATTCATTTGACATAATCAGCAAATGCAGTACAACTTGCTGGGATGTGTAGTTCCACGAATCATACCAAGGCTATTCAATCATGAAATTCATTTGACATAATCAGCAAATGCAGTACAACTTGCTGGGATGTGTAGTTCCACGAATCATACCTAGGCTATTCAATCATGAAATTCATTTGACATAATCAGCAAATGCAGTACAACTTTCTGGGATGTGTAGTTCCACGAATCATACCTAGGCTATTCAATCATGAAATTCATTTGACATAATCAGCAAATGCAGTACAACTTGCTGGGATGTGTAGTTCCACGAATCATACCTAGGCTATTCAATCATGAAATTCATTTGACATAATCAGCAAATGCAGTACAACTTGCTGGGATGTGTAGTTTTTGTGTGAGAGGAGTTGGATCCTGTCTTTATACTAAACCATACTGCTTGATGATCACTGGATCCCAGGTGCTCACCCACATATATATCAGATATCCTATCACCATTTGTAAGAATTAGATCTAATATTGAGTCTTTGCGAGTGGGCTCCCTCACCAATTGCTTGAGAGATGCTCCATGTAAGGAATGTAGAAATTTGCAACTTGTAGCTGAACTTGCAAAAGACCCCTCCCAATTTACATCAGGTAAATTAAAGTCTCCCATGATTATGACTTCTCCCTTAAAAGCCATTTTAGAGATGTCCAACAATAGGTTCCTGTCCAAATCCTGCCCCTGGCCTGGTGGTCTATAGATCACCCCAATGCGAATAATGTCCTTCTTCCCAGTTTCTATGGTGACCCAAAGGGCCTCAGTTTTGGCTTCAATATTTTGTATTAAAGTAGCATTTATGCTTTTTTTCACATACATTGCTACCCCTCCTCCTATTCTTCCTATTCTATCTTTCCTAAATAAATTGTATCCTGGTATAGCTAAGTCCCAGTCATGATTCTTATTGCACCAAGACTCTGTAATTGCCACAAAATCCAGGTTATCCCTTGTCATTATCGCAATTAGCTCTGGAATTTTGTCTCCTAAGCTCCTAGCATTTGCAGACATAGCTTTAAGAATTTTTTCTGTGCATTTGTTAGTAGTAGCCATGTCCAGAGCGTACAAAATAAATGACAAGTTTAAAGTTGAAATTACCTGTTTGGGGATGTTGCTCAGTATTTGTTTTCTTTTACTAATCAGTAATCATACTCTGTCCTTTACACCATGACTATACCTTACTAAATATAAAGACATAGTACACCTGACCACAATGGGTAAATGTTCAAAGGAGGTAATCACCAGTCAGTATGCAATAATAAACTGTTTCACTGAGCTACAGTACTTCCCCACACATGCAATGACATTTACAAGAAATCATTACATAAAGAAACATACATAAGTTTGCATAAGAGAGAACTGTAGTGAGCAGATTGGGGATGCCTTTTCATAAGTTTTTTTAAAAACAGATGATATGCATAAGATGAATTACATACTTTTGAGGCATTAAGGCAGTCCTTTTGTGGTAGTGTTGGTGTGTTGATGTTATTCTTCTGGTTTCCTTTGGTTTAACGCAGGTATAACGCTATTTTTATAATAACACTTTTATGTCAGCACTTCCATGGAAGCACTGCCAGCCGATGGCTATCCAGCCGTATACTAGACTTCAAATAGGAACAATATCCATGTGAATGCAATGATTGCAAACTCCACCCAAAACCATCCCCCTTTAAACTAAGGCCATAAATTAGCTTAGAAAAACAGACATTACATACCAATAAGGCAGCCAACTAGATCTCTACAAAGAGAAAAACATACAAAAAAAACCCACCCTTTTTCAATATACCTAGGCTATTCAATCATGAAATTAATTTGACATAATCAGCAAATGCAGTACAACTTGCTGGGATGTGTAGTTCCACGAATCATACCTAGGCTATTCAATCATGAAATTCATTTGACATAATCAGCAAATGCAGTACAACTTGCTGGGATGTGTAGTTCCACGAATCATACCTAGGCTATTCAATCATGAAATTAATTTGACATAATCAGCAAATGCAGTACAACTTGCTGGGATGTGTAGTTTAACGAATCATACCTAGGCTATTCAATCATGAAATTCATTTGACATAATCAGCAAATGCAGTACAACTTGCTGGGATGTGTAGTTCCACGAATCATACCTGTTGAGCACAAAGAGTGATGAGGAGTTGGTTCACAATCGACAACAGCTGATGATATAACTCAACGCAGGTATAACGCTATTTTTATAATAACACTTTTTTGTCAGCATTTCTATGGAAGCACATCCAGCCGATGGCTATCCAGCCGTATACTAGACTTCAAATAGGAACAATATCCATGTGAATGCAATGATTGCAAACTCCACCCAAAACCATCCCCCTTTAAACTAAGGCCATAAATTAGCTTAGAAAAACAGACATTACATACCAATAAGGCAGCCAACTAGATCTCTACAAAGAGAAAAACATACAAAAAAACCCCACCCTTTTTCAATATACCTAGGCTATTCAATCATGAAATTAATTTGACATAATCAGCAAATGCAGTACAACTTGCTGGGATGTGTAGTTCCACGAATCATACCTAGGCTATTCAATCATGAAATTCATTTGACATAATCAGCAAATGCAGTACAACTTGCTGGGATGTGTAGTTCCACGAATCATACCTGTTGAGCACAAAGAGTGATGAGGAGTTGGTTCAAAAGTTCACAATCGACAACAGCTGATGATATAACTTAACGCAGGTATAACGCTATTTTTATAATAACACTTTTATGTCAGCACTTCTATGGAAGCACATCCAGCCGATGGCTATCCAGCCGTATACTAGACTCAAATAGGAACAATATCCATGTGAATGCAATGATTGCAAACTCCACCCAAAACCATCCCCCTTTAAACTAAGGCCATAAATTAGCTTAGAAAAACAGACATTACATAACAATAAGGCAGCCAACTATATCTCTACAAAGAGAAAAACATACAAAAAACCCCCCACCCTTTTTCAATATACCTAGGCTATTCAATCATGAAATTCATTTGACATAATCAGCAAATGCAGTACAACTTGCTGGGATGTGTAGTTCCACGAATCATATCTAGGCTATTCAATCATGAAATTCATTTGACAAAATCAGCAAATGCAGTACAACTTGCTGGGATGTGTAGTTCCACGAATCATATCTAGGCTATTCAATCATGAAATTCATTTGACATAATCAGCAAATGCAGTACAACTTGCTGGGATGTGTAGTTCCACGAATCATACCTAGGCTATTCAATCATGAAATTAATTTGACATAATCAGCAAATGCAGTACAACTTGCTGGGATGTGTAGTTCCACGAATCATACCTAGGCTATTCAATCATGAAATTCATTTGACATAATCAGCAAATGCAGTACAACTTGCTGGGATGTGTAGTTCCACGAATCATACCTGTTGAGCACAAAGAGTGATGAGGAGTTGGTTCACAAGTTCACAATCGACAACAGCTGATGATATAACTTAACGCAGGTATAACGCTATTTTTATAATAACACTTTTATGTCAGCACTTCTATGGAAGCACATCCAGCCGATGGCTATCCAGCCGTATACTAGACTTCAAATAGGAACACTATCCATGTGAATGCAATGATTGCAAACTCCACCCAAAACCATCCCCCTTTAAACTAAGGCCATAAATTAGCTTAGAAAAACAGACATTACATACCAATAAGGCAGCCAACTATATCTCTACAAAGAGAAAAACATACAAAAAAAAAATACCCTTTTTCAATATACCTAGGCTATTCAATCATGAAATTCATTTGACATAATCAGCAAATGCAGTACAACTTGCTGGGATGTGTAGTTCCACGAATCATACCTAGGCTATTCAATCATGAAATTCATTTGACATAATCAGCAAATGCAGTACAACTTGCTGGGATGTGTAGTTCCACGAATCATACCTAGGCTATTCAATCATGAAATTCATTTGACATAATCAGCAAATGCAGTACAACTTGCTGGGATGTGTTGTTCCACGAATCATACCTAGGCTATTTAATCATGAAATTCATTTGACATAATCAGCAAATGCAGTACAACTTGCTGGGATGTGTAGTTCCACGAATCATACCTAGGCTATTCAATCATGAAATTCATTTGACATAATCAGCAAATGCAGTACAACTTGCTGGGATGTGTAGTTCCACGAATCATACCTAGGCTATTCAATCATGAAATTCATTTGACATAATCAGCAAATGCAGTACAACTTGCTGGGATGTGTAGTTCCACGAATCATACCTGTTGAGCACAAAGAGTGATGAGGAGTTGGTTCACAAGTTCTCAATCGACAACAGCTGATGATATAACTTAACGCAGGTATAACGCTATTTTTATAATAACACTTTTATGTCAGCACTTCTATGGAAGCACATCCAGCCGATGGCTATCCAGCCGTATACTAGACTTCAAATAGGAACAAGTCTAGTCATGCCCTATTTTCTCTTGCTTATTATATACTCGCTCCTATATTCTTTGATATTTATATTTTTCTCATAATCATTACTCTCCACTTCTCTCTTTATTTTTCATTTCCTTCCATTTTTTCTATTCACGCTCTCATACCACATAGTCACACTATATCACACAGCATGTAGGTCCTTATTACTCCATTTCACACCACATGCAAGCCCCCATGCCTCCATATCACACAGCACGCAGGCCCCCTTCCCTTCATATCTCACCTCACACAGGTCCCTGTCCCTCGTCAATATCACACTGCATACAGGTCCCTAACCCTCCCCCTTATCACACTGTATGCAGGCCTCCTTCCCTCCATATTACACTGCACGCAGAACCCCTTTCCTCCACCATATCATACCGCATGCAGGCCCCCTTCCCTCCATGTCACACTGCACACAGGTCCCTGACCCTCCTCCATATCACACTGCACACAGGTCGCCATCCCTGGTGCATATCACACCACACACAGGTCACCATCCCTCCATATCACACTGCATGCAAGCCCCCTTCCCTCCATATTACACTGCATGCAGGTCCCTGTTCCTCTGCCATATCACATCACACGCAGGACCCCGTTCCTCTTCCATATCATACCGCACGCAGGTCCCCGTCTCTCCATATCACACTGCACGGAGGCCCCCTTCCCTCCATATCACACTGCATGCAGGTCCCTGTTCCTCCACCATATCACACCACATGCAGGACCCGTCCCTCCTCCATATCAGGCTTTATTCCGAAATGCATCAGGCTTGTCTATATGTTCATTTGCAAACTTCAAATGCTGATTTTTGTGGTGAGGACGTAGAAGAGGTTTTCTTCTGATGACTCTTCCATGAAGACCATATTTGTACAAGTATCTCTTTATAGTGGAATAGTGTACAACAACTCCAGTGTCTGCCATCTTCCTGGAGGGATCGTGCAGTCACACGTGGATTTTGAGTTGCTTTTCTCACAATCCTGCGAGCTGTTCAGTCTGATATTTTTCTTGGTCTTCCAGATCTTGCTTTAACTTCCACTGTTCCTGATGACTGCCATTTCTTAATGACATTCCAAACAGAGGATATGGGCATCTGATATCGCATTGCTATCTTCTTATAGCCTTCTCCTGCTTTGTGAGTGTCAACTATTCTCAGTTTCAGTGTTCTACACAACTGCTTAGAGGAACCCATGGTGCTGATTCTTGGAGCAAGGTCAGATGAGTCTGGGCTTTTAAAACCTTTGAGATTGACATCACCTGGTCTTTCCAGACGATGATTGAGAAGAATCCATGACACTGCCAGTTCTCAGCTGTCCAAAGGGGGCAGTACAAGGTATTAACTCTGCAGGGAGTCCAAACTTTTGCAGACGCCATTTTTTGTTTTCTGTTCTTTTGAAAGTGTAAATGATGGAAATAAAATCAAACTTTTTTGACATGTTATAAGAATGTCTAATCTGTAATTTGATGCCTTTTGGATATTTTTCCATCTTTCCTTGGCTTCTTTTTGCACATTAAAATTATTTTTTGCCTCGGGTGCCCAAACTTTCAATCCCCACTGTGGATAGATAGATTGAAGCATACTGTGTATTTAAAATCCAAAAGATGCCTGAGAGCAATGCTCAGATTTTGGAAAGTCAGTGCAGGGACTGACCAATAGGGAATGGCCGTGACGGGGCAGCTCAGCTTAACAAACTATTGCAATATTTTGAAACTAACATTCCCTGAATTCAGATGAATTACAGTTTGAAGTGTTAATTAGAGATGTGCACTTGAAATTTTTCGGGTTTTGTGTTTTGGTTTTGGGTTCGGTTCCGCGGCCGTGTTTTGGGTTCGACCGCGTTTTGGCAAAACCTCACCGAATTTTTTTTGTCGGATTCGGGTGTTTTGGATTCGGGTGTTTTTTTCAAAAAACCCTAAAAAACAGCTTAAATCATAGAATTTGGGGGTCATTTTGATCCCAAAGTATTATTAACCTCAAAAACCATAATTTCCACTCATTTTCAGTCTATTCTGAACACCTCACACCTCACAATATTATTTTTAGTCCTAAAATTTGCACCGAGGTCGCTGGATGACTAAGCTAAGCGACCCAAGTGGCCGACACAAACACCTGGCCCATCTAGGAGTGGCACTGCAGTGTCACGCAGGATGGCCCTTCCAAAAAACACTCCCCAAACAGCACATGACGCAAAGAAAAAAAGAGGCGCAATGAGGTAGCTGTGTGAGTAAGCTAAGCGACCCTAGTGGCCGACACAAACACCTGGCTCATCTAGGAGTGGCACTGCAGTGTCACGCAGGATGGCCCTTCCAAAAAACACTCCCCAAACAGCACATGACGCAAAGAAAAAAAGAGGCGCAATGAGGTAGCGGTGTGAGTAAGCTAAGCGACCCTAGTGGCCGACACAAACACCTGGCCCATCTAGGAGTGGCACTGCAGTGTCACGCAGGATGGCCCTTCCAAAAAAACACTCCCCAAACAGCACATGACGCAAAGAAAAATGAAAGAAAAAAGAGGTGCAAGATGGAATTGTCCTTGGCCCCCCCCACCCACCCTTATGTTGTATAAACAGGACATGCACACTTTAACCAACCCATCATTTCAGTGACAGGGTCTGCCACATGACTGTGACTGAAATGACGGGTTGGTTTGGACCCCCACCAAAAAAGAAGCAATTAATCTCTCCTTGCACAAACTGGCTCTACAGAGGCAAGATGTCCACCTCATCATCATCCTCCGATATATCACCGTATACATCCCCCTCCTCACAGATTATCAATTCGTCCCCACTGGAATCCACCATCTAAGCTCCCTGTGTACTTTGTGGAGGCAATTGCTGCTGATCAATGTCTCCACGGAGGAATTGATTATAATTCATTTTAATGAACATCATCTTCTCCACATTTTCTGGAAGTAACCTCGTACGCCGATTGCTGACAAGGTGAGCGGCGGCACTAAACACTCTTTCGGAGTACACACTTGTGGGAGGGCAACTTAGGTAGAATAAAGCCAGTTTGTGCAAGGGCCTCCAAATTGCCTCTTTTTCTTGCCAGTATAAGTACGGACTGTCTGACGTGCCTACTTGGATGCGGTCACTCATATAATCCTCCACCATTCTTTCAATGGGGAGAGAATCATATGCAGTGCCAGTAGACGACATGTCCGTAATCGTTGGCAGGTCCTTCAGTCCGGACCAGATGTCAGTATCAGCAGTCGCTCCAGACTGCCCTGCATCACCGCCAGCTGGTGGGCTCGGAATTCTGAGCCTTTTCCTCGCACCCCCAGTTGCGGGAGAATGTGAAGGAGGAGATGTTGACAGGTCGCGTTCCGCTTGACTTGACAATTTTCTCACCAGCAGGTCTTTGAACCCCAGCAGACTTGTGTCTGCTGGAAAGAGAGATCCAAGGTAGGTTTTAAATCTAGGATCGAGCACGGTGGACAAAATGTAGTGCTCTGATTTCAACAGATTGACCACCCGTGAATCCTTGTTAAGCGAATTAAGGGCTCCATCCACAAGTCCCACATGCCTAGCGGAATCGCTCTGTGTTAGCTCCTCCTTCAATGTCTCCAGCTTCTTCTGCAAAAGCCTGATGAGGGGAATGACCTGACTCAGGCTGGCAGTGTCTGAACTGACTTCACGTGTGGCAAGTTCAAAGGGCAGCAGAACCTTGCACAACGTTGAAATCATTCTCCACTGCGCTTGAGACAGGTGCATTCCACCTCCTATATCGTGCTCAATTGTATAGGCTTGAATGGCCTTTTGCTGCTCCTCCAACCTCTGAAGCATATATAGGGTTGAATTCCACCTCATTACCACTTCTTGCTTCAGATGATGGCAGGGCAGGTTCAGGCGTTTTTGGTGGTGCTCTAGTCTTCTGTATGTGGTGCCTGTACGCCGAAAGTGTCCCGCAATTCTTCTGGCCACCGACAGCATCTCTTGCACGCCCCTCTCGTTTTTTAAATAATTCTGCACCACCAAATTCAAGGTATGTGCAAAACATGGGACGTGCTGGAATTTGCCCATATTTAATGCACACACAATATTGCTGGCGTTGTCCAATGCCACAAATCCACAGGAGAGTCCAATTGGGGTAAGCCATTCCGCGATGATCTTCCTCAGTTGCCGTAAGAGGTTTTCAGCTGTGTGTGTATTCTGGAAACCGGTGATACAAAGCGTAGCCTGCCTAGGAAAGAGTTGGCGTTTGCGAGATGCTGCTACTGGTGCCGCCGCTGCTGTTCTTGCGGCGGGAGTCCATACATCTACCCAGTGGGCTGTAACAGTCATATAGTCCTGACCCTGCCCTGCTCCACTTGTCCACATGTCCGTGGTTAAGTGGACATTGGGTACAGCTGCATTTTTTAGGACACTGGTGAGTCTTTTTCTGAGGTCTGTGTACATTTTCGGTATCGCCTGCCTAGAGAAATGGAACCTAGATGGTATTTGGTACCGGGGACACAGTACCTCCAACAAGTCTCTAGTTGGCTCTGCAGTAATGATGGATACCGGAACCACGTTTCTCACCACCCAGGATGCCAAGGCCTCAGTTATCCGCTTTGCAGCAGGATGACTGCTGTGGAATTTCATCTTCCTCGCAAAGGACTGTTGGACAGTCAATTGCTTGGTGGAAGTAGTAAAAGTGGTCTTACGACTTCCCCTCTGGGATGACCATCGACTCCCAGCAGCAACAACAGCAGCGCCAGCAGCAGTAGGCGTTACACGCAAGGATGCATCGGAGGAATCCCAGGCAGGAGAGGACTCGTCAGAATTGCCAGTGACATGACCTGCAGGACTATTGGCATTCCTGGGTAAGGAGGAAATTGACACTGAGGGAGTTGGTGGGGTGGTTTGCGTGAGCTTGGTTACAAGAGGAAGGGATTTACTGGTCAGTGGACTGCTTCCGCTGTCGCCCAAAGCTTTTGAACTTGTCACTGACTTATTATGAATGCGCTGCAGGTGACGTATAAGGGAGGATGTTCCGAGGTGGTTAACGTCCTTACCCCTACTTATTACAGCTTGACAAAGGCAACACACGGCTTGACAAATGTTGTCCGCATTTCTGTTGAAATACTTCCACACCGAAGAGCTGATTTTTTTGGTATTTTCACCAGGCATGTCAATGGCCCTATTCCTCCCACGGACAACAGGTGTCTCCCCGGGTGCCTGACTTAAACAAACCACCTCACCATCAGAATCCTCCTTGTCAATTTCCTCCCCAGCGCAAGCAACACCCATATCCTCCTCATCCTGGTGTACTTCAACACTGACATCTTCAATCTGACTATCAGGAACTGGACTGCAGGTGCTCCTTCCAGCACTTGCAGGGGGCGTGCAAATGGTGGAAGGCGCATGCTCTTCACGTCCAGTGTTGGGAAGGTCAGGCATCGCAACCGACACAATTGGACTCTCCTTGTGGATTTGTGATTTCGAAGAACGCACAGTGCTTTGCTGTGCTTTTGCCAGCTTGAGTCTTTTCATTTTTCTTGCGAGAGGCTGAGTGCTTCCATCCTCATGTGAAGCTGAACCACTAGCCATGAACATAGGCCAGGGCCTCAGCCGTTCCTTGCCACTCCGTGTGGTAAATGGCATATTGGCAAGTTTACGCTTCTCCTCCGACAATTTTATTTTAGATTTTTGAGTCCTTTTTTTACTGATATTTGGTGTTTTGGATTTTACATGCTCTGTACTATGACATTGGGCATCGGCCTTGGCAGACGACGTTGATGGAATTTCATCGTCTCGGCCATGACTAGTGGCAGCAGCTTCAGCACGAGGTGGAAGTCGATCTTGATCTTTCCCTATTTTTGGAACCTCAACAACATTTTTGTTCTCCATATTTTAATAGGCACAACTAAAAGGCACCTCAGGAAAACAATGGAGATGGATGGATACTAGTATACTTATGGATGGACGAGCGACTGCCGACACAGAGGTAGCTACAGCCGTGGACTACCGTACTGTGTCTGCTGCTAATATAGACTGGATGATAATGAGATAAAATTAAAATATATATATATATCACACTAGTACTGCAGCCGGACAGGTATATATATTATGTAATGACGGACCTGCTGGACACTGTCTGTCAGCACTGCAGACTCCTAAAGTAAGCTACTAGTATCAAGAAGATAGAAAAAAAAAACACGGGTAGGTGGTATACAATTATGGATGGACGAGCGACTGCCGACACAGAGGTAGCTACAGCCGTGGACTACCGTACTGTGTCTGCTGCTAATATAGACTGGATGATAATGAGATAAAATTAAAATATATATATATATATCACACTAGTACTGCAGCCGGACAGGTATATATATTATGTAATGACGGACCTGCTGGACACTGTCTGTCAGCACTGCAGACTCCTAAAGTAAGCTACTAGTATCAAGTAGATAGAAAAAAAAACCACGGGTAGGTGGTATACAATTATTGATGGATGAGCGACTGCCGACACAGAGGTAGCTACAGCCGTGGACTACCATACTGTGTCTGCTGCTAATATAGACTGGATGATAATGAGATAAAAATAAAATATATATATATATATATATATATATATCACACTAGTACTGCAGCCGGACAGGTATATATATTATGTAATGACGGACCTGCTGGACACTGTCTGTCAGCACTGCAGACTCCTAAAGTAAGCTACTAGTATCAAGAAGATAGAAAAAAAAAACACGGGTAGGTGGTATACAATTATGGATGGACGAGCGACTGCCGACACAGAGGTAGCTACAGCCGTGGACTACCGTACTGTGTCTGCTGCTAATATAGACTGGATGATAATGAGATAAAAATAAAATATATATATATATATATCACACTAGTACTGCAGCCGGACAGGTATATATATTATGTAATGACAGACCTGCTGTACACTGTCTGTCAGCACTGCAGACTCCTAAAGTAAGCTATTAGTATCAAGAAGATAGAAAAAAAAACCACGGGTAGGTGGTATACAATTATGGATGGACGAGCGACTGCCGACACAGAGGTAGCTACAGCCGTGGACTACCGTACTGTGTCTGCTGCTAATATAGACTGGATGATAATGAGATAAAATTAAAATATATATATATATCACACTAGTACTGCAGCCGGACAGGTATATATATTATGTAATGACGGACCTGCTGGACACTGTCTGTCAGCACTGCAGACTCCTAAAGTAAGCTACTAGTATCAAGAAGATGGAAAAAAAAACCACGGGTAGGTGGTATACAATTATGGATGGACGAGCGACTGCCGACACAGAGGTAGCTACAGCCGTGGACTACCGTACTGTGTCTGCTGCTAATATAGACTGGATGATAATGAGATAAAATTAAAATATATATATATATATCACACTAGTACTGCAGCCGGACAGGTATATATATTATGTAATGACGGACCTGCTGGACACGGTCTGTCAGCACTGCAGACTCCTAAAGTAAGCTACTAGTATCAAGAAGATAGAAAAAAAAACCACGGGTAGGTGGTATACAATTATGGATGGACGAGCGACTGCCGACACAGAGGTAGCTACAGCCGTGGACTACCGTACTGTGGCCCTCATTCCGAGTTGTTCGCTCGTTCTTTTTCATCGCATCACAGTGAAAATCCGCTTAGTACGCATGCGCAAAGTTCGCACTGCGACTGCGCCAAGTAACTTTACTATGAAGAAAGTATTTTTACTCACGGCTTTTTCTTCGCTCCGGCGATCGTAATGTGATTGACAGGAAATGGGTGTTACTGGGCGGAAACACGGCGTTTCAGGGGCGTGTGGCTGAAAACGCTACCGTTTCCGGAAAAAACGCAGGAGTGGCCGGAGAAACGGTGGGAGTGCCTGGGCGAACGCTGGGTGTGTTTGTGACGTCAACCAGGAACGACAAGCACTGAACTGATCGCACAGGCAGAGTAAGTCTGGAGCTACTCTGAAACTGCTAAGTAGTTAGTAATCGCAATATTGCGAATACATCGGTCGCAATTTTAAGAAGCTAAGATTCACTCCCAGTAGGCGGCGGCTTAGCGTGTGTAACTCTGCTAAATTCGCCTTGCGACCGATCAACTCGGAATGAGGGCCAGTGTCTGCTGCTAATATAGACTGGATGATAATGAGATAAAATTAAAATATATATATATATCACACTAGTACTGCAGCCGGACAGGTATATATATTATGTAATGACGGACCTGCTGGACACTGTCTGTCAGCACTGCAGACTCCTAAAGTAAGCTACTAGTATCAAGAAGATAGAAAAAAAACCACGGGTAGGTGGTATACAATTATGGATGGACGATCGACTGCCGACACAGAGGTAGCTACAGCCGTGGACTACCGTACTGTGTCTGCTGCTAATATAGACTGGATGATAATGAGATAAAATTAAAAAATATATATATATCACCTAGTACTGCAGCCGGACAGGTATATATTATGTAATGATGGACCTGCTGGACACTGTCTGCAGAATGCGTTTATAAAAACACCACACGACGAGTGTTTAACTTTTTCAGGCAGACAATCACAATATACTGGTGGTCAGCAGACAATCACAATATACTGGTGGTCAGTCACACTGGCAGTGGCACTCTTGCAGCAAAAGTGTGCACTGTACTTAAAATATGTACTCCTGCTATAACTGCTCCCCAGTCTCCCCCACAATTAAGCTGTGTGAGCAGTGAGCACTCAGCACAGTCAGATAATGATATACAGTATTACATATGATGCAGCACACTGGGCTGAGCACAGATATGGTATGTGACTGTGTCACACTGTGTATCGTTTTTTTTTCAGGCAGAGAACGGATTAATTAAACTGGTGGTGGTCACTGGTCACTGGTCACACTATCAGCAAGTAGTACTCCGTCCTAAGCAGACAATCACAATATACTGGTGGCCAGTGTGGTCACTGGTCAGTCACACTGGCAGTGTGGCACTCTGGCAGCAAAAGTGTGCACTGTACTTAAAATATATTATTTATGTACTCCTGCTCTAACTGCTCCCCAGTCTCCCCCACAATTAAGCTGTGTGAGCAGTGAGCACTCAGCACAGTCAGATATACAGTATTACATATGATGATGCAGCACACTGAGGCTGAGCACAGATATGGTATGTGACTGTGTCACACTGTGTATCGTTTTTTTTCAGGCAGAGAACGGATTAATTAAACTGGTGGTCAATGGTCACACTATCAGCAAGTAGTAGTACTCCAGTCCTAATATGCTCCCCAAAATTAGTAAATACTAAATAGTGTCTCTAACTCTCTACTCTCTTCTCTATAAACGGAGAGGACGCCAGCCACGTCCTCTCCCTATCAATCTCAATGCACGTGTGAAAATGGCGGCGACGCGCGGCTCCTTATATAGAATCCGAGTCTCGCGATAGAATTCGAGCCTCGCGAGAATCCGACAGCGGGATGATGACATTCGGGCGCGCTCGGGTTAGCCGAGCAAGGCGGGAAGGTTCGAACCTGCCTCGGACCCGTGTAAAAAGGCTGAAGTTCGGGGGGGTTCGGATTAATTAATATAATATAAGGTGAGTGCTGAATTTGGATGATTTTTTTTATTTAAATGGTGTGGTCACAAATACCACATGCACCGCAGATGGATGAGTGCTGTGGGTTCTAGCCTATTGTTTATATTACATATATATATATATATATATATATAAAACAAATGCTCTTGCATTCTAGGAATCCATGCAGGACTTTTCTTGCTCAGGTGCCATCCACAGGAGTTTTCACCCCTCATATATGACTGGAAACAAACAAGGCAGCACTCAGAGGCTGTTAAACAAGTTCTCTGTGTTTAGAGATATTCCTGTCATGCTCGATAGCGTACTCTCTGAGAGAGTGTGACCCCTCTCCAATTAGGCAAAGAAGTCTGTACCCTGACCTTTAATGCCTTATTGAGCCCGTCCATTAGCACAGAGACAGCCACCTCCCTGTAATTCGCATCGTTCCTTATATCCGATATCCCAGTGTATCTACCCATAGTTTGTAAAGCTCTATGGAAATACTCAGATGTCATTTCATTTTCTCTCTGATTGTGAAAATGTTGTTCCATTTTACAATTGTGGAGAAATACAATCCTAGTTGTATGTTAATTCATTCCATATTCTCCTGATTGTTTTCATCAGTCAGAGGATCGTCTTACTCTTACAATCCGTGATAAATTTTTGGGTGTCACTATTAGGGGGTAGGCACGCTTTCAAAGGTCTCCGCCAATCTTTGTTTGTAGGTTCGTGTGCATTACCCAGATCCTTAATAAACTTCTGACATCTTGCTAAATGTCTCTGGGGATCAGGGAATTCTGAAATGATTGACCGCAGTTCTGATCTGGTCCACGGGCAATACATTGCAGTATTCCTGCTGAGGGTTACTCCCTGGCTATCTGTTCTCCCATTGGGAGTTGTTATTACCAAGACAGGATGTAAGCCAACCATTTCATTCCTAATCGGCTCACTGTTAGGTATTACTGTCTCTGCGTAATGTACAGTCTCACACTTACCGGTGGCTGTGATCTCACCATCCCTTCAGTGGGACACACCGTCACTGTTCTTACTGGTTGGGCCGTGCCCACCTGAGTTTCCTGCAAGGTGGCTGCCTGGATGAGGGCTGAGATTAGGCTGGATCCATCATCTTCCTTCCACCTATGACCTTGGAGAGAACTTAAGACAGGGTACAATATGCATGGGTTAGGGTTAATACAATTTACATGAATGTTCCTATCCTTTGCCGATGTACCATTGGTTGTAGCTGTTTCCTCCCCATCGACATGTGTCGGTGATGGTGTGTTCGCAATCACATTCCTGTCAGGTTTGGAACTTGCTGTGCGAGCCAGCTCCCTTTGCACATCTCCCTCTTGTTGCCATATATTTAAACAGTCGTTATGTCTGATCCTTTGTTCCTTAGACTCGATCAGACATATTCTATTCCTTACATTCTGCAGTACCTCTGGTTTAAAACTACCCATCCTAGGAAATGATGCCTTATCTCCCGCAGTCATACATCTCCATTCATCACAAAAAGCCTCTATGTGCAGACTATACTTACCACACATTACTAACCTTGCAGACCCTTTAGGCCCTATCTCTTCTTCAGCCTGAACCCTGGCCACCGAACGCCTCTCGCTTGTGCACTTGGCTCCCATTGTGGGCCTTTTAAACACATTCCCCAAATGCACAAAGAAAAGCATTGAAAGTCCTTATTGAGTGCTTTCACTCACTCCGGTCCCTGCTGGCCTGTACTACGACCCACTGTAAATAGTGGGATCGTGATGTACCCAACCTTTGTACTGCTATCAGACCCTTCAGCACTGTAATTTCTTTCGGTGGAGGTTCTGTTGGAATATTTTCCTGAGAGGGCCAGCGAAAAAAATCCTTTTCGGTATCTTTCCACTGGAATTTTTATAGGGTGAGAAACGTACTATCGATCACCCTTTCCAGTGAATATCTACCAGGGAGATTTCCTAAAGAACATCAGTGAAAAAACCCTTGTTTACACAATCACGTCTGCGTATGCTTTACAAAGCGCCTATGACACACCTGCGAAAAATAACACAAATGGTATCACGTTGCGCTGCGCATAACACACGGACGTGCTTTGCAATCGCATGGCCTATAGATACTAGTTATCTATATGTCCTATGATCACGGGAGTCGATTTTAAGCCATGCTCCACAGATGGAGCATAACACTAAAACACTTCACAAATCACAATCTTTTTTACGCTCCTCCAACACGTTGTAGTACATGCCAAACTTTGTTAAATGCACTATGTTGCGACCCTTTCTCGCAGCTGAGCCCCTTCTAGCTCAGGCGTTTTGTCCACGGGATCCGGTTTTTCGATGTTCAATACGTCCACTCCTACTTTCAGCCCACACAAATACACAATGTTTTTCTGTACAGAAAAATATCACCATTTGATTGGTAGCCTATCCTAGAGGTAGTACAGTTTAAACAATGTATTATAATAATCTGATTTTAAAATCGGATAGTTACTTGCTACTGTATAAATGTCTTCTATCCCGCATTAAATTGAATGGCTATTGTGCGGTTATAACTTGCGCTCGCAACTTCATGCAACCTTGTGTAAACACGCTACCATGCACGTTCCTGCGCCACGTGCACGCTCATTTACACTTTCCTCTCACCCCATACCACATGTACAACGTGCGTTCGCAACTCACTAATCCACACTATATCACGATAAATGTGAGCAACAAAATACTACTGCTCACTAACACAACACACAATTGTTCCTCACACTCACCGGAAGTTACCCCCAAAGTTAATCCTCTTTTGAGTGTATACCTAAACGTTTTGGCTGGAACTGCATTTCGTGTTTTTATAATAACTCCCTTTACACACTTATTTAAATATATATAAAGCAAATAAATATATCCAATTTCACACAGATCTACAATGATTATTATAACATATGACAACAATATGTGAGAATGTATGCAAAGTATCAGTATGCTTTGTTTACGCTTTCATGCCAAAAGTTACACAAAAATAATAAACTGCTTTTTTCCTGTTTGTCCCTCGGGTTACACCAGCACCTCTAAGACTATACAGAACAGACGTGGTCTAACAACACAGGATGGTTTTAAACACAATGCAAGGTTACTTAAGATGCGTCTCCACCCTTTGTTGATAGCTCAAAGTCTGTTATGGCCTGCAAGTCTGTAAGTATGTGGTGAACCGGGCGAGTCCCCAATTGTTCCGTTTGTTTAACTTACAGGAAGAAAGAGCACTACCTTAATACTGAAATGTTCAGGCCACTGCGACCTCCAAGTGTGTGCGAGTTAAACCTCTATGAAATGCGTACACGCTGTGTAAGCACGCCGTCATGCTGTAAGCACAAAGTAGCTACACGTGCGGCCGAATACACTTTAATCCCTAACAGGAAAGGAATGCGACACCAATTGTTTATGTTATGTTGTGGTCCAATGCAGCAACAAATATTTACTTAAAAGGGGGTTCACAGAGAAATACAACAATACAAGAGAAAAGGCTACAACCAATGGATAAATACGTTTGTTCGCCTACGTCACCCGAAACCGGTCCTCAGTCAATCTGGAAAGATGACCTTCAGAGAATAGACTGAGGCCGGCCAGGAGGCTTGGTTTTTATACAATAGTCCAAAGCATGAAACAAAGGAAACTGGAATCTCTTCTTTCATAGGTCAAAGGGCTGGGAATTTACAGTACATAAGAGGTCATAGGTCGTTTTGAATAGGTGGGCGATGCCTGGTCCAGGTGAACTTACAGGTGTCCTCCACTGGGTTCCCGCTGAATATCAAGAGTACAGTAAATACAGTGTGATATTAATAATATATTCCTGTGCATAGATATGTGCAGGAGAGTGCTACTTTCTGCAGACTGCCATCGGAATATTGCCCTTGAAATACTGTACAGCTGGATACCAAACACTACAACCTAACCAAATTCTGTCCCCTCATATCCTGTAAAGTTGAATCCCTCTGTTGTTATACTTCCAAAGTAAATGTAACTTGCAGGTGTGGTGCGTGTAGGCTATGTGTAAATTATGCACTATGTGGATTAAATATCAGATATGTCTTTGTGGCTTTTCCATGCGAATGCGTATGGTACCGTATTTACTCATACCACGCGTTAATACGCAGGACTTTGTGAGCCAATATACGCAACCTGTGGGCATGAGCACGCATGGCAGAATAAGCACACGCACGGAGGCCACTCTGTGTGGTGTTTGCACGTGATGCATGTGGGTATAATATTTTAAAATGTTAGCATAAGATGGTGCCACGCTACTGCCCATGGCACATCCAGTTATTTGAAGATAATAGGACCCATCAAATAAAAAATAATTCCTTGTTAATGCCAGGCAGAGTAACTGCAAAAATAAAGCATTATCAAAACTGAAATTGTCTCCCAGATTATTGATGAACTTCTCTATTGTATGTAGGCAGTTCTCGTGATGGATATATGTATAGAGCGACGTAACCTCAATGGTACATAGCAGAGTTGACTCATCCAGATTGTCAAACTGTTCAATCTTTTGAAGAAATGTGGTAGTATCCTTCAGATATGTATCACATTGTGTCACATGTGACTGTAACAGATGATCCAGCAACTTAGCAACCGGCTGGTATAAAGATCCCCTCACTGAGACTATTGGCCTTCCTGGGGGATTGGTAAGTGATTTATGGATTTTTGGTAGCATGTAAAAACATGGAGTAACTCGAAATTTGGAATTGAGCACCTTAAACATCTTGTCTGAGATGGTGCGATCAGCGACCGCTTGAGTGAGAACACTTACCAATTCACATTGATAACGTGAGGTAGGATCACCGTCCAACTTCAAATATGTATCCAGACATGATAATTGTCGCATGATCTCGGCTTTGTATTGAATAAGATCTTGTAATACTACGCCCCCACCTTTATCTGCGGGGCGGATGACGATACTAGCATCTTGACTTAAATCTTTAATGGCTTGTCTCTGTGGAATAGTAAGTTTAGAATAAATAGGTTTTGGTGTAGTGATATAACGAGTCACTGAGTCATTTACCAGACTTCCGAAAGTTTTTAAGGATGCATTATATGAGACTGGATCAAATGTAGACTTATTATATTTGCGTAATACACCGCTGAGCAGATCCTGTTGTTCCACTGGCGTTTGTTGTTGATATTGTTCTTTCAACCTTAATTTATGACCTAGATGGTGTAAGTCTGATTGTCATTCAAATTCATTGTGCATATTGGTAGGCACAAATGATAGGCCTTTGTTGAGGATTGATTCCTCAGTTGGTGTTAGCACCTTGGACGATAGATTGAAAATAAGTTTTTGGTTTTCTTTATTGCCCTAGCTTTTGAAAAACCTTTCGTTTTGTCCAGCCCACCTAGTTGATTTGGGCCAGCCTCTGCTCTGTCCCTGGTGGTAGCCCCTAAAGGGGGACGCTGAGTTTTAGTTGGATCGTCAGAATCAGCAACACTGAAGTCCCTATTGCTGTTTGAGGTGTACTGTCCTTTATCATGGCGTTCCCTGCGTGTTCTCCAGTTCGTCCGGGTGGATGCGCGGAAATTGAACTTAGACGTGTCAGTACCTGTAAGCCAACAATAAACTTGATGTTCCTCATAGTCATTTTGGACTATTTGCAGCTTCGACTTCTTAAACTTCAATAGATCCCTTTTGTAATTATCAATCTGTTGGTTCAATTTTAACCACCAGGCTGCATGGTTGGAATCTTCCAAAGCTGATACATTAGTGGTGTGTAAAGTATACATTTTTGCTCTCACATTATGCAGCTCACGACCTGATTCATCTATGACAAGGAGCATTAGTTCGAAGCTGCATTTGTTCAGAATTGCCACTCAGCGTTTGCAGAATTCAGGATTCGTGCAGCCAATTGTCATTGAATTCCGTACACGGAAACCCCACGGTATCTGTTTCTGATGATAATAGTCTGATAATGTGGAGCCGTGTAGCAAATAATCAATCTCTTTTTTATGCAATCTTGTTAACTGTTGACATAGTTCCTCAGTTGTATTTTCCGTAGCTTCTGGCACCAGATTCTCAGCAAATAAGATGCGATCTGCTTGAGCCTTGCTGAACCTCAGAGTGTCACCCAGTTGTAGACTCAGATCCGCAAATACAGACATGTTATCCAATACTTTGCATACTCCATCAGAAAAACAAAACAGTGTCTCTAAATAAAAGCTAAACAAGAGAGCGCAGGCAGACTCCACTGAAATATCACAATTTTAATATACACAGTGATCACATAATATGGTATACATAATTAATACTAGATTAAAGCCAATAAAAATCAATAAAAATCCGCACTAAAACTTCATATAATTCCACACAATTTAGTGCACTGATAACCTGATATGATGATAATGTATGGATTAATATGTCCTGAAAGTTGGCAGCTGATGTTTAGATGCTGAAAGTCTGGATATTATCCATATAGCAGACTGATATTTGAAATTGCTTTGTTCAGGTTAAAGTCAGATGAATACAAAACAAGTGCACTGTTGATTATGGATTAGACCTCTATTACCCCAAGTCGACACCGCACCAGTTCTGCTCTGTTTAATGTAGCAGCATAATGTGGTGATATCGCTTACCACTTCCTCTGTGTATATGGAACACTGACAGGTGCTCGGGTGCCGCTAGCTCCGGCGGCTGAGTCCGATGCTCTCTCCTTACTGCAGCGTATCAGACCAGTGATCGCTCGCCGCTTCTACGGATCATCTGGCGGTACTATAATTATCCAGGATGCCGCTGATCCGAGGTGATGAGCTGGCAGCCACGGTCCCCGTATGGCAAAAGGGACCAGTGCAGGTGGCTTTGCTCGGGCAGATTTAACCCGACAGTGGAGTAGAGCTGGAACGGGTGAAAAGCCGTAAGAAGTTAAGGTGGTCAAATGAAAAGTAGTCGGATCCTGAAACAGCCCTGACGCGTTTCTCGACCGGCACAGTCTGGTCGTTTCCTCAGAGGGTTATCATGATCCCATCCTACTGGTTCCTCACATTTAAAGGACTCCTGGGATGGTCATTATTACAGGCACCTGGAAAGCACCTGTTTGGCTCATTAATAGACGTGTGTGCAGGCGGAGTCATAATCAGCTCCACAAACAAACAAGCATATCTATACATACTCATTCCTAACTGAATAAATAAACAATAAATATAGAATAAAATACCATAAAATAGAATTTACTTATAATTATTATTCTGATATAGTTCTCTAATATATTTATTTCTTCTTATTAGCGGAGCGGGAGACAGCAGTATAACACTCTTAGTACATTTATTATAACAAATCCATATTCATAAATTAGATTAAACATACATATAATGGATAAATCAATACAACTGAAACAGTCACTAGTCAAATATATTCTTGTCAATGCGATATGACTGTTCCAGTAATAGATCAGACATATTTATATTTATAATATTGATAGGACTCTCTAAGCCTTATATCTATAGGGGAAATATTCCCACTCGAATTTATCTGACCATAAAAATATCGCACCTTATAGGGCACAAATACAGAGGAATCCATATGCACTCCATATAGATAAAAATAGAAAAATTAGAATGCACATAGAAAAAATATACATTCCTATTTGCTACATCTAGACAATTGGCGGTTAATCATTATCTATATTATGACACAGAGGTTAATGTTTCTCTTCGCACTTTTATTTTGTCAGCTATGAGGTTTATTTTGGAGCACAATTATTTTTCATTTGATTCACAGTTTTATTCACAAATCAAGGGTACTGCCATGGGGACCAGATTCGCACCGAGCTTTGCCAACCTCTTTTTGGGGTGTTTTGAAGAGCGCCTCATCTGGGGTGGGGGTCTCGGTGCGGGCCTGGTCCTCTATGGCAGATACATAGATTACTTGTTTTTTATTTGGGATGAGGATGTTTCACCTTTTTCACATCGTACTGGTCTTCTTAATTCAAACACAATTGGTTTAAAATTCACTAACACGTTTAGTAAAGTATCTATCAATTTTCTTGATATCACTGTCACTATTCAGGATGGTAGACTAGTCACTTCCACATACATCAAAGATGTGGATTGTAACAATTACCTACACTTCACTAGCAGTCACTATAAACCATGGAAACTAAATATACCTAAAGGACAGTTCCAACGGTTACGACGGAACTGTTCCACTGAGGAGGCCTTTAAGAATCAAGTAGAGAGAATGTATAATGCATTTAGAAGGCAGGGATATCCTGCACAGATTTTGGATAAAGCCCTCGTAGAGACCCAATTTAAATCTAGGAATACATTGGTCCATCCGGTAGTTAAGAAACAAGAACCTAATGATAGACAAATAGCGTTTATTACGCAGTACAATACAGCTGCAAAGGATATTAAAAGAATTATCACAAAAAATTCTGCCATTCTGAAATCAGATAAACTTCTAGAGACAACATTAACTGGAAAAAATCTGGTGGTGTTTAGAAAAGCTGATTCATTGAAGCAAAAACTAGCACCAAGTTAATTTAAAAGAAAATCTAAAGAAATGGGAGAAAACATTTTGAGATTACCACCTAAACCCAATGGATTCTTTAAATGTGGTAAGGACAGATGTGTAACCTGTCTTTTTGCAGAAAATAAGTGTACAAAGATCAAATCCTTCAGTAGATCAGAAGAGTTTGAGATAAAAGGTTTTATGAACTGTAGGACCAACTTTGTGATATATGTCATTCAATGCAAGTGCGGCATACAGTATGTTGGCCGCACTATCCGCCCCCTCCATGAAAGGTTTATGGAACATAAGAGGAATATCACAAAGAATATTAAAACCCATAGTCTGTCCAGTCATGTTTCTTGGTGTCAGAAGGGTGCTGTTAATGATTTGACCATTAGAGCAGTAGAACACGTAAAAGTAACCATGAGGGGAGGCGATAGATATAGAAAACTTTGTATGCGCAAAGCATTTTGGATTTTTCAATTACACACATTGAGTCCACATGGTCTTAACGACACGGTGGAACTCAATGCTATCTAATTAGCCTCTCCTTCTACACTAATTTTGATAGGCAATGTGAGTGGTGGGGGAAGGTTTTGTCCCCAATTATGGGATAAAGTATAGTTATCCCCATGAATTGCCTTCTTTAACTCTGTACTTGGTTTTCTGTTTGTCCCTCTGTGGGTGTCGGGGGAGTGGATGATTTACCCACCCCATTTTGGCAGGTTGAGTTTAAATATATCTCTCTGCCATCTTGGGGTGGGTTCGTCCATTCCCCCGATTCAGTATCAATTTTTTTTTCCATTAAAAAAAAAAAAATAATTCTCAATTTTTTCCCCTATCAATTTCTGTACCATTAAGGTAATGTTATCTGTATTTACCTATCCAATTGTCTAGATGTAGCAAATAGGAATGTATATTTTTTCTATGTGCATTCTAATTTTTCTATTTATATCTATATGGAGTGCATATGGATTCCTCTGTATTTGTGCCCTATAAGGTGCGATATTTTTATGGTCAGATAAATTCGAGTGGGAATATTTCCCCTATAGATATAAGGCTTAGAGAGTCCTATCAATATTATAAATATAAATATGTCTGATCTATTACTGGAACAGTCATATCGCATTGACAAGAATATATTTGACTAGTGACTGTTTCAGTTGTATTGATTTATCCATTATATGTATGTTTAATCTAATTTATGAATATGGATTTGTTATAATAAATGTACTAAGAGTGTTATACTGCTGTCTCCCGCTCCGCTAATAAGAAGAAAGAAATATATTAGAGAACTATATCAGAATAATAATTATAAGTAAATTCTATTTTATGGTATTTTATTCTATTTAATTGTTTATTTATTCAGTTAGAAATGAGTATGTATAGATATGCTTGTTTGTCTGTGGAGCTGATTATGACTCCGCCTGCACACACGTCTATTAATTAGAGATGAGCGGGTTCGGTTTCTTTGAATCCGAACCCGCACGAACTTCACTTTTTTTTTCACGGGTCCGAGCGACTCGGATCTTCCCGCCTTGCTCGGTTAACCCGAGCGCGCCCGAACGTCATCATGACGCTGTCGGATTCTCGCGAGACTCGGATTCTATATAAGGAGCCGCGCGTCGCCGCCATTTTCACACGTGCATTGAGATTGATAGGGAGAGGACGTGGCTGGCGTCCTCTCCATTTAGATTAGATTTAGAAGAGAGAGAGAGAGAGAGATTGCTGTGATACTGTAGATTAGAAGAGAGTGCAGACAGAGTTTAGTGACTGACGACCACAGTGACCAGTGACCACCAGAGACAGTGCAGTTGTTTGTTTTATTTAATATATCCGTTCTCTGCCTGAAAAAAACGATACACAGTCACACAGTGACTCAGTCTGTGTGCACTGCTCAGCCCAGTGTGCTGCACATCAATGTATTGTATATAAAGCTTATAATTGTGGGGGAGACTGGGGAGCACTGCAGGTTGTTATAGCAGGAGCCAGGAGTACATGATAAATAATATTATATTAAAATTAAACAGTGCACACTTTTGCTGCAGGAGTGCCACTGCCAGTGTGACTAGTGGTGACCAGTGCCTGACCACCAGTATATTAGTAGTATTGTATACTATCTCTTTATCAACCAGTCTATATTAGCAGCAGACACAGTACAGTGCGGTAGTTCACGGCTGTGGCTACCTCTGTGTCGGCACTCGGCAGGCAGTCCGTCCATCCATAATTGTATTATAATATATACCACCTAACCGTGGTTTTTTTTTCATTCTTTATACCGTCGTCATACTAGTTGTTACGAGTATACTACTATCTCTTTATCAACCAGTGTACAGTGCGGTAGTTCACGGCTGTGGCTACCTCTGTGTCGGCACTCGGCAGGCAGTCCGTCCATCCATAATTGTATTATAATATATACCACCTAACCGTGGTTTTTTTTTCATTCTTTATACCGTCGTCATACTAGTTGTTACGAGTATACTACTATCTCTTTATCAACCAGTGTACAGTGCGGTAGTTCACGGCTGTGGCTACCTCTGTGTCGGCACTCGGCAGGCAGTCCGTCCAACCATAATTGTATTATAATATATACCACCTAACCGTGGTTTTTTTTTCATTCTTTATACCGTCGTCATACTAGTTGTTACGAGTATACTACTATCTCTTTATCAACCAGTGTACAGTGCGGTAGTTCACGGCTGTGGCTACCTCTGTGTCGGCACTCGGCAGGCAGTCCGTCCAACCATAATTGTATTATATACCACCTAACCGTGGTTTTTTTTTTCATTCTTTATACCGTCGTCATACTAGTTGTTACGAGTATACTACTATCTCTTTATCAACCAGTGTACAGTGCGGTAGTTCACGGCTGTGGCTACCTCTGTGTCGGCACTCGGCAGGCAGTCCGTCCAACCATAATTGTATTATAATATATACCACCTAACCGTGGTTTTTTTTTCATTCTTTATACCGTCGTCATACTAGTTGTTACGAGTATACTACTATCTCTTTATCAACCAGTGTACAGTGCGGTAGTTCACGGCTGTGGCTACCTCTGTGTCGGCACTCGGCAGGCAGTCCGTCCATCCATAATTGTATTATAATATATACCACCTAACCGTGGTTTTTTTTTCATTCTTTATACCGTCGTCATACTAGTTGTTACGAGTATACTACTATCTCTTTATCAACCAGTGTACAGTGCGGTAGTTCACGGCTGTGGCTACCTCTGTGTCGGCACTCGGCAGGCAGTCCGTCCAACCATAATTGTATTATATACCACCTAACCGTGGTTTTTTTTTCATTCTTTATACCGTCGTCATACTAGTTGTTACGAGTATACTACTATCTCTTTATCAACCAGTGTACAGTGCGGTAGTTCACGGCTGTGGCTACCTCTGTGTCGGCACTCGGCAGGCAGTCCGTCCATCCATAATTGTATTATAATATATACCACCTAACCGTGGTTTTTTTTCATTCTTTATACCGTCGTCATACTAGTTGTTACGAGTATACTACTATCTCTTTATCAACCAGTGTACAGTGCGGTAGTTCACGGCTGTGGCTACCTCTGTGTCGGCACTCGGCAGGCAGTCCGTCCAACCATAATTGTATTATAATATATACCACCTAACCGTGGTTTTTTTTTTTCATTCTTTATACCGTCGTCATACTAGTTGTTACGAGTATACTACTATCTCTTTATCAACCAGTGTACAGTGCGGTAGTTCACGGCTGTGGCTACCTCTGTGTCGGCACTCGGCGGGCAGTCCGTCCAACCATAATTGTATTATATACCACCTAACCGTGGTTTTTTTTTCATTCTTTATACCGTCGTCATACTAGTTGTTACGAGTATACTACTATCTCTTTATCAACCAGTGTACAGTGCGGTAGTTCACGGCTGTGGCTACCTCTGTGTCGGCACTCGGCAGGCAGTCCGTCCAACCATAATTGTATTATAATATATACCACCTAACCGTGGTTTTTTTTTCATTCTTTATACCGTCGTCATACTAGTTGTTACGAGTATACTACTATCTCTTTATCAACCAGTGTACAGTGCGGTAGTTCACGGCTGTGGCTACCTCTGTGTCGGCACTCGGCAGGCAGTCCGTCCATCCATAATTGTATTATAATATATACCACCTAACCGTGGTTTTTTTTTCATTCTTTATACCGTCGTCATACTAGTTGTTACGAGTATACTACTATCTCTTTATCAACCAGTGTACAGTGCGGTAGTTCACGGCTGTGGCTACCTCTGTGTCGGCACTCGGCAGGCAGTCCGTCCAACCATAATTGTATTATAATATATACCACCTAACCGTGGTTTTTTTTTCATTCTTTATACCGTCGTCATACTAGTTGTTACGAGTATACTACTATCTCTTTATCAACCAGTGTACAGTGCGGTAGTTCACGGCTGTGGCTACCTCTGTGTCGGCACTCGGCAGGCAGTCCGTCCAACCATAATTGTATTATAATATATACCACCTAACCGTGGTTTTTTTTTCATTCTTTATACCGTCGTCATACTAGTTGTTACGAGTATACTACTATCTCTTTATCAACCAGTGTACAGTGCGGTAGTTCACGGCTGTGGCTACCTCTGTGTCGGCACTCGGCAGGCAGTCCGTCCAACCATAATTGTATTATAATATATACCACCTAACCGTGGTTTTTTTTTCATTCTTTATACCGTCGTCATACTAGTTGTTACGAGTATACTACTATCTCTTTATCAACCAGTGTACAGTGCGGTAGTTCACGGCTGTGGCTACCTCTGTGTCGGCACTCGGCAGGCAGTCCGTCCATGCATAATTGTATTATAATATATACCACCTAACCGTGGTTTTTTTTTCATTCTTTATACCGTCGTCATACTAGTTGTTACGAGTATACTACTATCTCTTTATCAACCAGTGTACAGTGCGGTAGTTCACGGCTGTGGCTACCTCTGTGTCGGCACTCGGCAGGCAGTCCGTCCAACCATAATTGTATTATAATATATACCACCTAACCGTGGTTTTTTTTTCATTCTTTATACCGTCGTCATACTAGTTGTTACGAGTATACTACTATCTCTTTATCAACCAGTGTACAGTGCGGTAGTTCACGGCTGTGGCTACCTCTGTGTCGGCACTCGGCAGGCAGTCCGTCCAACCATAATTGTATTATAATATATACCACCTAACCGTGGTTTTTTTTTCATTCTTTATACCGTCGTCATACTAGTTGTTACGAGTATACTACTATCTCTTTATCAACCAGTGTACAGTGCGGTAGTTCACGGCTGTGGCTACCTCTGTGTCGGCACTCGGCAGGCAGTCCGTCCAACCATAATTGTATTATAATATATACCACCTAACCGTGGTTTTTTTTTCATTCTTTATACCGTCGTCATACTAGTTGTTACGAGTATACTACTATCTCTTTATCAACCAGTGTACAGTGCGGTAGTTCACGGCTGTGGCTACCTCTGTGTCGGCACTCGGCAGGCAGTCCGTCCAACCATAATTGTATTATAATATATACCACCTAACCGTGGTTTTTTTTTCATTCTTTATACCGTCGTCATACTAGTTGTTACGAGTATACTACTATCTCTTTATCAACCAGTGTACAGTGCGGTAGTTCACGGCTGTGGCTACCTCTGTGTCGGCACTCGGCAGGCAGTACGTCCATCCATAATTGTATTATATACCACCTAACCGTGGTTTTTTTATACCACCTAACCGTGGCAGTCCGTCCATAATTGTATACTAGTATCCAATCCATCCATCTCCATTGTTTACCTGAGGTGCCTTTTAGTTCTGCCTATAAAATATGGAGAACAAAAAAGTTGAGGTTCCAAAATTAGGGAAAGATCAAGATCCACTTCCACCTCGTGCTGAAGCTGCTGCCACTAGTCATGGCCGAGACGATGAAATGCCAGCAGCGTCGTCTGCCAAGGCCGATGCCCAATGTCATAGTACAGAGCATGTCAAATCCAAAACACCAAATATCAGAAAAAAAAGGACTCCAAAACCTAAAATAAAATTGTCGGAGGAGAAGCGTAAACTTGCCAATATGCCATTTACCACACGGAGTGGCAAGGAACGGCTGAGGCCCTGGCCTATGTTCATGGCTAGTGGTTCAGCTTCACATGAGGATGGAAGCACTCAGCCTCTCGCTAGAAAACTGAAAAGACTCAAGCTGGCAAAAGCACCGCAAAGAACTGTGCGTTCTTTGAAATCCCAAATCCACAAGGAGAGTCCAATTGTGTCGTTTGCGATGCCTGACCTTCCCAACACTGGACGTGAAGAGCATGCGCCTTCCACTATTTGCATGCCCCCTGCAAGTGCTGGAAGGAGCACCCGCAGTCCAGTTCCTGATAGTCAGATTGAAGATGTCAGTGTTGAAGTACACCAGGATGAGGAGGATATGGGTGTTGCTGGCGCTGGGGAGGAAATTGACCAGGAGGATTCTGATGGTGAGGTGGTTTGTTTAAGTCAGGCACCCGGGGAGACACCTGTTGTCCGTGGGAGGAATATGGCCGTTGACATGCCAGGTGAAAATACCAAAAAAATCAGCTCTTCGGTGTGGAGGTATTTCACCAGAAATGCGGACAACAGGTGTCAAGCCGTGTGTTCCCTTTGTCAAGCTGTAATAAGTAGGGGTAAGGACGTTAACCACCTCGGAACATCCTCCCTTATACGTCACCTGCAGCGCATTCATAATAAGTCAGTGACAAGTTCAAAAACTTTGGGTGACAGCGGAAGCAGTCCACTGACCAGTAAATCCCTTCCTCTTGTAACCAAGCTCACGCAAACCACCCCACCAACTCCCTCAGTGTCAATTTCCTCCTTCCCCAGGAATGCCAATAGTCCTGCAGGCCATGTCACTGGCAAGTCTGACGAGTCCTCTCCTGCCTGGGATTCCTCCGATGCATCCTTGCGTGTAACGCCTACTGCTGCTGGCGCTGCTGTTGTTGCCGCTGGGAGTCGATGGTCATCCCAGAGGGGAAGTCGTAAGCCCACTTGTACTAATTCCAGTAAGCAATTGACTGTTCAACAGTCCTTTGCGAGGAAGATGAAATATCACAGCAGTCATCCTACTGCAAAGCGGATAACTGAGTCCTTGACAACTATGTTGGTGTTAGACGTGCGTCCGGTATCCGCCGTTAGTTCACAGGGAACTAGACAATTTATTGAGGCAGTGTGCCCCCGTTACCAAATACCATCTAGGTTCCACTTCTCTAGGCAGGCGATACCGAGAATGTACACGGACGTCAGAAAAAGACTCACCAGTGTCCTAAAAAATGCAGTTGTACCCAATGTCCACTTAACCACGGACATGTGGACAAGTGGAGCAGGGCAGGGTCAGGACTATATGACTGTGACAGCCCACTGGGTAGATGTATGGACTCCCGCCGCAAGAACAGCAGCGGCGGCACCAGTAGCAGCATCTCGCAAACGCCAACTCTTTCCTAGGCAGGCTACGCTTTGTATCACCGCTTTCCAGAATACGCACACAGCTGAAAACCTCTTACGGCAACTGAGGAAGATCATCGCGGAATGGCTTACCCCAATTGGACTCTCCTGTGGATTTGTGGCATCGGACAACGCCAGCAATATTGTGTGTGCATTAAATATGGGCAAATTCCAGCACGTCCCATGTTTTGCACATACCTTGAATTTGGTGGTGCAGAATTTTTTAAAAAACGACAGGGGCGTGCAAGAGATGCTGTCGGTGGCCAGAAAAATTGCGGGACACTTTCGGCGTACAGGCACCACGTACAGAAGACTGGAGCACCACCAAAAACTACTGAACCTGCCCTGCCATCATCTGAAGCAAGAAGTGGTAACGAGGTGGAATTCAACCCTCTATATGCTTCAGAGGTTGGAGGAGCAGCAAAAGGCCATTCAAGCCTATACAATTGAGCACGATATAGGAGATGGAATGCACCTGTCTCAAGTGCAGTGGAGAATGATTTCAACGTTGTGCAAGGTTCTGATGCCCTTTGAACTTGCCACACGTGAAGTCAGTTCAGACACTGCCAGCCTGAGTCAGGTCATTCCCCTCATCAGGCTTTTGCAGAAGAAGCTGGAGGCATTGAAGAAGGAGCTAACACGGAGCGATTCCGCTAGGCATGTGGGACTTGTGGATGCAGCCCTTAATTCGCTTAACAAGGATTCACGGGTGGTCAATCTGTTGAAATCAGAGCACTACATTTTGGCCACCGTGCTCGATCCTAGATTTAAAGCCTACCTTGGATCTCTCTTTCCGGCAGACACAGGTCTGCTGGGGTTGAAAGACCTGCTGGTGACAAAATTGTCAAGTCAAGCGGAACGCGACCTGTCAACATCTCCTCCTTCACATTCTCCCGCAACTGGGGGTGCGAGGAAAAGGCTCAGAATTCCGAGCCCACCCGCTGGCGGTGATGCAGGGCAGTCTGGAGCGACTGCTGATGCTGACATCTGGTCCGGACTGAAGGACCTGACAACGATTACGGACATGTCGTCTACTGTCACTGCATATGATTCTCTCAACATTGATAGAATGGTGGAGGATTATATGAGTGACCGCATCCAAGTAGGCACGTCACACAGTCCGTACTTATACTGGCAGGAAAAAGAGGCAATTTGGAGGCCCTTGCACAAACTGGCTTTATTCTACCTAAGTTGCCCTCCCACAAGTGTGTACTCCGAAAGAGTGTTTAGTGCCGCCGCTCACCTTGTCAGCAATCGGCGTACGAGGTTACATCCAGAAAATGTGGAGAAGATGATGTTCATTAAAATGAATTATAATCAATTCCTCCGCGGAGACATTGACCAGCAGCAATTGCCTCCACAAAGTACACAGGGAGCTGAGATGGTGGATTCCAGTGGGGACGAATTGATAATCTGTGAGGAGGGGGATGTACACGGTGATATATCGGAGGGTGAAGATGAGGTGGACATCTTGCCTCTGTAGAGCCAGTTTGTGCAAGGAGAGATTAATTGCTTCTTTTTTGGGGGGGGTCCGAACCAACCCGTCATATCAGTCACAGTCGTGTGGCAGACCCTGTCACTGAAATGATGGGTTGGTTAAAGTGTGCATGTCCTGTTTTGTTTATACAACATAAGGGTGGGTGGGAGGGCCCAAGGATAATTCCATCTTGCACCTCTTTTTTCTTTTCTTTTTCTTTGCATCATGTGCTGATTGGGGAGGGTTTTTTGGAAGGGACATCCTGCGTGACACTGCAGTGCCACTCCTAGATGGGCCCGGTGTTTGTGTCGGCCACTAGGGTCGCTAATCTTACTCACACAGCTACCTCATTGCGCCTCTTTTTTTCTTTGCGTCATGTGCTGTTTGGGGAGGGTTTTTTGGAAGGGACATCCTGCGTGACACTGCAGTGCCACTCCTAGATGTGCCCGGTGTTTGTGTCGGCCACTAGGGTCGCTAATCTTACTCACACAGCTACCTCATTGCGCCTCTTTTTTTCTTTGCGTCATGTGCTGTTTGGGGAGGGTTTTTTGGAAAGGACATCCTGCGTGACACTGCAGTGCCACTCCTAGATGTGCCCGGTGTTTGTGTCGGCCACTAGGGTCGCTAATCTTACTCACACAGTCAGCTACCTCATTGCGCCTCTTTTTTTCTTTGCGTCATGTGCTGTTTGGGGAGGGTTTTTTGGAAGGGCCATCCTGCGTGACACTGCAGTGCCACTCCTAGATGGGCCCGGTGTTTGTGTCGGCCACTAGGGTCGCTAATCTTACTCACACAGCTACCTCATTGCGCCTCTTTTTTTCTTTGCGTCATGTGCTGTTTGGGGAGGGTTTTTTGGAAGGGACATCCTGCGTGACACTGCAGTGCCACTCCTAGATGGGCCCGGTGTTTGTGTCGGCCACTAGGGTCGCTTATCTTACTCACACAGCGACCTCGGTGCAAATTTTAGGACTAAAAATAATATTGTGAGGTGTGAGGTATTCAGAATAGACTGAAAATGAGTGTAAATTATGGTTTTTGAGGTTAATAATACTTTGGGATCAAAATGACCCCCAAATTCTATGATTTAAGCTGTTTTTTAGTGTTTTTGGAAAAAAACACCCGAATCCAAAACACACCCGAATCCGACAAAAATAATTCGGTGAGGTTTTGCCAAAACGCGTTCGAACCCAAAACACGGCCGCGGAACCGAACCCAAAACCAAAACACAAAACCCGAAAAATTTCAGGCGCTCATCTCTAATTTTCACACGTGCATTGAGATTGATAGGGAGAGGACGTGGCTGGCGTCCTCTCCATTTAGATTAGATTTAGAAGAGAGAGAGAGAGAGAGATTGCTGTGATACTGTAGATTAGAAGAGAGTGCAGACAGAGTTTAGTGACTGACGACCACAGTGACCAGTGACCACCAGAGACAGTGCAGTTGTTTGTTTTATTTAATATATCCGTTCTCTGCCTGAAAAAAACGATACACAGTCACACAGTGACTCAGTCTGTGTGCACTGCTCAGCCCAGTGTGCTGCACATCAATGTATTGTATATAAAGCTTATAATTGTGGGGGAGACTGGGGAGCACTGCAGGTTGTTATAGCAGGAGCCAGGAGTACATGATAAATAATATTATATTAAAATTAAACAGTGCACACTTTTGCTGCAGGAGTGCCACTGCCAGTGTGACTAGTGGTGACCAGTGCCTGACCACCAGTATATTAGTAGTATTGTATACTATCTCTTTATCAACCAGTCTATATTAGCAGCAGACACAGTACAGTGCGGTAGTTCACGGCTGTGGCTACCTCTGTGTCGGCACTCGGCAGGCAGTCCGTCCATCCATAATTGTATTATAATATATACCACCTAACCGTGGTTTTTTTTTTCATTCTTTATACCGTCGTCATACTAGTTGTTACGAGTATACTACTATCTCTTTATCAACCAGTGTACAGTGCGGTAGTTCACGGCTGTGGCTACCTCTGTGTCGGCACTCGGCAGGCAGTCCGTCCAACCATAATTGTATTATATACCACCTAACCGTGGTTTTTTTTTCATTCTTTATACCGTCGTCATACTAGTTGTTACGAGTATACTACTATCTCTTTATCAACCAGTGTACAGTGCGGTAGTTCACGGCTGTGGCTACCTCTGTGTCGGCACTCGGCAGGCAGTCCGTCCATCCATAATTGTATTATAATATATACCACCTAACCGTGGTTTTTTTTTCATTCTTTATACCGTCGTCATACTAGTTGTTACGAGTATACTACTATCTCTTTATCAACCAGTGTACAGTGCGGTAGTTCACGGCTGTGGCTACCTCTGTGTCGGCACTCGGCAGGCAGTCCGTCCAACCATAATTGTATTATAATATATACCACCTAACCGTGGTTTTTTTTTCATTCTTTATACCGTCGTCATACTAGTTGTTACGAGTATACTACTATCTCTTTATCAACCAGTGTACAGTGCGGTAGTTCACGGCTGTGGCTACCTCTGTGTCGGCACTCGGCAGGCAGTCCGTCCAACCATAATTGTATTATATACCACCTAACCGTGGTTTTTTTTTCATTCTTTATACCGTCGTCATACTAGTTGTTACGAGTATACTACTATCTCTTTATCAACCAGTGTACAGTGCGGTAGTTCACGGCTGTGGCTACCTCTGTGTCGGCACTTGGCAGGCAGTCCGTCCAACCATAATTGTATTATAATATATACCACCTAACCGTGGTTTTTTTTTCATTCTTTATACCGTCGTCATACTAGTTGTTACGAGTATACTACTATCTCTTTATCAACCAGTGTACAGTGCGGTAGTTCACGGCTGTGGCTACCTCTGTGTCGGCACTCGGCAGGCAGTCCGTCCATCCATAATTGTATTATAATATATACCACCTAACCGTGGTTTTTTTTTCATTCTTTATACCGTCGTCATACTAGTTGTTACGAGTATACTACTATCTCTTTATCAACCAGTGTACAGTGCGGTAGTTCACGGCTGTGGCTACCTCTGTGTCGGCACTCGGCAGGCAGTCCGTCCAACCATAATTGTATTATAATATATACCACCTAACCGTGGTTTTTTTTTCATTCTTTATACCGTCGTCATACTAGTTGTTACGAGTATACTACTATCTCTTTATCAACCAGTGTACAGTGCGGTAGTTCACGGCTGTGGCTACCTCTGTGTCGGCACTCGGCAGGCAGTCCGTCCAACCATAATTGTATTATAATATATACCACCTAACCGTGGTTTTTTTTTCATTCTTTATACCGTCGTCATACTAGTTGTTACGAGTATACTACTATCTCTTTATCAACCAGTGTACAGTGCGGTAGTTCACGGCTGTGGCTACCTCTGTGTCGGCACTCGGCAGGCAGTCCGTCCAACCATAATTGTATTATAATATATACCACCTAACCGTGGTTTTTTTTTCATTCTTTCTACCGTCGTCATACTAGTTGTTACGAGTATACTACTATCTCTTTATCAACCAGTGTACAGTGCGGTAGTTCACGGCTGTGGCTACCTCTGTGTCGGCACTCGGCAGGCAGTCCGTCCAACCATAATTGTATTATAATATATACCACCTAACCGTGGTTTTTTTTTCATTCTTTATACCGTCGTCATACTAGTTGTTACGAGTATACTACTATCTCTTTATCAACCAGTGTACAGTGCGGTAGTTCACGGCTGTGGCTACCTCTGTGTCGGCACTCGGCAGGCAGTCCGTCCATCCATAATTGTATTATATACCACCTAACCGTGGTTTTTTTATACCACCTAACCGTGGCAGTCCGTCCATAATTGTATACTAGTATCCAATCCATCCATCTCCATTGTTTACCTGAGGTGCCTTTTAGTTCTGCCTATAAAATATGGAGAACAAAAAAGTTGAGGTTCCAAAATTAGGGAAAGATCAAGATCCACTTCCACCTCGTGCTGAAGCTGCTGCCACTAGTCATGGCCGAGACGATGAAATGCCAGCAACGTCGTCTGCCAAGGCCGATGCCCAATGTCATAGTACAGAGCATGTCAAATCCAAAACACCAAATATCAGAAAAAAAAGGACTCCAAAACCTAAAATAAAATTGTCGGAGGAGAAGCGTAAACTTGCCAATATGCCATTTACCACACGGAGTGGCAAGGAACGGCTGAGGCCCTGGCCTATGTTCATGGCTAGTGGTTCAGCTTCACATGAGGATGGAAGCACTCAGCCTCTCGCTAGAAAACTGAAAAGACTCAAGCTGGCAAAAGCACCGCAAAGAACTGTGCGTTCTTTGAAATCCCAAATCCACAAGGAGAGTCCAATTGTGTCGTTTGCGATGCCTGACCTTCCCAACACTGGACGTGAAGAGCATGCGCCTTCCACTATTTGCATGCCCCCTGCAAGTGCTGGAAGGAGCACCCGCAGTCCAGTTCCTGATAGTCAGATTGAAGATGTCAGTGTTGAAGTACACCAGGATGAGGAGGATATGGGTGTTGCTGGCGCTGGGGAGGAAATTGACCAGGAGGATTCTGATGGTGAGGTGGTTTGTTTAAGTCAGGCACCCGGGGAGACACCTGTTGTCCGTGGGAGGAATATGGCCGTTGACATGCCAGGTGAAAATACCAAAAAAATCAGCTCTTCGGTGTGGAGGTATTTCACCAGAAATGCGGACAACAGGTGTCAAGCCGTGTGTTCCCTTTGTCAAGCTGTAATAAGTAGGGGTAAGGACGTTAACCACCTCGGAACATCCTCCCTTATACGTCACCTGCAGCGCATTCATAATAAGTCAGTGACAAGTTCAAAAACTTTGGGTGACAGCGGAAGCAGTCCACTGACCAGTAAATCCCTTCCTCTTGTAACCAAGCTCACGCAAACCACCCCACCAACTCCCTCAGTGTCAATTTCCTCCTTCCCCAGGAATGCCAATAGTCCTGCAGGCCATGTCACTGGCAAGTCTGACGAGTCCTCTCCTGCCTGGGATTCCTCCGATGCATCCTTGCGTGTAACGCCTACTGCTGCTGGCGCTGCTGTTGTTGCCGCTGGGAGTCGATGGTCATCCCAGAGGGGAAGTCGTAAGCCCACTTGTACTACTTCCAGTAAGTAATTGACTGTTCAACAGTCCTTTGCGAGGAAGATGAAATATCACAGCAGTCATCCTACTGCAAAGCGGATAACTGAGTCCTTGACAACTATGTTGGTGTTAGACGTGCGTCCGGTATCCGCCGTTAGTTCACAGGGAACTAGACAATTTATTGAGGCAGTGTGCCCCCGTTACCAAATACCATCTAGGTTCCACTTCTCTAGGCAGGCGATACCGAGAATGTACACGGACGTCAGAAAAAGACTCACCAGTGTCCTAAAAAATGCAGTTGTACCCAATGTCCACTTAACCACGGACATGTGGACAAGTGGAGCAGGGCAGGGTCAGGACTATATGACTGTGACAGCCCACTGGGTAGATGTATGGACTCCCGCCGCAAGAACAGCAGCGGCGGCACCAGTAGCAGCATCTCGCAAACGCCAACTCTTTCCTAGGCAGGCTACGCTTTGTATCACCGCTTTCCAGAATACGCACACAGCTGAAAACCTCTTACGGCAACTGAGGAAGATCATCGCGGAATGGCTTACCCCAATTGGACTCTCCTGTGGATTTGTGGCATCGGACAACGCCAGCAATATTGTGTGTGCATTAAATATGGGCAAATTCCAGCACGTCCCATGTTTTGCACATACCTTGAATTTGGTGGTGCAGAATTTTTTTAAAAACGACAGGGGCGTGCAAGAGATGCTGTCGGTGGCCAGAAAAATTGCGGGACACTTTCGGCGTACAGGCACCACGTACAGAAGACTGGAGCACCACCAAAAACTACTGAACCTGCCCTGCCATCATCTGAAGCAAGAAGTGGTAACGAGGTGGAATTCAACCCTCTATATGCTTCAGAGGTTGGAGGAGCAGCAAAAGGCCATTCAAGCCTATACAATTGAGCACGATATAGGAGATGGAATGCACCTGTTTCAAGTGCAGTGGAGAATGATTTCAACGTTGTGCAAGGTTCTGATGCCCTTTGAACTTGCCACACGTGAAGTCAGTTCAGACACTGCCAGCCTGAGTCAGGTCATTCCCCTCATCAGGCTTTTGCAGAAGAGGCTGGAGGCATTGAAGAAGGAGCTAACACGGAGCGATTCCGCTAGGCATGTGGGACTTGTGGATGCAGCCCTTAATTCGCTTAACAAGGATTCACGGGTGGTCAATCTGTTGAAATCAGAGCACTACATTTTGGCCACCGTGCTCGATCCTAGATTTAAAGCCTACCTTGGATCTCTCTTTCCGGCAGACACAGGTCTGCTGGGGTTGAAAGACCTGCTGGTGACAAAATTGTCAAGTCAAGCGGAACGCGACCTGTCAACATCTCCTCCTTCACATTCTCCCGCAACTGGGGGTGCGAGGAAAAGGCTCAGAATTCCGAGCCCACCCGCTGGCGGTGATGCAGGGCAGTCTGGAGCGACTGCTGATGCTGACATCTGGTCCGGACTGAAGGACCTGACAACGATTACGGACATGTCGTCTACTGTCACTGCATATGATTCTCTCAACATTGATAGAATGGTGGAGGATTATATGAGTGACCGCATCCAAGTAGGCACGTCACACAGTCCGTACTTATACTGGCAGGAAAAAGAGGCAATTTGGAGGCCCTTGCACAAACTGGCTTTATTCTACCTAAGTTGCCCTCCCACAAGTGTGTACTCCGAAAGAGTGTTTAGTGCCGCCGCTCACCTTGTCAGCAATCGGCGTACGAGGTTACATCCAGAAAATGTGGAGAAGATGATGTTCATTAAAATGAATTATAATCAATTCCTCCGCGGAGACATTGACCAGCAGCAATTGCCTCCACAAAGTACACAGGGAGCTGAGATGGTGGATTCCAGTGGGGACGAATTGATAATCTGTGAGGAGGGGGATGTACACGGTGATATATCGGAGGGTGAAGATGAGGTGGACATCTTGCCTCTGTAGAGCCAGTTTGTGCAAGGAGAGATTAATTGCTTCTTTTTTGGGGGGGGTCCAAACCAACCCGTCATATCAGTCACAGTCGTGTGGCAGACCCTGTCACTGAAATGATGGGTTGGTTAAAGTGTGCATGTCCTGTTTTGTTTATACAACATAAGGGTGGGTGGGAGGGCCCAAGGATAATTCCATCTTGCACCTCTTTTTTCTTTTCTTTTTCTTTGCATCATGTGCTGATTGGGGAGGGTTTTTTGGAAGGGACATCCTGCGTGACACTGCAGTGCCACTCCTAGATGGGCCCGGTGTTTGTGTTGGCCACTAGGGTCGCTAATCTTACTCACACAGCTACCTCATTGCGCCTCTTTTTTTCTTTGCGTCATGTGCTGTTTGGGGAGGGTTTTTTGGAAGGGACATCCTGCGTGACACTGCAGTGCCACTCCTAGATGTGCCCGGTGTTTGTGTCGGCCACTAGGGTCGCTAATCTTACTCACACAGCTACCTCATTGCGCCTCTTTTTTTCTTTGCGTCATGTGCTGTTTGGGGAGGGTTTTTTGGAAGGGACATCCTGCGTGACACTGCAGTGCCACTCCTAGATGTGCCCGGTGTTTGTGTCGGCCACTAGGGTCGCTAATCTTACTCACACAGTCAGCTACCTCATTGCGCCTCTTTTTTTCTTTGCGTCATGTGCTGTTTGGGGAGGGTTTTTTGGAAGGGCCATCCTGCGTGACACTGCAGTGCCACTCCTAGATGGGCCCGGTGTTTGTGTCGGCCACTAGGGTCGCTAATCTTACTCACACAGCTACCTCATTGCGCCTCTTTTTTTCTTTGCGTCATGTGCTGTTTGGGGAGAGTTTTTTGGAAGGGACATCCTGCGTGACACTGCAGTGCCACTCCTAGATGGGCCCGGTGTTTGTGTCGGCCACTAGGGTCGCTTATCTTACTCACACAGCGACCTCGGTGCAAATTTTAGGACTAAAAATAATATTGTGAGGTGTGAGGTATTCAGAATAGACTGAAAATGAGTGTAAATTATGGTTTTTGAGGTTAATAATACTTTGGGATCAAAATGACCCCCAAATTCTATGATTTAAGCTGTTTTTTAGTGTTTTTGGAAAAAAACACCCGAATCCAAAACACACCCGAATCCGACAAAAATAATTCGGTGAGGTTTTGCCAAAACGCGTTCGAACCCAAAACACGGCCGCGGAACCGAACCCAAAACCAAAACACAAAACCCGAAAAATTTCAGGCGCTCATCTCTACTATTAATGAGCCAAACAGGTGCTTTCCAGGTGCCTGTAATAATGACCATCCCAGGAGTCCTTTAAATGTGAGGAACCAGTAGGATGGGATCATGATAACCCTCTGAGGAAACGACCAGACTGTGCCGGTCGAGAAACGCGTCAGGGCTGTTTCAGGATCCGACTACTTTTCATTTGACCACCTTAACTTCTTACGGCTTTTCACCCGTTCCAGCTCTACTCCACTGTCGGGTTAAATCTGCCCGAGCAAAGCCACCTGCACTGGTCCCTTTTGCCATACGGGGACCGTGGCTGCCAGCTCATCGCCTCGGATCAGCGGCATCCTGGATAATTATAGTACCGCCAGATGATCCGTAGAAGCGGCGAGCGATCACTGGTCTGATACGCTGCAGTAAGGAGAGAGCATCGGACTCAGCCGCCGGAGCTAGCGACACCCGAGCACCTGTCAGTGTTCCATATACACAGAGGAAGTGGTAAGCGATATCACCACATTATGCTGCTACATTAAACAGAGCAGAACTGGTGCGGTGTCGACTTGGGGTAATAGAGGTCTAATCCATAATCAACAGTGCACTTGTTTTGTATTCATCTGACTTTAACCTGAACAAAGCAATTTCAAATATCAGTCTGCTATATGGATAATATCCAGACTTTCAGCATCTAAACATCAGCTGCCAACTTTCAGGACATATTAATCCATACATTATCATCATATCAGGTTATCAGTGCACTAAATTGTGTGGAATTATATGAAGTTTAGTGCGGATTTTTATTGATTTTTATTGGCTTTAATCTAGTATTAATTATGTATACCATATTATGTGATCACTGTGTATATTAAAATTGTGATATTTCAGTGGAGTCTGCCTGCGCTCTCTTGTTTAGCTTTTGTTTTTTCACTTGCTTAGGGATTGCTAATACCCTAATCCTTTGGGAGCGGCAGGCAGCATTTTCAACATAGGCTCAAGGAGGCGCCTTTCTTTCTTACATAGTAACATAGTAACATAGTATTTGAGGTTGAAAAAAGACAATTGTCCATCGAGTTCAACCTATTTGTGGTGTCCTATGTAGTGTCTCTAAATCACTGTTCTAAGACACTGCTTTACAAAGGAGAAAGCCGCTGAGAATAGCATATGACAAAAAAGATATAAAAAATACTTAAAGAAAATGTTTTGATAAAGCTTGGTGCCACGCTACTTAGAGGGAGAACCCTCAAGGATAACGCAGTCCAAAATCAGCTGGCACTCTGTATAAACGAATATGTACCTGTGTGCACTTGCTATAGTAATAAGGCAGGGCCATAACTAGGGGGATGGGAGGGGTGTGGGGGGGGGGGGGGGGGGGGGGCTAAGGGTGCACCAAGGAGTTACAGAGAAACAGTCTTTTTTGTTTTTTTTAACTGGTAGTGCTGTGCTGCTCCGGTGAGACAGTAGACAGCTCCCATGGCAATGTATCTGGCCCACCTGTCTCCCCGCAGCTGGCTGCAACACTGTGCCGGTGAGCTCCAGTCCCTGGGACCTCTCCTATGTCGGCTTCTGTCTTAAACGCTCTTCTTTGCCATGCAGTGCTGTGACTAGTGTGCGGTGCACCATTCAAGCTATAGAAGCGCACTGTGCTCCCAGTTAGCAATATCAACCCCCACTTTGCCTCCCAGATGGGGGGAGTTGGTGCAGCTTATAGGGTGGTGTAGAGCAGTGATGTAGTGTACCATATAGGGTATGTAGTGTAGTAATGTATTGCAGTATAAAGGGGCATGTTGTGCACTTATGTGGTGTAGCATATAAGGGGATGTAGTGTAGTGATGTAGTATAGCATATAGGGTATGTAGTGCAGTGTATAAGGGCATGTAGTGTAGTGATGTATTTCAACGTGTAGGGCAGGGGTGGCCAAACAGTCGATCGCAATCGACCAGTCGATCGCGGACATGCGACCAGTCGATCGCGATCCACCGCCCATCCACCCAAGGTGAGGCGAGGAGAGCGCAGCGCGCGCTTCTCCTGCCTGCCGCCTTGCCCCTTAGTCTGGTCTCCGGCGGTGACGGCGGAGTGTGTAGCTCAAATCAGGCGCCGGTTCGTTAGCCAATGAGAGCTCGCGGACCGGCGCCTGATTTGAGATATACACGCTGCCATCACAGCCGGAGACCAGACTGAGAGGCAGGGCGGGAGGCAGGAGAAGCGCGCGCTGTGCTCCCTATACAGCGGTGAGCAGCACTGTGGGGGCATATGTGGCACTGTGGGGGCATATCTGGCACTGTGGGGGCATATCTGTATCTGGCACTGTGAGGGCAAATCTAGCACTGTGGGCACATGACACTGTGGGGTCATATCTGTATCTGGACTGTGGGTGCATATGTGGCACTGTGGGGGCATATGTGGCACTGTGGGGGCATGGCAATGTGGGGTCATATCTGTATCTGGCACTGTGGGGGCATATCAGGCACTGTGGGGGCAAATCTAGCACTGTGGGCACATGGCACTGTAAGGGCATATCTGTATCTGGCACTGTGGGGGCAAATCTAGCACTGTGGGCACATGGCTCTGTGGGGGTATATCTGTATCTGGCACTGTGGGGGCATATCTAGCACTGTGGGCACATGGCACTGTTGGGGCATATCTGTATCTGGCACTGTGGGGTTATATCTGGCACTGTGGGGGCATATCTGGCACTGTGGGCACATGGCACTATGGGGTTATATCTGTATCGGGCACTGTGTGGGGCATATCTGGCACTGTGGGGGCATATCTGGCACTGTGGGCACATGGCACTGTGGGGCATATGTGTATCTGGCACTGTGGGGGCATATGTGTTTGAGGTTTTTACCTGTGGGGGCCAATGTGTTATTTTGTGCGAGACAGTCATTGCACTCTGTGCAGCAAGGCTACGTCCCTTTTTATGTTATACCACGCACACTTTTTTGTTATACCACGCCCACTTTTTGTTATGCCACGCCCCTTTTTTTGGTCGTGCGCCTGCGGCGCACGCTATCATCTCGCCTAGGTAGATCACAAAAGCTTTTCAGCTTTCAAAGTAGATCCGACTCCAAAAGTCTGGCTACCCCTGGTGTAGGGGATGTAGTATAGCAATGTAGTGCAGTGGATAGGGGAATGTAGTGCAGTGATGAAGTGTTATGATATGGGTGGTCCTTCCGAGTTGATCGCAGCCAGCAACTTTTTGCTGCTGCTGCGATCAACTAGTCCACACCTATGGGGGAGCCTTGCAAAGCTAAAAAAAAATTCAAGTAGAACAAGACCAGCCCTGGACATACTTACCCTGTGCGACGATCTCAGCGTTGCTGGGGCCAGCTTTGACATCAGACATCAGCCCTCCGTTCTCCTGGACACGCCTGCGTTTTCTTCTCCACTCTCCGAAAATGGTCCCCAATGGTCCAGTGACGCCCAGGTACGCCTTCTTTCTGTCAATCTTCTTGCGGTCATCTCTGTGACCGCTTTCTTCGTAAAACCGTGATGTAACCCGGCGACCCCTGTCACCAGGCAACGTTGCACACGTACAGTGCAGCCGCTGCGCATGCGCATTCCGGACCCGTTCGCACCGCAGCAGAATGACCCCCATAGTGCTATGTATGGGGAAACACAGAGAAGCATGTAGTTGAACACCCTGGCGGGGCATGTGACACATAGGGCATTTGAGGCACATATTGGAATATTGTCCAATAGTATCCCCTTTTTTCAAAACTTTTGATAATCTGATTTTTTTAGTCTGATAGGGTTTGTTTGTCTGTTTTTGTTTTGTTTTGTGGGGGTCTTTTTGAGGGGGGGAGGGAGGGGGCGCCAAATTACTGCCTTACCCGGGAGATGAAAATCCTAGTTTCGGCCCTGAGTAAGGCATACAGTATGGTTGATAATAGAAAAAATCAACCAGGCACGACACTCCAGGAAATGAAGAAAAGTAATTTTATGTGCAAAAAAGCATGTAAAGGCAAAGTACAGTGTGGGTCAATGCAGCATTTCAGAGCCGCACAGGGCTCCTTCCTCAGGACTAACGTGTAATGTGCAGCATTAGACAAAGTATCATAGCAGCTTACCTTTTATAGCAGTGCTCGGACAATGATGGAGCCAGCGCTGGAGACCGGGGAATGCGGTGGGCGCGGTCAGTAACAGATGCACACTGATGAAGTCATCGCTGAGTGCTGGTTACCTAGGTAACGCGGCAAAACAGCCTTGGGCTTCAGCAGCGGGCTGCATAAAACTACAAGAGTGACATAAATTTAAAATTTGCATCTATGACATAACGCACAATGTAACTAAAATTATAAATACACAAAGACAACCTGCAATATAATGGCATTATGCAGATAATAGACAAAGTGCACACAAGCATTCAAATAGCATAGCATAGATATTAACTGTACGGGATGAGGACAGAAATACTGTAGCTGAAAATAACAAAAACTAAATCACACAGCACAAAACAGAATATAACTAAGGCAATGGAAAAAATAATCATAATACCAAAGTAAACAAACAGGAATGGTTAGAACTATCAAGTATCAGAATTATGTCAGAATAGGTTCCAGTTAATTTTCTAATTTAAACCATGCGGATGTAAAGTATTGTCTGAAAATCCAATGGGATTCTAAACGATGTAAAGCTGTCAGACGATCCCCACCCCGATGTAAAGGAAGAACGTCATCAATGATTTGATATTTTAAATCTGACAATTGATGACCTTGCATTTTAAAATGTCTAGCCACAGGTTGATTCATATATTTTCCTGTGATGGCTGCATTAATGGCAGACCGGTGGAGACCCATTCGTTCCCTAAAAGTGCAACTTGTAAGGCCGACATATACTGTAGCAGATTACATGGGCAGGTTATGCATTAAATTACTAATCGAGTAGTGCAGGTAACCACATGTTTGATCTCATATTTTCTGTGTGTCGACGGATGTATAAGTGCCGACCCAGGTACTAGATAGGTACACGTGGTACAAGAAGGACACCGGTAGCATCCTGGTTTCTTAGTATGACCAAACAGTCCAAGTTTTACGGAGTAATCTGTGATATCGGCTTTTACTAACTAAGCCCGTAGATTTTGTCCTCTTTTATATAACATGTCATAATATCAGTCTTATGGAACCCAGGTAGGGAGACATCTGTTTTTACTATAGGCCATAAGGCTCTGATTGCTCTCGGGATGATGGGGCTCGATGTTGAAAATTTGGTGGTCCAAATCAACTTGTTGCTCACATCTTTGTGTGTAGGATTGCTCTGTAAAATTATGGTTCTGTCAATGTTCCTGACTTTGGCTTTCATTTTAGCAAGATTTTTCCAGTTATAGCCTCTGCATTTGAATTTGTCTACCACAATATCTAAGTCGGCTGACAAGTCAAGACAGTTGCTAGTAATACGCGTTACTCGTAACATCTGGGAGTACGGGAGACCATTTTTCAGGGAAGGAGGATGGTGTCTGCTGGCTTCAAGAAGTGAGTTCCGGTCCGTTGGTTTATAGAAGACTGTCGTAATAAGACGCCCTTCAATTTTGTGTACCATTACATCTAAAAAGTTGATCTTCTAATAGTTACATGCGTAAGTAAATTTTATTGGAGAAGGTAATGCATTGATGGAGTCCATCATGGTTTGAAATGCGCCCACTCCACCTTGCCATAATGGAAAGAGGTCATCTATATATCTTGTTAGCCACATTATGTGTTGTTTATACTTGGGTTTATTAAAGAAAAAGATGGTTTCTTGTTCCAGCATGTAAACGTTAGCATAAGATGGTGCCAAACTACTGCCCATGGTGCAACCGGTTAGTTGAAGATAATAGGACCAATCAAATAATAAATAATTCCTTGTTAATACCAGGCGGAGTAACTGCAAAAATAAAGCCTTATCAAAACTGAAATTTCCCCGCATGCTGGTACTTGTGGTTCTCCAAGTACCAGCATGCAGGAGGTTTGCTGGGACTTGTAGTTCCACAGCAAATCACAACATATTTTTTAACACTTTCAAGGCTATCACCTCACGAGCTTCATCCCTGGCCCTTGGGTGCCTGGAGGGGGGAACCCTTTATTTAAGGGGTCCCCCACTCTCCCAGGGAACCCCAGCCAGGGATGACTAGTTGGGGGGGTTGTGATGCTTTGGCCGCAGGGACCTATATAAAAGTGTCCCCTGGCTGTGGCATCACCCACCTGGCTAGCGGAGCCCGGTGCTGGTTTCAAAATTATGGGGGACTCCTACTTCTTTTGTCCCCCATATTTTTTGAACCAGGACCGGTCCAAGAGTCCTGTGCTGGTTATTTAGAAATGAGGGAACCCCAGTCAATTTTTCCCCCAGATTTTTGCCACCAGGATCGGCTCAAAGAGCCCGGGGCTGGTTATGCTTTTGGGGGGTACCTGCTTTCCGTTTTTTTTTTTTTAAACACTTTCTTTACTTTTCCAACAGAAGCATGCATGGATAGCACTGATCTGTGCATGCTTCACCAAAAATCGCCAGTCTAAACCTAGTCCTTATTCTGGTGATTTTTGGTAAAGTTTTGTGTACAAGTGAAAAAATCGCATCCTCTTACATGTGTGATTTTCATTGTTTTCAATGGGATGCGATTTTTCACTTGCGTTTTTGGTATATGTTAAAAACTTGTGATTTTTAGCAAAATCGCATGATATTACATTTGCAATTTTCGGAAAATGTGTGAATTTGTGGTAAAAATTTCACATTTTCTGAAATCGCACCCTATTACATTTAGCCTACAGTCTTGTTCAAATGATCACATATGTTTAATATGCCAGATTTCTGTATATTTAAGAAAAGCAATAACTTATACAGCAACTTTATAGTGACATGTTTATCTCTGCAATATTAATCCCATTGTTGGTACTAATTTTTACATCATAATATGCAAGTGAAAGACCCAAATCAGAGTAATGTAATAAGTCACTTTTTTCTGCTTTTAAAATACAGTAATTAAAATAAAAAAATGTCCCTTTGCCCCAATGTAACAGACCTTAGAGAGAGATAAAGTGGAGATGTTGCAAAGTAGCCAATCAGCTTCTGTCATTTATCTTGCACAGTCTATAACAGGGCCGCCTCCAGGCCTACTAGCACCCTGAGCGAGAAAATTTCAAAGCGCCCCCTCCCATACTCTATGCGCGCGCGCTCCTGGGAAAGTGGGCGTGGTCTACTGGAAAAGTGGGCGGAGCCTCACAACTTTATATTATCAAACTATAAATAAATATATTTTCACAATTAGCAGCATTAAACATAACAGCTACAGTAGTGTTCCTTACACACATCTCCAGTATAGTGCCAGCTACACAATGTCTACAGTAGTGCAGTGCCAGATAGACATGACATGCCCCGCAGCAGTGCCAGCTACACATGACATGCCCCCCAGCAGTGCCAGATAGACATGATATACCCCCCCGCAGTGCCAGCTACACGACATGCCCCCAGCAGTGCCAGATAAACATGATATATCCCCCTGCAGTGCCAGATAGACATGACATGCCCCACTGCAGTGCCAGCTACACATGACATGCCCCCCAGCAGTGCCAGATAGACATGACATGCCCCGCAGCAGTGCCAGCTACACATGACATGCCCCCCAGCAGTGCCAGATAGACATGATATACCCCCCAGCAGTGCCAGCTACACGAAATGCCCCCCAGCAGTGCCAGATAAACATGATATACCCCCCAGCAGTGCCAGATAGACATGACATGCCCCCCAGCAGTGCCAGCTACACATGACATGCCCCCCAGCAGTGCCAGATAGACATGATATACCCCCCAGCAGTGCCAGCTACACGAGATGCCCCCCAGCAGTGCCAGATAAACATGATATACCCCCCAGCAGTGCCAGCTACACATGACATGCCCCCCAGCAGTGCCAGATAGACATGACATGCCCCGCAGCAGTGCCAGCTACACATGACATGCCCCCCAGCAGTGCCAGATAGACATGATATACCCCCCAGCAGTGCCAGCTACACGAAATGCCCCCCAGCAGTGCCAGATAAACATGATATACCCCCAGCAGTGCCAGATAGACATGACATGCCCCGCAGCAGTGCCAGCTACACATGACATGCCCCCCAGCAGTGCCAGATAGACATGATATACCCCCCAGCAGTGCCAGCTACACGAAATGCCCCCCAGCAGTGCCAGATAAACATGATATACCCCCCAGCAGTGCCAGATAGACATGACATGCCCCGCAGCAGTGCCAGCTACACATGACATGCCCCCCAGCAGTGCCAGATAGACATGATATACCCCCCAGCAGTGCCAGCTACACGACATGCCCCCCAGCAGTGCCAGATAAACATGATATACCCCCCAGCAGTGCCAGATAGACATGACATGCCCCGCAGCAGTGCCAGCTACACATGACATGCCCCGCAGCAGTGCCAGATAGACATGATATACCCCCCAGCAGTGCCAGCTACACGACATGCCCCCCAGCAGTGCCAGATAAACATGATATACCCCCCAGCAGTGCCAGATAGACATGACATGCCCCGCTGCAGTGCCAGCTACACATGATATGCCCCCCAGCAGTGCCAGCTACACATGATAGTGTTCACTCTAGGATTTTTTTTTGCTGATCATGGGGAGGGCACATTTTGCATTCGGGAGGGCACATATTTAAGTTAGAAGGGCAAAATTATGTACATACTGTAATGCTTGTTGCTCCGGTCGAAATCAAGGACCTTGCGCGCCGAAGGCGCGCATCAAAAATTTAGGGGCGTTGCTTTGTGGGGAAGGGGTGCAGCCACAGTAGTGCAGCTAATACACATTGCACCAGGTAGAACCTCCTATACACACTGCGACAGGCAGAGCACGTTAGACACTTTGCGCCAGGCAGAGCACGTTAGACACTTTGCGCCAGGCAGAGCACATTAGACACGGGAACACTACTTGATATGCCCCCCCAGCCGTGCCAGCTACACAACATGCCCCCCAGCCGTGCCAGCTACACAACATGCCCCCCAGCCATGCCAGGTGCACATGACATGCCCCCCAGCCGTGCCAGGTGCACATGACATGCCCCCCAGCCATGCCAGATGCACATGACATGCCCCCACAGTGCCAGAAACATAATTGCCCCCACAGTGCCAGATACATAAATGCCCCCACAGTGCCAGATACATAAATGCCCCCCACCGTGCCAGATACATAAATGCCCCCCACAGTGCCAGATACATAAATGCCCCCACAGTGCCAGATACATAAATGCCCCCCACCATGCCAGATACATAAATGCCCCCCACCATGCCAGATACATAAATGCCCCCCACAGTGCCAGATACATAAATGCCCCCCACAGTGCCAGATATGCCCCCACAGTCCCAGATAGATAAATGACCCCACAGTGCCAGAAATGCCCTCACAGTGCCAGATACATTAATGCCCCCAGGCCCCCACAGTGCCAGAAATGCCCCCACAGTGCCGGATAAATGACCCCCACAGTGCCAGATAAATGACCCCCACAGTGCCAGATACATTAATGCCCCCCACAGTGCCACATAAATGATCCCCACAGTGCCACATAAATGACCCCCACAGTGCCAGATACATTAATGCCCCCAGGCCCAGTAATGCCCCCACAGTGCCAGATAAATGCCCCCCACAGTGCCAGATAAATGACCCCCACAGTGCCAGATACATTAATGCCCCCCGCTGTGCCACATAAATGACCCCCACAGTGCCACATAAATGACCCCCACAGTGCCACATAAATGACCCCCACAGTGCCAGATAAATGTCCCCCACAGTGCCACATAAATGACCCCCACAGTGCCAGATACAAATGCCCCCAGGCCCAGTAATGCCCCCACAGTGCCAGATAAATGCCCCCCACAGTGCCAGATACATTAATGCCCCCAGGCCCCCACAGTGCCAGATACATTAATGCCCCCCACAGTCCAGGAATGCCCCCCACAGTGCCAGATAAATGCCCCCACAGTGCCACATAATATGCCCCCAGTACCTGTTGTGCCGAGGGAGGGGGAGTGCTGTTCGCGCCACTGTCTGAAGCAGAACTGCGCGCGCTGTGCGGCACCGGGGTCTGACATCAGACGCCGGCGCCGCATAGCGCGCACAGCTCAATGTACGGGACGGAGGACAGCACAGCAGGCTACAGGACAGGGCCGGCTCCAGACTCCGACATGGCGGCGCCAGCGTGTGGTGCACTTTAAGGGTGGCGCCCTGCGCGGCCGCTCGAGTCGAACATGCCTCGAGCCGGCCCTGGTCTATAAAGTGACAGAAGCTAATTGTTTGCCATGGGCAACTGCTCCACTTTATGACACTTGAAGGTTCATACATATCCCCCTATGTCTTGTGTGGAGTAATCAGACCCTACAGGATAGCATGCAGAACTCAGCACTGTGTCTTTGGCTGATTGGGAGTGTAGCTTGTGACATAATATACTGGGGGAATCAATCATGGCAATGCAGTTCAGGATTAGCTCCATACAATGCATATGCATGAGCACAGTAGTGCCACACATGGTAGCTTAGAGGTACTGTACTGACTCATGGCTGTATGAGTCAGAGAGCTGATCAATGATCTGTATGAATCAGTGAACTGCTGAACTGCTTGCCAGGAGAGTGACTCATGAGTCATCATGACAATGTAGCTCAATTAGCTCCGCAGAGTCCACACCATGTCTGAGCAAGCAGTGCCACACATGCAGGAGTACAATTGTCTGGCCGAGAACCCTAGGGCAAAGAATTCCCTCAAAAAATCTACCTTAGAAGGAGTTTTCCCTTTTCCATTCCATTTAAAATGGATTATTTTTCTCCTTCCAAAGCCCGCCTCCCCTCCATCTCCCCAAACATCATCACTCGGTCCTATTGTCACTGGTTCACTCAGTACCTTTGCATAAGATATGTCACCGTCCTTAGATCTTCCACCTTTACCTGCTACTTGGAACTTGGACAAACACAGGGGCAGGGGTTGGAAGAGGGACGGATGCAGACTTCATTTGCATACATTTGATAACAAGCACATTTTTACTTTTATTTATGTTTTAATGTTTCTGTACTTATCAATTTTGCTGCCGCTCGCATCCTCTCTGGCACTTGCAGTTCTCCATAAACAGTGTTCAACACCTCCATCTCCTCTTTCGACAGTGAGCTTTTATCCAGTCTTGGCTGTCCTTGCACCATAGCAGGCTTCTCCATATTCCCTCCTTCTTTATTTGTTTTATCATTTTTACCTGTATTTCCTTTATTACCGCCTTGGTCCCCCTCCCCCCTGAAAAGCCCAAGTGGGCCCCCTCCACCCAAACAAATTTCTGGAGCCCGCCTTGCCTCCTTCACTCCTCCACCGCCAGGGACACTTATTTCCTGCCTGCTGCTTCCAGCCGCTTTGCAGATTTGCCCGCTGACCGGGACTCCCGCTGACGTCACCTTCCTTTCAGTCGGGATCCCCGCACGGGTATTTTCTGTCTCCTTGCTCTCAGAGTTGTTGCTGTATCTTGCAGCTCTGTGTCAAGTATACTATCTCTGTGCTGCATTATTGTGAGCAGTATATAGTAGGTCAGTGCAGGATTTTGGTGACCAGCGGTATACATATAGTACAGTAGGCCATTGCTGTATCTTGCAGCTCAGTGTCAAGTATACTATCTCTGTGCTGCATTATTGTGAGCAGTATATAGTAGGTCAGTGCAGAATTTCGTTGACCAGCAGTATACATATAGTAAAGGACAGTAGGCCATTGTTATATGCAGCACAGAGATAGTATACTTGACACAGAGTTGCAAGATACAGCAATGGCCTACTGTACTGTACTATATGTATACAGCTGGTCACCAAAATGCTGCACTGTCCTTCTCTAAACTGCTCACAATAATGCAGCACAGAGATAGTATACTTGACACAGAGCTGCAAGATACAGCAATGGCCTACTGTAGTGTATTATATGTATACTGCTGGTCACCAAAATGCTGCACTGTCCCACTATATACTGCTCACAATAATGCTGCACAGAGATAGTGTACTTGACACAGAGCTGCAAGATCCAGCAATGGCCTACTGTACTGTACTATATGTATACTGCAGGTCACCAAAATGCTGCACTGTCCTACTATATACTGCTCACAATAATACAGCACAGAGGTAGTATACTTTTCACAGAGCTGCAAGATACAGCAATGGCCTACTGTACTGTACTGTACTATATGTATACAGCTGGTCACCAAAATTCTGCACTGTCCTTCTCTAAACTGCTCACAATAATGCAGCACAGAGATAGTATACTTGACACAGAGCTGCAAGATACAGCAATGGCCTACTGTACTGTATTATATGTATACTGCTGGTCACCAAAATGCTGCACTGTCCCACTATATACTGCTCACAATAATGCTGCACAGAGATAGTGTACTTGACACAGAGCTGCAAGATCCAGCAATGGCCTACTGTTCTGTACTATATGTATACTGCAGGTCACCAAAATGCTGCACTGTCCTACTATATACTACTCACAATAATACAGCACAGAGGTAGTATACTTTTCACAGAGCTGCAAAATACAGCAATGGCCTACTGTACTGTACTGTACTATATGTATACAGCTGGTCACCAAAATGCTGCACTGTCCTTCTCTAAACTACTCACAATAATGCAGCACAGAGATAGTATACTTGACAGAGAGCTGCAAGATACAGCAATGGCCTACTGTACTGTATTATATGTATACTGCTGGTCACCAAAATGCTGCACTGTCCCACTATATACTGCTCACAATAATGCTGCACAGAGATAGTGTACTTGACACAGAGCTGCAAGATCCAGCAATGGCCTACTGTACTGTACTATATGTATACTGCAGGTCACCAAAATGCTGCACTGTCCTACTATATACTGCTCACAATAATACAGCACAGAGGTAGTATACTTTTCACAGAGCTGCAAGATACAGCAATGGCCTACTGTACTGTACTGTACTATATGTATACAGCTGGTCACCAAAATGCTGCACTGTCCTTCTCTAAACTGCTCACAATAATGCAGCACAGAGATAGTATACTTGACACAGAGCTGCAAGATACAGCAATGGCCTACTGTACTGTATTATATGTATACTGCTGGTCACCAAAATGCTGCACTGTCCCACTATATACTGCTCACAATAATGCTGCACAGAGATAGTGTACTTGACACAGAGCTGCAAGATCCAGCAATGGCCTACTGTACTGTACTATATGTATACTGCTGGTCACAAAATGCTGCACTGTCCTACTATATACTGCTCACAATAATGCAGCACAGAGATTGTATACTTGACACAGAGCTGCAAGATACAGCAATGGCCTACTGTACTGTATTATATGTATACTGCTGGTCACCAAAATGCTGCACTGTCCCACTATATACTGCTCACAATAATGCTGCACAGAGATAGTGTACTTGACACAGAGCTGCAAGATCCAGCAATGGCCTACTGTACTGTACTATATGTATACTGCAGGTCACCAAAATGCTGCACTGCCCTACTATATACTGCTCACAATAATGCTGCACAGAGATTGCATACTTGACACAGAGCTGCAAAATACAGCAATGGCCTACTGTACTGTACTATATGTATACTACTGGTCACCAAAATTCTGCACTGTCCTACTATATACTGCGCACAATAATGCAGCAAAGAGATAGTATACTTGACACAGAGCTGCAAGATACAGCAATGGCCTACTGTACTATATGTATATTGCTGGTCACCAAAATCCTGCAATGTCCTACTATATACTGCTCACAATAATGCAGCACAGAGATAGTATACTTGACACAGTGTGAGAGGTGCGGCTGCTGTGTGGTGGTGCCTGCTGCCGTGCAGGTGTAAAGTCGGTACTCACCAGGCGCCGCTCTCTCTCACCTTCAGGTACCGGAACCTTCAACGGACCTGGGAATCTTCAATCGGATCCGGACACGGCGATTCCCTCTCGGAGCTGACCGACGACCGAGCTGAGGAGAGAATAGTTTACCTTAAAGGGGGTATCGACCCTTCTTCCACTGGAACAGGGGATACCCCAGGGGTGACCGTGACCTTCACCGGTTGGGTGAAAGGTCATCACCGGCACAAAGCCTCAGCCACCCAGATTTCACACACTCGCGCTCTCGCACGTAGTGTGATGAAAAGGATTCTCACGTCCGTGAGCAATCCCGACTCCGGCGCTCGGGGACAGACAAGGGACAAACGTACACGGATGCTACTCGCCGTCACAAGTCTTGCACTCCGATCTTCTCCACTTACAGGTCCCTGTAAGGAGGCAAAGAGAAACAGCCATGCAGGGCCAAGTACTACCCTAGTGTGCGTCCGCTACACTAGCTACATAAACAGAGCCCTCAAACTAGCTCATGTGGGTGGTGCAACACAACTATGCACAACTTAAACACAGACACTTTGCCCTGCACGGTAACAACATACATCACAATATCGGAATACAAGATCACACGGTGCTGTCCCTTTAAATCCCTACCTGCCGCTGGAAGGGGGTGGGCGCCACACAGCCTGCCCACCTCCTGTACACTTCCGGGGGCTCAGGTCAAACGGACCTGCCTACCTAACACCTCAGGGTGGCGTGGACCTAGTGCCCAGTACAACCTTTATTTACCTCGGGGGAACACTGGTTCACTGGGCCTAGTGCCCCCTGACTGCCCACAGGCCGGAGGCCTGATTTCACCCATGGGCCTAGCGCCCGCCTAATTTGTCACTCTTGGGGTGACCTGGGCCTAGTACCCAGCATCACCTTTATATATCCCTAGCGGCCGCCAACTGAAGTAGGGCCTAGTGCCCCCTACTGTCCCCTCAGGCCTATTGCCTGTAGTATTTGCCCTCTGGCCTAATGCCCGCCTAACTGGCGCTGGAGGGGTATCTTGGGCCTAATACCCAAACTACCCAAATGATGGCCCCCAAATCTTAGCCGGGCCACGGGCCGTGGGGGACCCCGACTGCGCAGGGCCCGACTAAAGGTACCCACGGGCCGGGAGGGACCGACTACTTGCCCACAGGCGGGAGGGCCTGACTGTGCCCACGGGCCTAATGCCCGAACACCCGGTGGTCTAGGGAGGAGCGGGTACAGGGGCACCTGAAAAGGGCCTACCTGACCCGCTGGGAGAGGCACCAGGGGGGAGCTTCGCCAGCCCTTTGCTTCCCACCCCTGGTGACCCCTCCGGCGTTCTTCTTTAATCTTCGGCCGCTGGCCCGTCCTGGCCAGCGGTGCCGCCATCGCCTCGCCGAGTCCAGCCGCCGCTGGACATCTTCCTGCCGCCGGACGTCTTCAGGCCTCTTCCGCGGCCTCCCGAGCTCCCACCGCGACGACATCTTCCTCGCGCCGCCGGGATCTCTTCTGCTCTTCGGCGCGCTTCTGCGCCTCTTCGGCTCCCGCCCGGCGTCTGAAGTCAGACGCCGGGGGCGGGGCCTATGACGCGGCGAGCCAATCCCTCTCTGATTGGCTGCCGCTCCGGGAGCCGCGATTGGCTCCCAGAGGGCGCCAACGTTTGAATCTTCCCGCAGCCTCCGGTCCGGTGCAGGGAAAAGGGTAATCCCTGCAGCGGACACCCGCCGCCACGCACCCAGCGCTGAGGACAGACAAGCTGCCCCAGCGCTGTCCCCAGCTAGGGACAGCAACACTGATGTGCCCACAGGGCACATCTCTACACACAGAGCTGTAAGATACAGCAATGGCCTACTGTACTGTATTATATGTATACAGCTGGTCACCAAAATGCTGCACTGTCCTTCTATAAACGTCTCACAATAATGCAGCACAGAGATAGTATACTTACACAGAGCTGCAAGATACAGCAATGGCCTACTGTACTGTATTATATGTATACTGCTGGTCACAAAAATGCTGCACTGTCCTACTATATAATGCTCACAATAATGCAGCCCAGAGATAGTATACTTGACACAGAGCAGCAAGATACAGCAATGGCCTACTGTACTATATGTATACTGCTGGTTACCAAAATGCTGCACTGTCCTACTATATACTGCTCACAATAATGCAGCACAGAGGTAGTATACTTGTCACAGAGCTGCAAGATACAGCAATAGCCTACTCTACTATACTATATGTATACTGCTGGTCACAAAAATGCTGCACTGTCCTACTATATAATGCTCACAATAATGCAGCACAGAGATAGTATACTTGACACAGAGCAGCAAGATACAGCAATGGCCTACTGTACTGTACTATATGTATACAGCTGGTCACCAAAATTCTGCACTGTCCTTCTCTAAACTGCTCACAATAATGCAGCACAGAGATAGTATTCTTGACACAGAGCTGCAAGATACAGCAATGGCCTACTGTACTGTACTATATGTATACTGCTGGTCACAAAATGCTGCACTGTCCTACTATATACTGCTCACAATAATGCTGCACAGAGATTGCATACTTGACACAGAGCTGCAAAATACAGCAATGTCCTACTGTTCTGTACTATGGCCCTCATTCCGAGTTGTTCGCTCGGTATTTTTCATCGCATCGCAGTGAAAATCCGCTTAGTACGCATGCGCAATGTTCGCACTGCGACTGCGCCAAGTAACTTTACTATGATGAAAGTATTTTTACTCACGGCTTTTTCTTCGCTCCGGCGATCGTAATGTGATTGACAGGAAATGGGTGTTACTGGGCGGAAACACGGCGTTTCAGGGGCGTGTGGCTGAAAACGCTACCGTTTCCGGAAAAAACGCAGGAGTGGCCGGGGAAACGGTGGGAGTGCCTGGGCGAACGCTGGGTGTGTTTGTGACGTCAACCAGGAACGACAAGCACTGAAATGATCGCACAGGCAGAGTAAGTCTGGAGCTACTCTGAAACTGCTAAGTAGTTAGTAATCGCAATATTGCGAATACATCGGTCGCAATTTTAAGAAGCTAAGATTCACTCCCAGTAGGCGGCGGCTTAGCGTGTGTAACTCTGCTAAAATCGCCTTGCGACCGATCAACTCGGAATGAGGGCCTATATGTATACTGTTGGTCACCAAAATTCTGCACTGTCCTACTATATACTGCTCACAATAATGCAGCACAGAGATAGTATACTTGACACAGAGCTGCAAGATACAGCAATGGCCTACTGTACTATATGTATATTGCTGGTCACCAAAATCCTGCAATGTCCTACTTTATACTGCTCACAATAATGCAGCACAGAGATAGTATACTTGACACAGAGCTGTAAGATACTGCAATGGCCTACTGTACTGTATTATATGTATAAAGCTGGTCACCAAAATGCTGCACTGTCCTACTATATAATGCTCACAATAATGCAGCACAGAGATAGTATACTTGACACAGAGCAGCAAGATACAGCAATGGCCTACTGTACTGTATTATATGTATACTGCTGGTCACAAAAATGCTGCACAATAATGCAGAACAGAGATAGTATACTTGACACAGAGCAGCAAGATACAGCAATGGCCTACAGTACTGTACTATATGTATACTGCTGGTCACCAAAATGCTGCACTGTCCCACTATATACTGCTCACAATAATGCTGCACAGAGATAGTGTACTTGACACAGAGCTGCAAGATACAACAATGGCATACTGTACTGTACTATATGTATATTGCTGGTCATCAAAATGCTGCACTGTCCCACTAAATACTGCTCACAATAATGCGGCACAGAGATAGTGTACATGACACAGAGTGGCAAGATACAGCAATGGCCTACTATACTGTACTATATGTATACTGCTGGTCACCAAAATGCTGCACTGTCCTACTATATACTGCTCACAATAATGCAGCACAGAGATAGTATACTAAACACAGAGCAGCAAGATACAGCAAAGGCCTACTGTACTGTACTATATGAATACTTCTTGTCACCAAATGATGCACTGTCCTAATTTATACTGCTCACAATAATGCAGCACAGAGATAGTATACTTGACACAGAGCTGCAAGATACAGCAATTGCCTACTGTACTGTACTATATGTATACTGCTGGTCACCAAAATTCTGCACTGTCCTACTATATACTGCTCACAATAATGCAGCACAGAGATAGTATACTTGACACAGAGCTGCAAGATACAGCAATGGCCTACTGTACTATATGTATATTGCTGGTCACCAAAATCCTGCAATGTCCTACTATATACTGCTCACAATAATGCAGCACAGAGATAGTATACTTGACACAGAACTGTAAGATACAGCAATGGCCTACTGTACTGTATTATATGTATACAGCTGGTCACCAAAATTCTGCACTGTCCTTCTATAAACGTCTCACAATAATGCAGCACAGAGATAGTATACTTACACAGAGTGTTATGATTCCCGTACTCCAGACCAGAGGAGATCTTATGGCAGAGGTCTGGGTACTGGAAAGATATGCTGGTTACGGGAGCAGGAAAGCCTAGTAACCCCTGGCGCCCTTACTCCGTTGTCTCGCCCGTGTTGTCAGAAATCCCCTGCGAGACTATGGTTGCTTGAGCCCATGGCAGCCGCGTTCGAAGGGCGGATTATGTCTGCCCAACCCCGATGCCCCCTCAGGTCCTAATGGGAGACAAAGGGAAATCCGAGACAGGGTGATAACAAGGGGCCCTCTGACTAAGCAACCAGGCCAGGGGTTACAAGCTATCTAACTTAACCAAAAGTATGTGCGGACAAACCGCCAGGGAAAAGGACAACCAAAAGATCCCCTGATCCGTTACTCCTATCCAGCACCGCTGGATACCAGAGTGGATCTGTGGGAGCGGAATCCTCCGCAAAAACTCTGGAACACAAAGAAACTAAATAATAAAATAGTAAGCGGACAGGCCGCAACACACGGCTACGCCGCGACTCACGAACACCACAGGATGTTAAAAGGTGCTCGGTCGGACTCCAGGAATAGATGACAAATTCCGAGTACTGGATCACTGAGGACAGGAACAACCGGATTGAGCAGGACTGGAAACTCTCTGTAACAGACTCAGCAAACAGGAAGCTATCACCGGCGTCTGTAAGAAGTCCTGAGAGTGCCTTTATTTGGGAACCCTCCAATCAGGATCCAGACAGGGTAATAAACATCATGCCAGGATACAAATGAACTCATTATCTAGACCTAGCAACGGGGAACGCGGTCCGACAGTGGCGTCCCCGTTGCTATGGTCTGAGCGGCTCCGTGCGCCCGGCGTCCAGCGTTGCTAGGGAGCCGGCGGCTGTGTGCCTGCGGCGTCCCTAGTTGCTAGGCGCCGGGCCGCACTGACGGGCGGACCCTCGGCGCCTAACAGTACCCCCCCCTTGAGGAGGGGTCAAGGAACCCCTAAAGCCAGGTTTCTGAGGAAATTCTCGAAAAAATGCCTTTTTAAGCCTTGGAGCATGGAGATCCTCATCCAGGACCCAAGACCTTTCTTCTGGACCATAACCTCTCCAATGTACCAAAAAATAAAGCCGACCCCGGGACAACTTGGAATCGAGAACCTTCTCCACCAAGAACTCCTGCTGACCCTGTACATCTATTGGTGATTTCCCCTGAGGGATCTTGCGAGGAAATCTACTGGACGAAACATATGGTTTTAACAAGGAGCAATGGAAGGTATTCCCGATCCGTAAAGTTTTTGGTAAACGTAACCGGAAAGCAACTGGGTTGACTTTTTTGATAATATGAAATGGTCCAATAAATTTAGGACCCAATCTGGCTGAGGTTTGTCGAAGTTTAATGTTGCGAGTCGACAACCATACCCTATCTCCAACTTTAAAAGTGCACGGCCGCCGGAGCCTGTCAGAAATTTTTTTCTCCCGAAATGCCGCTTTTCTGAGAGCCAGGTGCACTTTTCTCCAAATGAGTTTGAGATGAGAGGTCAAGGTCAGTGAGGAGACAGAGGAATGTTGAAAAAAGGAATTAGCTCTGGGGTGAAAACCAAAAACTGTAAAAAATGGAGATACATTGGTGGAGGAATGACAGGCATTGTTGTAAGCAAACTCTGCTAACGGAAGAAACTCAGACCAGTCATTTTGGAGTTTGGCCGAGTACAAACGCAAATATTGTTTTAATGATTGATTAACTCGCTCAGTCTGCCCGTTGGATTGGGGATGGTAGCCAGACGTTAAAGATAATTTCATCTTTAATGAGGCACAAAAAGACTTCCAAAATTGTGCAATGGATTGTGGACCCCGATCAGAAACAATATCAGTGGGTAACCCATGGAGTCTGAAAACATGGCGGAGGAACAAGACTGCCAATCCCTGGGCAGATGGCAATCGAGGAAGAGCAATGAAATGGGCCATTTTGCTAAAACGGTCCACTACCACCCATATGACTCGGCATCCGGCTGACAGAGGGAGGTCCACCACAAAATCCATGGAAATATGAGACCATGGCCTAAGAGGAACATTCAAGGGCATAAGTTGACCGATAGGCAAGGAACGGGGAACCTTATGCTGTGCAAAGACCTGACAAGAAAAAACAAACTCCTTAATGTCTTTGGAAAGACCAGGCCACCATACCGAGCGGGAAACTAATTCAAAGGTTTTAGCAATCCCCGGATGCCCGGCAACTTTGCTATCGTGAAACTCCGTCAAAACTGTTGCTCTCAAAAACTCGGGGACATAAAGACGACCAGCAGGAGTATTTCCAGGAGCTTGATGTTGAAGCTGCTTTAACTGGGTAAATAAATCTTGTGTGAGGCCTGCCCGAATGACTGAAGACGGAAGTATGGGAGTAACAGGACTGTTGTCTTGAACTGGAAGAAAACTGCGTGACAGGGCATCTGCCTTGGTATTCTTGGAACCTGGCCTGAAGGTGATAATGAACTTGAAACGAGTAAAAAATAAAGCCCAGCAAGCTTGCCGGGCATTCAGCCGTTTAGCTGATTCAATGTATTGAAGATTTTTGTGATCAGTCAAAACTGAAATGGTATGAGTGGCTCCCTCAAGCCAATGCCTCCACTCCTCGAAAGCCCATTTAATAGCCAGTAATTCCCGGTTACCAACATCGTAGTTGGATTCAGCAGACGAGAATTTCCTGGACATAAAGGCACAGGGATGTAATTCTAGGGAATCCGGATCCTTCTGAGATAAGATGGCCCCTACTCCAACCTCCGAGGCATCAACCTCAACAATGAAAGGCAATTCTGGGTTGGGATGTCTGAGGACAGGGGCTGAGACAAAGGCTTGTTTCAAGGCCTGAAAAGATAACTCCGCTTCACGTGACCAGTTGGTAGGATCTGCTCCCTTCTTAGTCAGTGCCACAATGGGAGCAACTAGGTCAGAGAAAGAGTGAAAAAAATCTTCTATAGTAATTCGCAAACCCTAAAAAGCGCTGAATTGCTTTTAAATTGGTGGGTTGCGCCCAACTAAGGATGGCTTGGAGCTTCTTTGGTTCCATACAGAATCCCCGAGGGGAAATAATGTACCCTAAAAAGGATACCTCCGTGACATGAAATTCACACTTCTCCAGCTTGGCATATAGGTGATTTTCACGTAATTTCTTTAGAACCTAACGCACCTGGGCAACATGTTGTTCTATAGAGTCAGAATATATCAAAATATCGTCTAAGTAGACTACAACGAATTTTCCAAGAAATTCACGGAGCACATCGTTAATGAGATCCTGGAAAACTGCCGGAGCGTTGGACAGGCCAAATGGCATAACCAGATACTCATAGTGGCCTGACTGAGTACTGAATGCCGTTTTCCACTCATCCCCTGACTTGATTCTGATAAGGTTATATGCTCCTCTCAGGTCAATCTTAGAAAAAATCACAGCCGAACGTAGCTGATCAAAGAGGACAGAAATCAGCGGCAAAGGGTAAGTATTCTTTACTGAGATTTTATTCAAGGCTCTAAAGTCAATGCAAGGTCTGAGTGATCCATCCTTCTTCTCCACGAAGAAGAAGCCTGCACTTAAAGGGGATTTAGATGGCCTGATAAATCCTTTCCCTAGGCTTTCTTTAACATACTCATTCATGGCCACAGTTTCAGGTCCGGACAATGCATATAACCTTCCCTTAGGCAAAGTGGCACCAGGAATTAACTCAATAGCACAATCATAAGGCCTATGGGGGGGCAGAATATCCGCATTGCCCTTGGAAAATACATCAACAAAATCCTGGTATTCCACAGGAATGGGTGCGGGAATGACAGCAGCTATTCTGATGGGAAGCGTAATACATTCCTTATTACAGATGGTACCCCATTGTAAGATCTCCCCCGACTGCCAATCAATGATGGGATTATGAAAGACCAGCCAAGGGTGACCCAGAACCACAGGAACTGCTGGGCAATGGGTAAGGAAAAACTCAATCTTTTCAGAATGCAGAGCTCCTACCGAAAGTAGAACAGGAGGTGTACAGAGAGAAATAACCCCATTGGACAAGGGACTCCCATCTAAACCATGCATGGTGATACACCTACCCAAGGCTAACTGAGGAATACCTAAGGCCTTGGCCCATGTTAAATCCATAAAGTTCCCTGCAGCTCCACTGTCCACAAAAACCGAGACCGAGGAACAGAGGCTGCCAAAGGAAACCTTAGCTGGAACTAACAGTGAATTATTTGAGGAGATAAGCTGCAGACCAAAGTGAACCCCCTCACAACTCACTTGGTCGAGGCGTTTCCCGACTTGTTCGGACAACTACGGGCAAAATGTCCCTTACCCCCACAGTATAAACAAAGACCAGAATTTTGCCTTCTGGTTCTTTCTTCAGGAGACAGTTTGGAGAGGCCTATCTGCATGGGCTCCTCTATGTCCACAGGAATGGAAAAAACACAAGGAGTAGACCCGACAGATGCTCCTTTTTCAGCCCTCCGCTCTCTGAGACGACGATCAATCTTAATAGAGAGCTCCATGAGTTTATCGAGCGTCTCAGGAGCGGGATACTGAAGGAGACTGTCTTTTATAGACTCGGATAAGCCGAGGCGAAACTGACTGCGCAGGGCTGGGTCATTCCATCCACAGTCGTTCGACCAACGGCGAAACTCCGTACAATAAATCTCTGCGGGATTCCTACCCTGTCTGAGAGCACGCAACTGACTCTCGGCGGATGCCTCTCTATCAGGGTCGTCATACAATAGCCCTAAAGACCCCAGAAAGGCGTCTACAGACAATAAAGCCGGATCGTCTGTCTTTAAACCAAAAGCCCAGGTCTGAGGATCCCCCTGTAGCAAAGAAATAATAATTCCTACCCGCTGAGATTCCGTACCTGAGGAGACTGGTCTTAAACGAAAATACAGTTTACAAGACTCTTTAAAATTAAAAAACTGCTTTCTATCCCCAGAAAAACGGTCAGGCAGATGCATTTTTGGTTCAGGAATGACCCTCGGGGAAGTCCGTAACAGATCTTCCTGTGACCTCACCCGAAGGGACAGATCCTGAACCATCTGAGTAAGCTCTTGAATCTGGCTAACTAAAAGCTGGCCAGGATTTGGCCCAACACCGGTGGGATTCATGAGGCCGACAAAATCTCCCAACTGAACAAGGGAAAAAATTAACTCCTGTTTAATTTTAAATGTTAGTCTGGCCGGTGATAATGTTATGATTCCCGTACTCCAGACCAGAGGAGATCTTATGGCAGAGGTCTGGGTACTGGAAAGATATGCTGGTTATGGGAGCAGGAAAGCCTAGTAACCCCTGGCGCCCTAACTCCGTTGTCTCGCCCGTGTTGTCAGAAATCCCCTGCGAGACTATGGTTGCTTGAGCCCATGGCAGCCGCTTTCGAAGGGCGGATTATGTCTGCCCAACCCCGATGCCCCCTCAGGTCTTAATGGGAGACAAAGGGAAATCCGAGACAGGGTGATAACAAGGGGCCCTCTGACTAAGCAACCAGGCCAGGGGTTACAAGCTATCTAACTTAACCAAAAGTATGTGCGGACAAACCGCCAGGGAAAAGGACAACCAAAAGATCCCCTGATCCGTTACTCCTATCCAGCACCGCTGGATACCAGAGTGGATCTGTGGGAGCGGAATCCTCCGCAAAAACTCCGGAACACAAAGAAACTAAATAATAAAATAGTAAGCGGACAGGCCGCAACACACGGCTACGCCGCGACTCACGAACACCACAGGATGTTAAAAGGTGCTCGGTCGGACTCCAGGAATAGATGACAAATTCCGAGTACTGGATCACTGAGGACAGGAACAACCGGATTGAGCAGGACTGGAAACTCTCTGTAACAGACTCAGCAAACAGGAAGCTATCACCGGCGTCTGTAAGAAGTCCTGAGAGTGCCTTTATTTGGGAACCCTCCAATCAGGATCCAGACAGGGTAATAAACATCATGCCGTGCAGCTGCATGCTGCACGGCCAGGATACAAATGAACTCATTATCTAGACCTAGCAACGGGGAACGCGGTCCGACAGTGGCGTCCCCGTTGCTATGGTCTGAGCGGCTCCGTGCGCCCGGCGTCCAGCGTTGCTAGGGAGCCGGCGGCTGTGTGCCTGCGGCGTCCCTAGTTGCTAGGCACCGGGCCGCACTGACGGGCGGACCCTCGGCGCCTAACACAGAGTTGCAAGATACAGCAATGGCCTACTGTACTGTATTATATGTATACAACTGGTCACAAAATTGCTGCACTGTCCTACTATATAATGCTCACAATAATGCAGCCCAGAGATAGTATACTTGACACAGAGCAGCAAGATACAGCAATGGCCTACTGTACTATATGTATACTGCTGGTCATCAAAATGCTGCAATGTCCTACTATATACTGCTCACAATAATGCAGCACAGAGATAGTATACTAAATACAGAGCAGCAAGATACAGCAATGGCCTACTGTACTATAATATATGTATACTGCTGGTCACAAAAATGCTGCACTGTCCTACTATATACTGCTCACAATAATGCAGCACAGAGGTAGTGTACTTGTCACAGAGCTGCAAGATACAGCAATAGCCTACTGTACTGTACTATATGTATACTGCTGGTCACCAAAATGCTGCACTGTCCTTCTCTAAACTGCTCACAATAATGCAGCACAGAGATAGTATACTTGACACAGAGCTGCAAGATACAGCAATGGCCTACTGTACTGTATTATATGTATACTGCTGGTCACCAAAATGCTGCACTGTCCCACTATATACTGCTCACAATAATGCCGCACAGAGATAGTGTACTTGACACAGAGCTGCAAGATACAGCAACGGCCTACTGTACAGTACTATATGTATACTGCTGGTCACAAAAATGCTGCATTGTCCTACTATATACTGCTCACAATAATGCAGCACAGGGATAGTATACTTGACACAGAGCTGCAAGAAACAGCAATGGCCTACTGTACTATATGTATATTGCTGGTCACCAAAATCCTGCAATGTCCTACTATATACTGCTCAAAATAATGCAGCACAGAGATAGTATACTTGACACAGAGCTGTAAGATACAGCAATGGCCTACTGTACTGTATTATATGTATACAGCTGGTCACCAAAATGCTGCACTGTCCTTCTATAAACGTCTCACAATAATGCAGCACAGAGATAGTATACTTACACAGAGCTGCAAGATACAGCAATGGCCTACTGTACTGTATTATATGTATAATGCTGGTCACAAAAATGCTGCATTGTCCTACTATATAATGCTCACAATAATGCAGCCCAGAGATAGTATACTTGACACAGAGCAGCAAGATACAGCAATGGCCTACTGTCCTTTACTATATGTATACTGCTGGTCACCAAAATGCTGCACTGTCCCACTATATACTGCTCACAATAATGCTGCACAGAGATAGTGTACTTGACACAGAGCTGCAAGATACAACAATGGCCTACTGTACTGTACTATATGTATACTGCTGGTCACCAAAATGCTGCACTGTCCTACTATATACTGCTCAAAATAATGCAGCACAGAGATAGTATACTTGACACAGAGCAGCAAGATACAGCAATGGCCTACTGTCCTTTACTATATGTACACTGCTGGTCACCGAAATTATGCACTGACCTACTATATACTGCTCACAATAATGCAGCACAGAGATAGTATACATGACACAGAGATGCAAGATACAGCAATGGCCTACTGTACTATATGTATACTGCTGGTAACCAAAATCCTGCAATGTCCTACTATATACTGCTCACAATAATGCAGCACAAAGAGAGTATACTTAACACAGAGCAGCAAGATACAGCAAAGGCCTACTGTACTGTACTATATGAATACTTCTTGTCACCAAATGATGCACTGTTCTAATTTATACTGCTCACAATAATGCAGCACAGAGATAGTATACTTGACACAGAGCTGCAAGATACAGCAATTGCCTACTGTACTGTACTATATGTATACTGCTGGTCACCAAAATGCTGCACTGTCCCACTAAATACTGCTCACAATAACGCGACACATAGATAGTGTACTTGACACAGAGCTGCAAGATACAGCAATGGCCTACTGTACTGTACTATATGTATACTGCTGGTCACCAAAATGCTGCACTGTCCTACTATAAACTGCTCACAATAATGCAGCACAGAGATAGTATACTTGACACAGAGCAGCAAGATACAGCAATGGCCTACTGTCCTTTACTATATGTATACTGCTGGTCACCAAAATTCTGCACTGACCTACTATATACTGCTCACAATAATGCAGCACAGAGATAGTATACTTGACACAGAGCAGCAAGATACAGCAATGGCCTACTGTCCTTTACTATATGTATACTGCTTGTCACCAAAATGCTGCACTGTCCTACTATAAACTGCTCACAATAATGACGCACAGAGATAGTATACTTGATACATAGATGCAAGATACAGCAATGGCCTACTGTACTATATGTATACTGCTGGTAACCAAAATCCTGCAATGTCTTACTATATACTGCTCACAATAATGCAGCACAAAGAGAGTATACTTAACACAGAGCAGCAAGATACAGCAAAGGCCTACTGTACTGTACTATATGAATACTTCTTGTCACCAAATGATGCACTGTCCTAATTTATACTGCTCACAATAATGCAGCACAGAGATAGTATACTTGACACAGAGCTGCAAGATACAGCAAAGGCCTACTGTACTGTACTATAAGAATATTTCAGGTCACCAAAATGCTGCACTGTAATACTTTATACTGCTCACAATAATGCAGCACAGAGATAGTATACTTGACACAGAGTTGCAAGATACAACAATGGCCTACTGTACTGTACTATATGTATACTGCTGGTCACCAAAATTCTGCACTGTCCTTCTATATACTGCTCACAATAATGCAGCACAGAGATGGTATACTAAACACAGAGAAGCAAGATACAGCAATGGCCTACTGTACTATAATATATGTATACTGCTGGTCACCAAAATGCTGCACTGTCCTACTATATACTGCTCACAATAATGCAGCACAGAGGTAGTATACTTGTCACAGAGCTGCAAGATACAGCAATGGCCTACTGTACTATATGTATACTGCAGGTCACCAAAATGCTGCACTGTCCTACTATAAACTGCTCAAAATAATGTAGCACAGAGATAGTATACTTGACAAAGAGCAGCAAGATAGAACAATGGCCTACTGTCCTTTACTATATGTATACTGCTGGTCACCGAATTTCTGCACTGACCTACTATATACTGCTCACAATAATACAGCACAGAAATAGTATACTTGACACAGAACTGCAAGATACAGCAATGGCCTACTGTACTATATGTATGCTACTGGTCACCAAAATCCTGCACTGTCCTACTATATACTGCTCACAATAATGCAGCACAGAGATAGTATACTTGACACAGAGCTGCAAGATACAGCAATTGCCTACTGTACAGTACTATATGTATACTGCTGGTCACCAAAATGCTGCACTGTCCCACTATAAACTGCTCACAATAATGCAGCACAGAGATAGTGTACTTGACCCAGAGCTGCAAGATACAGCAATGGCATACTGTACTGTACTATATGTATACTGCAGGTCACCAAAATGCTGCACTGTCCTACTATATACTGCTCAAAATAATGTAGCACAGAGATAGTATACTTGACACAGAGCAGCAAGATAGAACAATGGCCTACTGTCCTTTACTATATGTATACTGCTGGTCACCAAAATTCTGCACTGACCTACTATATACTGCTCACAATAATGCAGCACAGAAATAGTGTACTTGACACAGAGCTGCAAGATACAACAATGGCCTACTGTACTGTACTATATGTATACTGCTGGTCACCAAAATGCTGCACTGTCCTACTTTATACTGCTCACAATAATGCAGCACAGAGATAGTAAACTTACACTGAGCTGCAAGACACAGCAATGGCCTACTGTACTATATGTATACTGCTGGTCACCAAAATCCTGCACTGTCCTACTATATACTGCTCACAATAATGCAGCACAAAGATAGTATACTTGACACAGAGCAGCAAGATACAGCAATGGCCTACTGTACTGTACTATATGAATACTTCTGGTCACCAAAATGCTGCACTATCCTACTTTATACTGCTCACAATAATGCAGCACAGAGATAGTATACTTACACAGAGCTGCAAGATACAACAATGGCCTACTGTACTGTGCTATATGTATACTGCTGGTCACCAAAATGCTGCCCTGTCCTACTATATAATGCTCACAGTAATGCAGCCCAGGGATAGTATACTTGACACAGAGCAGCAAGATACAGCAATGGCCTACTGTCCTTTACTGTATGTATACTGCTGGTCACCGAAATTATGCACTGACCTACTATATACTGCTCACAATAATGCAGCACAGAGATAGTATACATGACACAGAGATGCAAGATACAGCAATGGCCTACTGTACTATATGTATACTGCTGGTAACCAAAATCCTGCAATGTCCTACTATATACTGCTCACAATAATGCAGCACAGAGATAGTGTACTTGACCCAGAGCTGCAAGATACAGCAATGGCATACTGTACTGTACTATATGTATACTGCAGGTCACCAAAATGCTGCAATGTCCTGCTATATACTGCTCAAAATAATGTAGCACAGAGATAGTATACTTGACACAGAGCAGCAAGATAGAACAATGGCCTACTGTCCTTTACTATATGTATACTGCTGGTCACCGAAATTCTGCACTGACCTACTATATACTGCTCACAATAATGCAGCACAGAAATAGTATACTTGACACAGAGCTGCAAGATACAGCAATGGCCTACTGTACTATATGTATACTGCTGGTCACCAAAATCCTGCACTGTCCTACTATATACTGCTCACAATAATGCAGCACAAAGATAGTATACTTGACACAGAGCAGCAAGATACAGCAATGGCCTACTGTACTGTACTATATGAATACTTCTAGTCACCAAAATGCTGCACTGTCCTACTTTATACTTCTCACAATAATGCAGCACAGAGATAGTATACTAAACACAGAGCAGCAAGATACAGCAATGGCCTACTGTACTGTAATATATGTATACTGCTGGTCACCAAAATGCTGCACTGTCCTACTATATACTGCTCACAATAATGCAGCACAGAGGTAGTATACTTGTCACAGAGCTGCAAGATACAGCAATGGCCTACTGTACTGTACTATATGTATACTGCTGGTCACAAAATGCTGCACTGCCCTACTATATACTGCTCACAATAATGCTGCACAGAGATTGCATACTTGACACAGAGCTGCAAAATACAGCAATGGCCTACTGTACTGTACTATATGTATACTGCTGGTCACCAAAATTCTGCACTGTCCTACTATATACTGCTCACAATAATGCAGCACAGAGATAGTATACTTGACACAGAGCTGCAAGAAACAGCAATGGCCTACTGTACTATATGTATATTGCTAGTCACCAAAATCCTGCAATGTCCTACTATATACTGCTCACAATAATGCAGCACAGAAATAGTATACTTGACACAGAGCTGTAAGATACAGCAATGGCCTACTGTACTGTATTATATGTATACAGCTGGTCACCAAAATGCTGCACTGTCCTTCTATAAACGTCTCACAATAATGCAGCACAGAGATAGTATACTTACACAGAGCTGCAAGATACAGCAATGGCCTACTGTACTGTATTATATGTATAATGCTGGTCACAAAAATGCTGCATTGTCCTACTATATAATGCTCACAATAATGCAGCCCAAAGATAGTATACTTGACACAGAGCAGCAAGATACAGCAATGGCCTACTGTACTGTACTATATGTATACTGCTGGTCACCAAAATGCTGCACTGTCCCACTATATACTGCTCACAATAATGCTGCACAGAGATAGTGTACTTGACACAGAGCTGCAAGATACAGCAATGGCCTACTGTACTGTACTATATGTATACTGCAGGTCACCAAAATGCTGCACTGTCCTACTATATACTGCTCACAATAATGCTGCACAGAGATTGCATACTTGACACAGAGCTGCAAAATACAGCAATGGCCTACTGTACTGTACTATATGTATACTGCTGGTCACCAAAATTCTGCACTGTCCTACTATATACTGCTCAAAATAATGCAGCACAGAGATAGTATACTTGACACAGAGCAGCAAAATACAGCAATGGCCTACTGTCCTTTACTATATGTATACTGCTTGTCACCGAAATTATGCACTGACCTACTATATACTGCTCACAATAATGCAGCACAGAGATAGTATACATGACACAGAGATGCAAGATACAGCAATGGCCTACTGTACTATATGTATTCTGCTGGTAACCAAAATCCTGCAATGTCCTACTATATATACTGCTCACAATAATGCAGCACAAAGAGAGTATACTTAACACAGAGCAGCAAGATACAGCAAAGGTCTACTTTACTGTACTATATGAATACTTCTTGTCACCAAATGATGCACTGTCCTAATTTATACTGCTCACAATAATGCAGCACAGAGATAGTATACTTGACACAGAGCTGCAAGATACAGCAATTGCCTACTGTACTGTACTATATGTATACTGCTGGTCACCAAAATGCTGCACTGTCCTACTATAAACTGCTCACAATAATGCAGCACAGAGATAGTATACTTGAAACAGAGCAGCAAGATACAGCAATGGACTACTGTCCTTTACTATATGTATACTGCTGGTCACCAAAATTCTGCACTGACCTACTATATACTGCTCACAATAATGCAGCACAGAGATAGTATACTTGACACAGAGCAGCAAGATACAGCAATGGCCTACTGTCCTTTACTATATGTATACTGCTGGTCACCAAAATGCTGCACTGTCCTACTATAAACTGCTCACAATAATGCAGCACAGAGATAGTATACTTGACACAGAGCAGCAAGATACAGCAATGGCCTACTGTCCTTTACTATATGTATACTGCTGGTCACCAAAATTCTGCACTGACCTACTTTATACTGCTCCCAATAATGCAGCACAAAGATAGTATACTTGACACAGAGCTGCAAGATACAGCAAAGGCCTACTGTACTGTACTATATGTATACTGCTGGTCACCAAAATGCTGCACTGTAATCCTTTATACTGCTCACAATAATGCAGCACAGAGATAGTATACTTGACACAGAGTTGCAAGATACAGCAATGGCCTACTGTACTGTACTATATGTATTCTGCTGGTCACCAAAATGCTGCACTGTCCTACTATATACTGTTCATAATAATGCAGCACAGAGATGGTATACTAAACACAGAGCAGCAAGATACAGCAATGGCCTACTGTACTATAATATATGTATACTGCTGGTCACCAAAATGCTGCACTGTCCTACTATATACTGCTCACAATAATGCAGCACAGAGGTAGTATACTTGTCACAGAGCTGCAAAATACAGCAATAGCCTACTGTACTGTACTATATGTAGACTGCTGGTCACCAAATTGCTGCAAATATCCTACTATATACTGCTTACAATAATGCAGCACATAAATAGTATACTTGACACAGAGCTGCAAGATACAGCAATGGCCTACTGTACTGTACTGTACTATATGTATACAGCTTGTTACCAAAATGCTGCACTGTCCTTCTCTAAACTGCTCACAATAATGCAGCACAGAGATAGTATACTTGACACAGAGCTGCAAGATACAGCAATGGCCTACTGTACTGTATTATATGTATACTGCTGGTCACCAAAATGCTGCACTGTCCCACTATATACTGCTCACAATAATGCTGCACAGAGATAGTGTACTTGACACAGAGCTGCAAGATACAGCAATGGCGTACTGTACTGTACTATATGTATACTGCAGGTCACCAAAATTGTGCACTGTCCTACTATATACTGCTCACAATAATGCTGCACAGAGATTGCATACTTGACACAGAGCTGCAAAATACAGCAATGGCCTACTGTACTGTACTATATGTATACTGTTGGTCACCAAAATTCTGCAGTCTCCTACTATTTACTGCTCACAATAATGCAGCACAGAGATAGTATACTTGACACAGAGCAGCAAGATACAGCAATGGCCTACTGTCCTTTACTATATGTATACTGCTGGTCACCAAAATGCTGCACTGTCCTACTATAAACTGCTCACAATAATGCAGCACAGAGATAGTATACTTGACACAGAGCAGCAAGATACAGCAATGGCCTACTGTCCTTTACTATATGTATACTGCTGGTCATCAAATTCTGCACTGACCTACTATATACTGCTCCCAATAATGCAGCACAAAGATAGTATACTTGACACAGAGCTGCAAGATACAGCAAAGGCCTACTGTACTGTACTATATGTATACTGCTGGTCACCAAAATGCTGCACTGTAATCCTTTATACTGCTCACAATAATGCAGCACAGAGATAGTATATTTGACACAGAGTTGCAAGATACAGCAATGGCCTACTGTACTGTACTATATGTATTCTGCTGGTCACCAAAATGCTGCACTGTCCTACTATATACTGTTCATAATAATGCAGCACAGAGATGGTATACTAAACACAGAGCAGCAAGATACAGCAATGGCCTACTGTACTATAATATATGTATACTGCTGGTCACCAAAATGCTGCACTGTCATACTATATACTGCTCACAATAATGCAGCACAGAGGTAGTATACTTGTCACAGAGCTGCAAAATACAGCAATAGCCTACTGTACTGTACTATATGTATACTGCTGGTCACCAAATTGCTGCAAATATCCTACTATATACTGCTCACAATAATGCAGCACATAAATAGTATACTTGACACAGAGCTGCAAGATACAGCAATGGCCTACTGTACTGTACTGTACTATATGTATACAGCTTGTCACCAAAATGCTGCACTGTCCTTCTCTAAACTGCTCACAATAATGCAGCACAGAGATAGTATACTTGACACAGAGCTGCAAGATACAGCAATGGCCTACTGTACTGTATTATATGTATACTGCTGGTCACCAAAATGCTGCACTGTCCCACTATATACTGCTCACAATAATGCTGCACAGAGATAGTGTACTTGACACAGAGCTGCAAGATACAGCAATGGCGTACTGTACTGTACTATATGTATACTGCAGGTCACCAAAATTCTGCACTGTCCTACTATATACTGCTCACAATAATGCTGCACAGAGATTGCATACTTGACACAGAGCTGCAAAATACAGCAATGGCCTACTGTACTGTACTATATGTATACTGTTGGTCACCAAAATTCTGCAGTCTCCTACTATTTACTGCTCACAATAATGCAGCACAGAGATAGTATACTTGACACAGAGCTGCAAGATACAGCAATGGCCTACTGTACTATGTGTATATTGCTGGTCACCAAAATCCTGCAATGTCCTACTATATACTGCTCACAATAATGTAGCACAGAGATAGTATACTTGACACAGAGCTGTAAGATACAGCAATGGCCTAATGTACTATATTATATGTATACAGCTGGTCACCAAAATGCTGCACTGTCCTACTATATACTGCTCATAATAATGCAGCACAGAGATGGTATACTAAACACAGAGCAGCAAGATACAGCAATGGCCTACTGTACTATAATATATGTATACTGTTGGTCACCAAAATGCTGCACTGTCCTACTATATACTGCTCACAATAATGCAGCACAGAGATAGTATACTTGACCCAGAGCTACAAGTTACAGCAATGGCCTAATGTACTGTATTATATGTATACAGCTGGTCACCAAAATGCTGCACTGTCCTTCTATAAACGTCTCACAATAATGCAGCACAGAGATAGTATACTTACACAGAGCTGCAAGATACAGCAATGGCATACTGTACTGTATTATATGTATACTGCTGGTCACAAAATTGCTGCACTGTCCTACTATATAATGCTCACAATAATGCAGCCCAGAGATAGTATACTTGACACAGAGCAGCAAGATACAGCAATGGCCTACTGTACTATATGTATACTGCTGGTCACCAAAATGCTGCACTGTCCTACTATATACTGCTCACAATAATGCAGCACAAAGATAGTATACTTGACACAGAGCTGCAAGATACAGCAATGGCCTACTGTACTGTACTATATGTATACTGCTGGTCACCAAAATCCTGCAATGTCCTACTATATACTGCTCACAATAATGCAGCACAGAAATAGTATACTTGACACAGAGCTGCAAGATACAGCAATGGCCTACTGTACTATATGTATACTGCTGGTCACCAAAATGCTGCACTGTCCGACTATATACTGCTCACAATAATGCAGCACAAAGATAGTATACTTGACACAGAGCTGCAAGATACAGCAATGGCCTACTGTACTGTACTATATGTATACTGCTGGTCACCAAAATTCTGCACTGACCTACTATATACTGCTCACAATAATGCAGCACAGAAATAGTATACTTGACACAGAGCTGCAAGATACAGCAATGGCCTACTGTACTATATGTATACTGCTGGTTACCAAAATCCTGCACTGTCCTACAATATACTGCTCACAATAATGCAGCACAAAGATAGTATACTTAATACAGAGCAGCAAGATACAGCAATGGCCTACTGTACTGTACTATATGAATAGTTCTGGTCACCAAAATGCTGCACTGTCCTACTATATACTGCTCACAATAATGCAGCACAGAGGTAGTATACTTGTCACAGAGCTGCAAGATACAGCAATGGCCTACTGTACTGTACTATATGTATACTGCTGGTCACAAAATGCTGCACTGTCCTACTATATACTGCTCACAATAATGCTGCACAGAGATTGCATACTTGACACAGAGCTGCAAAATACAGCAATGGCCTACTGTACTGTACTATATGTATACTGCTGGTCACCAAAATTCTGCACTGTCCTACTATATACTGCTCACAATAATGCAGCACAGAGATAGTATACTTACACAGAGCTGCAAGATACAGCAATGGCCTACTGTACTATATGTATATTGCTGGTCACCAATATCCTGCAATGTCCTACTATATACTGCTCACAATAATGCAGCACAGAAGTAGTATACTTGTCAAAGAGCTGCAAGATACAGCAATAGCCTACTGTACTGTACTATATGTATACTGCTGGTCACCAAAATGTTGCAATATCCTACTATATACTGCTCACAATAATGCAGCACAGAAATAGTATACTTGACACAGAGCTGCAAGATACAGCAATGACCTACTGTACTGTACTATATGTACACAGCTGGTCACCAAAATGCTGCACTGTTCTTCTCTAAACTGCTCACAATAATGTAGCACAGAGATAGTATATTTGACACAGAGCTGCAAGATACAGCAATGGCCTACTGTACTGTATTATATGTATACTGCTGGTCACCAAAATGCTGCACTGTCCCGTTATATACTGCTCACAATAATGCTGCACAGAGATAGTGTACTTGACACAGAGCTGCAAGATACAGCAATGGCCTACTGTACTGTACTATATGTATACTGCAGGTCACCAAAATGCTGCACTGTCCTACTATATACTGCTCAAAATAATGTAGCACAGAGATAGTATACTTGAAAAAGAGCAGCAAGATAGAACAATGGCCTACTGTCCTTTACTATATGTATACTGCTGGTCACCGAAATTCTGCACTGACCTACTATATACTGCTCACAATAATGCAGCACAGAAATAATATACTTGACACAGAACTGCAAGATACAGCAATGGCCTACTGTACTATATGTATACTGCTGGTCACCAAAATCCTGCACTGTCCTACTATATACTGCTCACAATAATGCAGCACAGAGATAGTATACTTGACACAGAGTGCAAAAGATACAGCAATTGCCTACTGTACAGTACTATATGTATACTGCTGGTCACCAAAATGCTGCACTGTCCCACTATAAACTGCTCACAATAATGCTGCACAGATATAGTGTACTGACACAGAGCTGCAAGATACAGCAATGGCCTACTGTACTGTACTATATATATACTGCAGGTCACCAAAATGCTGCACTGTCCTACTATATGCTGCTCAAAATAATGTAGCACAGAGATAGTATACTTGACACAGAGCAGCAAGAAAGAACAATGGCCTACTGTCCTTTACTATATGTATACTGCTGGTCACCGAAATTCTGCACTGACCTACTATATACTGCTCACAATAATGCAGCACAGAAATAGTATACTTGACACAGAGCTGCAAGATACAGCAATGGCCTACTGTACTATATGTATACTGCTGGTTACCAAAATCCTGCACTGTCCTACTATATATTGCTCACAATAATGCAGCACAAAGATAGTATACTTGACACAGAGCAGCAAGATACAGCAATGGCCTACTGTACTGTACTATATGAATACTTCTGGTCACCAAAATGCTGCACTGTCCTACTTTATACTGCTCACAATAATGCAGCACAGAGATAGTATACTAAACACAGAGCAGCAAGATACAGCAATGGCCTACTGTAATGTAATATATGTATACTGCTGGTCACCAAAATGCTCCACTGTCCTTCTTTATACTGCTCACAATAATGCAGCACAGAGGTAGTATACTTGTCACAGAGCTGCAAGATACAGCAATGGCCTACTGTACTGTACTATATGTATACTGCTGGTCACAAAATGCTGCACTGTCCTACTATATACTGCTCACAATAATGCTGCACAGAGATTGTATACTTGACACAGAGCTGCAATATACAGCAATGGCCTACTGTACTGTACTATATGTATACTGCTGGTCACCAAAATTCTGCACTGTCCTACTATATACTGCTCACAATAATGCAGCACAGAGATAGTATACTTGACACAGAGCTGCAAGATACAGCAATGGCTTACTGTACTATATGTATATTGCTGGTCACCAAAATCCTGCAATGTCCTACTATATACTGCTCACAATAATGCAGCACAGACATAGTATACTTGACACAGAGCTGTAAGATACAGCAATGGCCTACTGTACTGTATTATATGTATACAGCTGGTCACCAAAATGCTGCACTGTCCTTCTATAAACGTCTCACAATAATGCAGCACAGAGATAGTATACTTACACAGAGCTGCAAGATACAGCAATGGCCTACTGTACTATAGGTATACTGCTGGTCACCAAAATCCTACACTGTCCTACTGTATATACTGCTCACAATAATGCAGCTCAGAGATAGTATACTTGACACAGAGTTGCAAGATACAGCAATGTCCTACTGTACTGTACTATGGTGGTCATTCCGAGTTGTTCGCTCGCAATCTGCTTTTAGCAGCTTTGCACACGCTAAGCCGCCGCCTACTGGGAGTGAATCTTAGCTTCTCAAAACTGCGAACGAAAGATTCTCAAAATTGTGAATAGACACTTCTTAGCAGTTTCTGAGCAGCTCCACACTTACTCGGCATCTGCGAACAGTTCAGTGACTTGTCGTTCCTGGTTTGACGTCTCAAACACACCCAGCGTTCGCCCAGATACTCCTCCGTTTCTACAGCCACTAACGCGTTTTTTCCAGAAACTGTAGCGTTTTATCACACACACCCATAAAACGGCCCGTTACCGCCCAGAAACAAACACTTCCTGTCAATCACATTACGATCACCAGAACGAAGAAAAAACCTCGTAATGCCGCGCGTAAATTACCTAACTCCATAGCAAATTTATTTGGCGCAGTCGCACTACGGACATTGCGCATGCGCATTAGCGACTAATCGCTCCGTTGCGAGAAAAAAATAACGAGCGAACAACTCGGATGAGGGCCTATATGTATACTGCTGGTCACCAAAATGCTGCACTGTCCCACTATATACTGCTCACAATAATGCTGCACAGACATAGTGTACTTGAAACAGAGCTGCAAGATACAGCAATGGCCTACGGTGCTGTACTATATGTATACTGCTGGTCACCAAAATGCTGCACTGTCCTACTATATACTGCTCACAATAATGCAGTACAGAGATAGTATACTTGACACAGAGCTGCAAGATACAGCAATGGCCTACTGTCCTTTACTATATGTATACTGCTGGTCACCGAAATTCTGCACTGACCTACTATATACTGCTCACAATAATGCAGCACAAAGATAGTATACTTGACACAGAGCTGCAAGATATAGCAATGGCCTACTGTACTATATGTATATTGCTTGTCACCAAAATCCTGCACTGTCCTGCAATATACTGCTCACAATAATGCAGCACAGAGATAGTATACTTGACACAGAGCTGCAAGATACAGCAATGGCCTACTGTACTGTACTATATGTACACTGCTGGTCACCAAAATGCTGCACTGTCCTACTATATACTGCTCACAATAATGCAGCACAAAGATAGTATACTTGACACAGAGCTGCAAGATACAGCAATGGCCTACTGTACTGTACTATATGTATACTGCTGGTCACAAAAATCCTGCAATGTCCTACTATATACTGCTCACAATAATGCAGCACAGAGATAGTATACTTGACCCAGAGCTACAAGTTACAGCAATGGCCTAATGTATTGTATTATATGTATACAGCTGGTCACCAAAATGCTGCACTGTCCTTCTATAAACTGCTCACAATAATGCAGCACAGAGATAGTATACTTGACACAGAGCAGCAAGATACAGCAATGGCCTACTGTACTGTACTGTATGAATACTTCTGGTCACCAAAATGCTGCACTGTCCTACTATATACAGCTCACAATAATGCAGCACAGAGATAGTATACTTGACACAGAGCTGCAAGATACAGCAATGGCCTACTGTACTGTACTATATATATACTGCTGGTCACCAAAATGCTGCAATATCCTACTATATACTGCTCACAATAATGCAGCACAGTAATAGTATACTTGACACAGAGCTGCAAGATACAGCAATGGCCTACTGTACTGTACTATGGTGGTCATTCCGAGTTGTTCGCTCGCAATCTGCTTTTAGCAGCTTTGCACACGCTAAGCCGCCGCCTACTGGGAGTGAATCTTAGCTTATCAAAATAGCGAACGAAAGATTCTCAAAATTGCGAATAGACACTTCTTAGCAGTTTCTGAGTAGCTCCACACTTACTCGGCATCTGCGATCAGTTCAGTGCTTGTCGTTCCTGGTTTGACGTCACAAACACATCCAGCGTTCGCCCAGACACTCCTCCGTTTCTATAGCCACTACCGCGTTTTTTCCAGAAACTTTAGCGTTTTTTTACACACACCCATAAAACGTCCAGTTTCCGCCCAGAAACAACCACTTCCTGTCAATCACATTACGATCACCAGAACGAAGAAAAAACCTTGTAATGCCGCGAGTAAATTACCTAAATGCATAGCAAATTTACTTGGCGCCGTCGCACTGCGGACATTGCACATGCGCATTAGCGACTAATCGCTCCGTTGTGAGAAAAAATAACGAGCGAACAACTCGGAATGAGGGCTTATATGTATACTGCTGGTCACCAAAATGTTGCACTGTCCCACTAAATACTGCTCACAATAATGCTGCACAGAGATAGTGTACTTGAAACAGAGCTGCAAGATACAGCAATGGCCTACGGTGCTGTACTATATGTATACTTCTGGTCACCAAAAAGCTGCACTGTCCTACTATATACTGCTCACTATAATGCAGCACAGAGATAGTATACTTGACACAGAGCTGCAAGATACAGCAATGGCCTACTGTACTTAACTATACGTAAACTGCTGGTCACCAAAATAGCTGCACTGACCTACGGAGAGAGAATTGACTGCATAGGAAAGGAAAGAGTTAAACATCTGGTGAGGGGTGGACCTAGCTGTTTGGAAAGTACAGCCTTTTTAAGGGGAGGGTTTGATATATATAGGGAAGGTGAGGCCATCTTAGATCTCTTTGGTGGTGATTTGCTTTCCCACCCTCCCGCCCCGGTGGTCAGAAATTCTGGCACGTGGTGCCTTGGCGTTAAGTTGTTGGCTGGTTTATCGTTGGCTATTTATTGGCGGAAAAGAACGGCAGTTTTGTATTTGTATGGAAAACTGTAGTGTTTTACAGTTTGGTGTGGTTTAGGTGCACTCACCTCCATCGACTTATGGCCGCTTGACCACCCGTCCGGGAAGGCAGCGGCAGGGCACCCAGGAGCGGTGGGTAGTCACTGTGGGGGTTGAGTTGTCACCTATTACCGGTTTGTGATAGTTTTAGTAAATTTAGGATCGGTTCGAATGGTTAGTTATTTAAGGTTAATTTAGGTTAATTGAGCCGTTCTTTTTGCTGCCACCATATTGCTGGCTGGATCGGCATATTAATTAATTCTCTATTACAGGTATGCTAATGGATAGGGAAAAATAAATAGCTAGCAATTTTTCTGCCAAAATTCAAGTCTCTGTGTCTTTATTTCTGGTTCCAAGGTTATGCTTTACTTTAAAAGAAGGGGGTCCACCAAATATCACTAGGATGTTTATATATACTGCTCACTATAATGCAGCACAGAGATAGTATACTTGACACAGAGCTGCAAGATACAGCAATGGCCTACTGTACTGTGCTATATGTATACTGCTGGTCACCAAAATCCTGCAATGTCCTACTATATACTGCTCACAATAATGCAGCACAGAGATAGTATACTTGACCCAGAGCTACAAGTTACAGCAATGGCCTAATGTACTGTATTATATGTATACAGCTGGTCACCAAAATGCTGCACTGTCCTTCTATAAACTGCTCACAATAATGCAGCACAGAGATAGTATACTTGACACAGAGCAGCAAGATACAGCAATGGCCTACTGTACTGTACTATATGAATACTTCTGGTCACCAAAATGCTGCACTGTCCTACTATATACAGCTCACAATAATGCAGCACAGAGATAGTATACTTGACACAGAGCTGCAAGATACAGCAATGGCCTACTGTACTTAACTATACGTAGACTGCTGGTCACCAAAATAGCTGCACTGACCTACTATATACTGATCACTATAATGCAGCACAGAGATAGTATACGTGACACAGAGCTGCAAGATACAGCAATGGCCTACTGTACTGTGCTATATGTATACTGCTGGTCACCAAAATCCTGCAATGTCCTACTATATACTGCTCACAATAATGCAGCACAGAGATAGTATACTTGACCCAGAGCTAAAAGTTACAGAAATGGCCTAATGTACTGTATTATATGTATACAGCTGGTCACCAAAATGCTGCACTGTCCTTCTATAAACTGCTCACAATAATGCAGCACAGAGATAGTATACTTGACACAGAGCAGCAAGATACAGCAATGGCCTACTGTACTGTACTATATGAATACTTTTGGTCACAAAAATGCTGCACTGTCCTACTATATACAGCTCACAATAATGCAGCACAGAGATAGTATACTTGACACAGAGCTGCAAGATACAGCAATGGCCTACTGTACTGTACTATATGTATACTGCTGGTCACCAAAATGCTGCACTGTCAACAATGCAGCACAGAGGTAGTATACTTGTCACAGAGCTGCAAGATACAGCAATGGCCTACTGTACTGTACTATATGTATACTGCTGGTCACAAAATTCTGCACTGTCCTACTATATACTGCTCACAATAGTGCAGCACAGAGATAGTATACTTGACACAGAGCTGCAAGATACAGCAATGGCCTACTGTACTATATGTATATTGCTGGTCACCAAAATCCTGCAATGTCCTACTATATACTGCTCACAATAATGCAGCACAGAAGTAGTATACTTGTCAAAGAGCTGCAAGATACAGCAATAGCCTACTGTACTGTACTATATGTATACTGCTGGTCACCAAAATGCTGCAATATCCTACTATATACTGCTCACAATAATGCAGCACAGAAATAGTATACTTGACACAGAGCTGCAAGATACAGCAATGGCCTACTGTACTGTACTATATGTATACTGCAGGTCACCAAAATGCTGCACTGTCCTACTATTTACTGCTCACAATAATGCAGTACAGAGATAGTATACTTGACACAGAGCAGCAAGATAGAACAATGGCCTACTGTCCTTTACTATATGTATACTGCTGGTCACCGAAATTCTGCACTGACCTACTATATACTGCTCACAATAATGCAGCACAGAAATAGTATACTTGACACAGAACTGCAAGATACAGCAATGGCCTACTGTACTATATGTATATTGCTGGTCACCAAAATCCTGCAATGTCCTACTATATACTGCTCACAATAATGCAGCACAGAAGTAGTATACTTGTCAAAGAGCTGCAAGATACAGCAATAGCCTACTGTACTGTACTATATGTATACTGCTGGTCACCAAAATGCTGCAATATCCTACTATATACTGCTCACAATAATGCAGCACAGAAATAGTATACTTGACACAGAGCTGCAAGATACAGCAATGGCCTACTGTACTGTACTATATGTATACTGCAGGTCACCAAAATGCTGCACTGTCCTACTATTTACTGCTCACAATAATGCAGTACAGAGATAGTATACTTGACACAGAGCAGCAAGATAGAACAATGGCCTACTGTCCTTTACTATATGTATACTGCTGGTCACCGAAATTCTGCACTGACCTACTATATACTGCTCACAATAATGTAGCACAGAAATAGTATACTTGACACAGAGCTGCAAGATACAGCAATGGCCTACTGTACTAAATGTATACTGCTGGTTACCAAAATCCTGCACTGTCCTACTAAATACTGCTCACAATAATGCAGCACAGAGATAGTATACTTGACACAGAGCAGCAAGATACAGCAATGGCCTACTGTACTGTACTATATGAATACTTCTGGTCACCAAAATGCTGCACTGTCCTACTTTATACTGCTCACAATAATGCAGCACAGAGATAGTATACTAAACACAGAGCAGCAAGATACAGCAATGACCTACTGTACTGTAATATATGTATACTGCTGGTCACCAAAATGCTCCACTGTCCTACTATATACTGCTCACAATAATGCTGCACAGAGGTAGTATACTTGTCACAGAGCTGCAAGATACAGCAATGGCCTACTGTACTGTACTATATGTATACTTCTGGTCACAAAATGCTGCACTGTCCTACTATATACTGCTCACAATAATGCTGCACAGAGATTGCATACTTGACACAGAGCTGCAAAATACAGCAATAGCCTACTGTACTGTACTATATGTATACTGCTGGTCACCAAAATTCTGCACTGTCCTACTATATACTGCTCACAATAATGCTGCACAGAGATTGCATACTTGACACAGAGCTGCAAAATACAGCAATGGCCTACTGTACTGTACTATATGTATACTGCTGGTCACCAAAATGCTGCACTGTCAATAATGCAGCACAGAGGTAGTATACTTGTCACAGAGCTGCAAGATACAGCAATGGCCTACTGTACTGTGCTATATGTATACTGCTGGTCACAAAATTCAGCACTGTCCTACTATATACTGCTCACAATAATGCAGCACAGATAGTATAATTGACACAGAGCTGCAAGATACAGCAATGGCCTATTGTATTATATGTATATTGCTGGTCACCAAAATCCTGCAATGTCCTACTATATACTGCTCACAATAATGCAGCATAGAAGTAGTATACTTGTCAAAGAGCTGCAAGATACAGCAATAGCCTACTGTACTGTACTATATGTATACTGCTGGTCACCAAAATGCTGCAATATCCTACTATATACTGCTCACAATAATGCAGCACAGAAATAGTATACTTGACACAGAGCTGCAAGATACAGCAATGACCTACTGTACTGTACTATATGTATACAGCTGGTCACCAAAATACTGCACTGTCCTTCTCTAAACTGCTCACAATAATGCTGCACAGAGATAGTGTACTTGACACAGAGCTGCAAGATACAGCAATGGCCTACTGTACTGTACTATATGTATACTGCAGGTCACCAAAATGCTGCACTGTCCTACTATTTACTGCTCAAAATAATGTAGCACAGAGATAGTATACTTGACACAGAGCAGCAAGATAGAACAATGGCCTACTGTCCTTTACTATATGTATACTGCTGGTCACCGAAATTCTGCACTGACCTACTATATACTGCTCACAATAATGCAGCACAGAAATAGTATACTTGACACAGAACTGCAAGATACAGCAATGGCCTACTGTACTATATGTATACTGCTGGTCACCAAAATCCTGCACTGTCCTACTATATACTGCTCACAATAATGCAGCACAGAGATAGTATACTTGACACAGAGTGCAAAAGATACAGCAATTGCCTACTGTACAGTACTATATGTATACTGCTGGTCACCAAAATGCTGCACTGTCCCACTATAAACTGCTCACAATAATGCTGCACAGAGATAGTGTACTTGACACAGAGCTGCAAGATACAGCAATGGCCTACTGTACTGTACTATATATATACTGCAGGTCACCAAAATGCTGCACTGTCCTACTATATACTGCTCAAAATAATGTAGCACAGAGATAGTATACTTGACACAGAGCAGAAAGATAGAACAATGGCCTACTGTCCTTTACTATATGTATACTGCTGGTCACCGAAATTCTGCACTGACCTACTATATACTGCTCACAATAATGTAGCACAGAAATAGTATACTTGACACAGAGCTGCAAGATACAGCAATGGCCTACTGTACTATATGTATACTGCTGGTTACCAAAATCCTGCACTGTCCTACTAAATACTGCTCACAATAATGCAGCACATAGATAGTATACTTGACACAGAGCAGCAAGATACAGCAATGGCCTACTGTACTGTACTATATGAATACTTCTGGTCACCAAAATGCTGCACTGTCCTACTTTATACTGCTCACAATAATGCAGCACAGAGATAGTATACTAAACACAGAGCAGCAAGATACAGCAATGGCCTACTGTAATGTAATATATGTATACTGCTGGTCACCAAAATGCTCCACTGTCCTACTATATACTGCTCACAATAATGCTGCACAGAGATTGCATACTTGACACAGAGCTGCAAAATACAGCAATGGCCTACTGTACTGTACTATATGTATACTGCTGGTCACCAAAATTCTGCACTGTCCTACTATATACTGCTCACAATAATGCAGCACAGAGATAGTATACTTGACACAGAGCTGCAAGATACAGCAATGGCTTAATGTACTATATGTATATTGCTGGTCACCAAAATCCTGCAATGTCTTACTATATACTGCTCACAATAATGCAGCACAGACATAGTATACTTGACACAGAGCTGTAAGATACAGCAATGGCCTACTGTACGGTATTATATGTATACAGCTGGTCACCAAAATGCTGCACTGTCCTTCTATAAACGTCTCACAATAATGCAGCACAGAGATAGTATACTTATACAGAGCTGCAAGATACAGCAATGGCCTACTATACTATATGTATACTGCTGGTCACCAAAATCCTGCACTGTCCTACTATATACTGCTCACAATAATGCAGCACAGAGATAGTATACTTGACACAGAGTTGCAAGATACAGCAATGTCCTACTGTACTGTACTATGGTGGTCACTCCGAGTTGTTCGCTCGCAATCTGCTTTTAGCAGCTTTGCACATGCTAAGCCGCCGCCTACTGGGAGTGAATCTTAGCTTATCAAAATTGCGAACAAAAGATTCTCAAAATTGCGAATAGACACTTCTTAGCAGTTTCTGAGTAGCTCCACACTTACTCGGCATCTGCGAACAGTTCAGTGCTTGTCGTTCCTGGTTTGACGTCACAAACACACCCAGCGTTCGCCCAGACACTCCTCCGTTTCTACAGCCACTACCGCGTTTTTTCCAGAAACTGTAGCGTTTTTTCACACACACCCATAAAACGTCCAGTTACCGCCCAGAAACAAACACTTCCTGTCAATCACATTACGATCACCAGAACGAAGAAAAAACCTCGTAATGCCGCGAGTAAATTACCTAACTGCATAGCAAATTTACTTGGCGCAGTCGCACTGCAGACATTGCGCATGCGCATTAGCGACTAATCGCTCCGTTGCGAGAAGAAAAAAACGAGCGAACAACTCTGAATGAGGGCCTATATGTATACTGCTGGTCACCAAAATGCTGCACTGTCCCACTATATACTGCTCACAATAATGCTGCACAGAGATGGTGTACTTGAAACAGAGCTGCAAGATACAGCAATGGCCTACGGTGCTGTACTATATGTATACTGCTGGTCACCAAAATGCTGCACTGTCCTACTATATACTGCTCACAATAATGCAGTACAGAGATAGTATACTTGACACAGAGCTGCAAAATACAGCAATGGCCTACTGTCCTTTACTATATGTATACTGCTGGTCACCGAAATTCTGCACTGACCTAATATATACTGCTCACAATAATGCAGCACAGAGATAGTATACTTGACACAGAGCTGCAAGATATAGCAATGGCCTACTGTACTATATGTATATTGCTTGTCACCAAAATCATGCACTGTCCTGCAATATACTGCTCACAATAATGCAGCACAGAGATAGTATACTTGACACAGAGCTGCAAGATACAGCAATGGCCTACTGTACTGTACTATATGTACACTGCTGGTCACCAAAATGCAGCACTGTCCTACAATATACTGCTCACAATAATGCAGCACAAAGATAGTATACTTGACACAGAGCTGCAAGATACAGCAATGGCCTACTGTACTATATGGATAGTGCTGGTCACCAAAATCCTGCACTGTCCTGCTATATATTGCTCACAATAATGCAGCACAGAGATAGTATACTTGACACATAGCTTCAAGATACAGCAATGGCCTACTGTACTTAACTATACGTATACTGCTGGTCACCAAAAAGCTGCACTGTCCTACTATATACTGCTCACTATAATGCAGCACAGAGATAGTATACTTGACACAGAGCTGCAAGATACAGCAATGGCCTACTGTACTGTACTATATGTATACTGCTGGTCACCAAAATCCTGCAATGTCCTACTATATACTGCTCACAATAATGCAGCACAGAGATAGTATACTTGACCCAGAGCTACAAGTTACAGCAATGGCCTAATGTACTGTATTATATGTATACAGCTGGTCACCAAAATGCTGCACTGTCCTTCTATAAACTGCTCACAATAATGCAGCACAGAGATAGTATACTTGACACAGAGCAGCAAGATACAGCAATGGCCTACTGTACTGTACTATATGAATACTTCTGGTCGCCAAAATTCTGCACTGTCCTACTATATACAGCTCACAATAATGCAGCAGAGAGATAGTATACTTGACACAGAGCTGCAAGATACAGCAATGGCTTAATGTACTATATGTATATTGCTGGTCACCAAAATCCTGCACTGTCCTACTATATACTGCTCACAATAATGCTGCACAGAGATTGCATACTTGACACAGAGCTGCAAAATACAGCAATGGCCTACTGTACTGTACTATATGTATACTGCTGGTCACCAAAATTCTGCACTGTCCTACTATATACTGCTCACAATAATGCAGCACAGAGATAGTATACTTGACACAGAGCTGCAAGATACAGCAATGGCTTACTGTACTATATGTATATTGCTGGTCACCAAAATCCTGCAATGTCCTACTATATACTGCTCACAATAATGCAGCACAGACATAGTATACTTGACACAGAGCTGTAAGATACAGCAATGGCCTACTGTACGGTATTATATGTATACAGCTGGTCACCAAAATGCTGCACTGTCCTTCTATAAACGTCTCACAATAATGCAGCACAGTGATAGTATACTTACACAGAGCTGCAAGATACAGCAATGGCCTACTATACTATATGTATACTGCTGGTCACCAAAATCCTGCACTGTCCTACTATATACTGCTCACAATAATGCAGCACAGAGATAGTATATTTGACACAGAGTTGCAAGATACAGCAATGTCCTACTGTACTGTACTATGGTGGTCATTCCGAGTTGTTCGCTCGCAATCTGCTTTTAGCAGCTTTGCACATGCTAAGCCGCCGCCTACTGGGAGTGAATCTTAGCTTATCAAAATTGCGAACAAAAGATTCTCAAAATTGCGAATAGACACTTCTTAGCAGTTTCTGAGTAGCTCCACACTTACTCGGCATCTGCGAACAGTTCAGTGCTTGTCGTTCCTGGTTTGACGTCACAAACACACCCAGCGTTCGCCCAGACACTCCTCCGTTTCTACAGCCACTACCGCGTTTTTTCCAGAAACTGTAGCGTTTTTTCACACACACCCATAAAACGGCCAGTTACCGCCCAGAAACAAACACTTCCTGTCAATCACATTACGATCACCAGAACGAAGAAAAAACCTCGTAATGCCGCGCGTAAATTACCTAACTGCATAGCAAATTTACTTGGCGCAGTCGCACTTCAGACATTGCGCATGCGCATTAGCGACTAATCGCTCCAGTGCGAGACGAAAATAATGAGCGAACAACTCGGAAAGAGGGCCTATATGTATACTGCTGGTCACCAAAATGCTGCACTGTCCCACTATATACTGCTCACAATAATGCTGCACAGAGATAGTGTACTTGAAACAGAGCTGCAAGATACAGCAATGGCCTACGGTGCTGTACTATATGTATACTGCTGGTCACCAAAATGCTGCACTGTCCTACTACATACTGCTCACAATAATGCAGTACAGAGATAGTATACTTGACACAGAGCTGCAAAATACAGCAATGGCCTACTGTCCTTTACTATATGTATACTGCTGGTCACCGAAATTCTGCACTGACCTAATATATACTGCTCACAATAATGCAGCACAGAGATAGTATACTTGACACAGAGCTGCAAGATATAGCAATGGCCTACTGTACTGTACTATATGTACACTGCTGGTCACCAAAATGCAGCACTGTCCTACAATATACTGCTCACAATAATGCAGCACAAAGATAGTATACTTGACACAGATTTGCAAGATACAGCAATGGCCTACTGTACTATATGTATAGTGCTGGTCACCAAAATCCTGCACTGTCCTGCTATATACTGCTCACAATAAAGCAGCACAGAGATAGTATACTTGACACATAGCTTCAAGATACAGCAATGGCCTACTGTACTTAACTATACGTATACTGCTGGTCACCAAAAAGCTGCACTGTCCTACTATATACTGCTCACTATAATGAAGCACAGAGATAGTATACTTGACACAGAGCTGCAAGATACAGCAATGGCCTACTGTACTGTACTATATGTATACTGCTGGTCACCAAAATCCTGCAATGTCCTACTATATACTGCTCACAATAATGCAGCACAGAGATAGTATACTTGACCCAGAGCTACAAGTTACAGCAATGGCCTAATGTACTGTATTATATGTATACAGCTGGTCACCAAAATGCTGCACTGTCCTTCTATAAACTGCTCACAATAATGCAGCACAGAGATAGTATACTTGACACAGAGCAGCAAGATACAGCAATGGCCTACTGTACTGTACTATATGAATACTTCTGGTCGCCAAAATTCTGCACTGTCCTACTATATACAGCTCACAATAATGCAGCAGAGAGATAGTATACTTGACACAGAGCTGCAAGATACAGCAATGGCCTACTGTACTGTACTATATGTATACTGCTGGTCACCAAAATCCTGCAATGTCCTACTATATACTGCTCACAATAATGCAGCACAGAGATAGTATACTTGACACAGAGCAGCAAGGTACAGCAATGGCCTACTGTACTATATGTATACTGCTGGTTACCAAAATGCTGCAATATCCTACTATATACTGCTCACAATAATGCAGCACAGAGATAGTATACTTGACACAGAGCTGCAAGATACAGCAATGGCCTACTGTACTGTACTATGGTGGTCATTCCGAGTTGTTCGCTCGCAATCTGCTTTTAGCAGCTTTGCACACGCTAAGCCGCCGCCTCCTGGGAGTGAATCTTAGCTTATCAAAATTGCGAACGAAAGATTCTCAAAATTGCGAACAGACACTGCTTAGCGGTTTCTGAGTAGCTCCACACTTACTCGGCATCTGCGATCAGTTCAGTGCTTGTCGTTCCTGGTTTGACGTCACAAACACATCCAGCGTTCGCCCAGACACTCCTCCGTTTCTACAGCTACTACCGCGTTTTTTCCAGAAACTTTGGCGTTTTTTCACACACACCCATAAAACGTCCAGTTTCCGCCCAGAAACAACCACTTCCTGTCAATCACATTACGATCACCAGAACGAAGAAAAAACCTTGTAATGCCGCGAGTAAATTACCTAACTGCATAGCAAATTTACTTGGCGCCGTCGCACTGCGGACATTGCGCATGCGCATTAGCGACTAATCGCTCCGTTGTGATAAAAAATAACGAGCGAACAACTCGGAATGAGGGCCTATATGTATACTGCTGGTCACCAAAATGTTGCACTGTCCCACTAAATACTGCTCACAATAATGCTGCACAGAGATAGTGTACTTGAAACATTGAAACAGAGCTGCAAGATACAGCAATGGCCTACGGTGCTGTACTATATGTATACTTCTGGTCACCAAAAAGCTGCACTGTCCTACTATATACTGCTCACTATAATGCAGCACAGAGATAGTATACTTGACACAGAGCTGCAAGATACAGCAATGGCCTACTGTACTTAACTATACGTAAACTGCTGGTCACCAAAATAGCTGCACTGACCTACTATATACTGCTCACTATAATGCAGCACAGAGATAGTATACTTGACACAGAGCTGCAAGATACAGCAATGGCATACTGTACTGTGCTATATGTATACTGCTGGTCACCAAAATCCTGCAATGTCCTACTATATACTGCTCACAATAATGCAGCACAGAGATAGTATACTTGACCCAGAGCTACAAGTTACAGCAATGGCCTAATGTACTGTATTATATGTATACAGCTGGTCACCAAAATGATGCACTGTCCTTCTATAAACTGCTCACAATAATGCAGCACAGAGATAGTATACTTGACACAGAGCAGCAAGATACAGCAATGGCCTACTGTACTGTACTATATGAATACTTCTGGTCACCAAAATGCTGCACTGTCCTACTATATACAGCTCACAATAATGCAGCACAGAGATAGTATACTTGACACAGAGCTGCAAGATACAGCAATGGCCTACAGTACTGTACTATATGTATACTGCTGGTCACCAAAATCCTGAAATGTCCTACTATATACTGCTCACAATAATGCAGCACAGAGATAGTATACTTGACACAGAGCAGCAAGGTACAGCAATGGCCTACTGTACTATATGTATACTGCTGGTCACCAAAATTCTGCACTGTCCTACTATATACTGCTCACAATAATGCAGCACAGAGATAGTATACTTGACACAGAGTTGCAAGATACAGCAATGGCCTACTGTACTGTACTATATGTATACTGCTGGTCACCAAAATGCTGCACTGTCCTACTATAAACTGCTCACAATTATACAGCACATTGATAGTATACTAAACACACAGCAGCAAGATACAGCAATGGCCTACTGTACTGTAATATATGTATACTGCTGGTCACCAAAATCCTGCACTGTCCTAGTATATACTGCTCACAATAATGCAGCACAGAGGTAGTATACTTGACACAGAGTGCAAAAGATACAGCAATTGCCTACTGTACAGTACTATATGTATACTGCTGGTCACCAAAATGCTGCACTGTCCCACTATAAACTGCTCACAATAATGCTGCACAGAAATAGTGTACTTGACACAGAGCTGCAAGATACAGCAATGGCCTACTGTACTGTACTATATATATACTGCAGGTCACCAAAATGCTGCACTGTCCTATATACTGCTCAAAATAATGTAGCACAGAGATAGTATACTTGACACAGAGCAGCAAGATAGAACAATGGCCTACTGTCCTTTACTATATGTATACTGCTGGTCACCGAAATTCTGCGCTGACCTACTATATGCTGCTCACAATAATGCAGCACAGAAATAGTATACTTGACACAAAGCTGCAAGATACAGCAATGGCCTACTGTACTATATGTATACTGCTGGTTACCAAAATCCTGCACTGTCCTACTATATACTGCTCACAATAATGCAGCACAAAGATAGTATACTTGACACAGAGCAGCAAGATACAGCAATGGCCTACTGTATTGTACTATATGTATACTGCTGGTCACCAAAATGCTGCAATATCCTACTATATACTGCTCACAATAATGCAGCACAGTAATAGTATACTTGACACAGAGCTGCAAGATACAGCAATGGCCTACTGTACTATACTATGGTGGTCATTCCGAGTTGTTCGCTCGCAATCTGCTTTTAGCAGCTTTGCACACGCTAAGCCGCCGCCTACTGGGAGTGAATCTTAGCTTATCAAAATTGCGAACGAAAGATTCTCAAAATTGCGAATCGACACTTCTTAGCAGTTTCTGAGTAGCTCCACACTTACTCAGCATCTGCGATCAGTTCAGTGCTTGTCGTTCCTGGTTTGACGTCACAAACACATCCAGCGTTCGCCCAGACACTCCTCCGTTTCTACAGCCACTACCGCGTTTTTTCCAGAAACTTTAGCGTTTTTTCACACACACCTATAAAACGTCCAGTTTCCGCTCAGAACTTCCTGTCAATCACATTACGATCACCAGAACGAAGAAAAAACCTCGTAATGCCGCGAGTAAATTACCTAACTGCATAGCAAATTTACTTGGTGCCGTCGCACTGCGGACATTGCGCATGCGCATTAGCGACTAATCGCTCCGTTGTGATAAAAAATAACGAGCGAACAACTCTGAATGAGGGCCTATATGTATACTGCTGGTCACCAAAATGCTAAACTGTCCCACTAAATACTGCTCACAATAATGCTGCACAGAGAAAGTGTACTTGAAACATTGAAACAGAGCTGCAAGATACAGCAATGGCCTACGGTGCTGTACTATATGTATACTTCTAGTCACCAAAAAGCTGCACTGTCCTACTATATACTGCTCACTATAATGCAGCACAGAGATAGTATACTTGACACAGAGCTGCAAGATACAGCAATGGCCTACTGTACTTAACTATACGTAAACTGCTGGTCACCAAAATAGCTGCACTGACCTACTATATACTGCTCACTATAATGCAGCACAGAGATAGTATACTTGACACAGAGCTGCAAGATACAGCAATGGCCTACTGTACTTTGCTATATGTATACTGCTGGTCACCAAAATCCTGCAATGTCCTACTATATACTGCTCACAATAATGCAGCACAGAGATAGTATACTTGACCCAGAGCTACAAGTTACAGCAATAGCCTAATGTACTGTATTATATGTATACAGCTGGTCACCAAAATGCTGCACTGTCCTTCTATAAACTGCTCACAATAATGCAGCACAGAGATAGTATACTTGACACAGAGCAGCAAGATACAGCAATGGCCTACTGTACTGTACTATATGAATACTTCTGGTCACCAAAATGCTGCCCTGTCCTACTATATACAGCTCACAATAATGCAGCACAGAGATAGTATACTTGACACAGAGCTGCAAGATACAGCAATGGCCTACTGTACTGTACTATATGTATACTGCTGGTCACCAAAATCCTGAAATGTCCTACTATATACTGCTCACAATAATGCAGCACAGAGATAGTATACTTGACACAGAGCAGCAAGGTACAGCAATGGCCTACTGTACTATATGTATACTGCTGGTCACCAAAATTCTTCACTGTCCTACTATATACTGCTCACAATAATGCAGCACAGAGATAGTATACTTGACACAGAGTTGCAAGATACAGCAATGGCCTACTGTACTGTACTATATGTATACTGCTGGTCACCAAAATGCTACACTGTCCTACTATAAACTGCTCACAATTATACAGCACAGAGATAGTATACTAAACACACAGCAGCAAGATACAGCAATGGCCAATTGTACTGTAATATATGTATACTGCTGGTCACCAAAATCCTGCACTGTCCTAGTATATACTGCTCACAATAATGCAGCACAGAGGTAGTATACTTGACACAGAGTGCAAAAAATACAGCAATTGCCTACTGTACAGTACTATATGTATACTGCTGGTCACCAAAATGCTGCACTGTCCCACTATAAACTGCTCACAATAATGCTGCACAGAAATAGTGTACTTGACACAGAGCTGCAAGATACAGCAATGGCCTACTGTACTGTACTATATATATATACTGCACGTCACCAAAATGCTGCACTGTCCTACTATATACTGCTCAAAATAATGTAGCACAGAGATAGTATACTTGACACAGAGCAGCAAGATAGAACAATGGCCTACTGTCCTTTACTATATGTATACTGCTGGTCACCGAAATTCTGCACGGACCTACTATATACTGCTCACAATAATGCAGCACAGAAATAGAATACTTGACACAGAGCTGCAAGATACAGCAATGGCCTACTGTACTATATGTATACTGCTGGTTACCAAAATGCTGCACTGTCCTACTATATACTGCTCACAATAATGCAGCACAAAGATAGTATACTTGACACAGAGCAGCAAGATACAGCAATGGCCTACTGTACTGTACTATATGAATACTTCTGGTCACCAAAATGCTGCACTGTCCTACTTTATACTGCTCACAATAATGCAGCACAGAGATAGTATACTAAACACAGAGCAGCAAGATACAGCAATGGCCTACTGTACTGTAATATATGTATACTGCTGGTCACCAAAATGCTCCACTGTCCTACTATATACTGCTCACAATAATGCAGCACAGAGGTAGTATACTTGTCACAGAGCTGCAAGATACAGCAATGGCCTACTGCACTGTACTATATGTATACTGCTGGTCACAAAATGCTGCACTGTCCTACTATATACTGCTCACAATAATGCTGCACAGAGATTGCATACTTGACACAGAGCTGCAAAATACAGCAATGGCCTACTGTACTGTACTATATGTATACTGCTGGTCACCAAAATTCTGCACTGTCCTAATATATACTGCTCACAATAATGCAGCACAGAGATAGTATACTTGACACAGAGCTGCAAGATACAGCAATGGCTTATTGTACTATATGTATATTGCTGGTCACCAAAATCCTGCAATGTCCTACTATATACTGCTCACAATAATGCAGCACAGACATAGTATACTTGACACAGAGCTGTAAGATACAGCAATGGCCTACTGTACTGTATTATATATATACAGCTGGTCACCAAAATGCTGCACTGTCCTTCTATAAACGTCTCACAATAATGCAGCACAGAGATAGTATACTTACACAGAGCTGCAAGATACAGCAATAGCCTACTGTACTATATGTATACTGCTGGTCACCAAAATCCTGCATTGTCCTCCTATATACTGCTCACAATAATGCAGCACAGAGATAGTATACTTGACACAGAGTTGCAAGATACAGCAATGTCCTACTGTACTGTGCTATGGTGGTCATTCCGAGTTGTTTGCTCGCAATCTGCTTTTAGCAGCTTTGCACACGCTAAGCCGCCGCCTACTGGGAGTGAATCTTAGCTTATCAAAATTGCGAACGAAAGATTCTCAAAATTGTGAATAGACACTTCTTAGCAGTTTCTGAGTAGCTCCACACTTACTCGGCATCTACGAACAGTTCAGTGCTTGTCGTTCCTGGTTTGACGTCACAAACACACCCAGCGTTCGCCCAGACACTCCTCCGTTTCTACAGCCACTACCGCGTTTTTTCCAGAAACTGTAGCGTTTTTTCACGCACACCCATAAAACGGCCAGTTACCGCCTAGAAACAAACACTTCCTGTCAATCACATTACGATCACCAGAACGAAGAAAAAACCTCTTAATGCCGCGAGTAAATTACCTAACTGCATAGCAAATTTACTTGGCGCAGTCGCAATGCGGACATTGAGCATGCGCATTAGCGACTAATCGCTCAGTTTCGAGAAAAAAATAACGAGCGAACAACTCGGAATGAGGGCCTATATGTATACTGCTGGTCACCAAAATGCTGCACTGTCCCACTATATACTGCTCACAATAATGCTGCACAGAGATGGTGTACTTGAAACAGAGCTGCAAGATACAGCAATGGCCTACGGTGCTGTACTATATGTATACTGCTGGTCACCAAAATGCTGCACTGTCCTACTATATACTGCTCACAATAATGCAGTACAGAGATAGTATACTTGACACAGAGCTGCAAGATACAGCAATGGCCTACTGTACTATATATATACTGAAGGTCACCAAAATGCTGCACTGTCCTACTATATACTGCTCAATATAATGTAGCACAGAGATAGTATACTTGACACAGAGCAGAAAGATAGAACAATGGCCTACTGTCCTTTACTATATGTATACTGCTGGTCACCGAAATTCTGCACTGACCTACTATATACTGCTCACAATAATGCAGCACAGAGATAGTATACTTGACACAGAGCTGCAAGATATAGCAATGGCCTACTGTACTATATGTATATTGCTTGTCACCAAAATCCTGCACTGTCCTGCAATATACTGCTCACAATAATGCAGCACAGAGATAGTATACTTGACACAGAGCTGCAATATACAGCAATGGCCTACTGTATTGTACTATATGTACACTGCTGGTCACCAAAATGCTGCACTGTCCTACTATAAACTGCTCACAATAATGCAGCACAGAGATAGTATACTTGACACAGAGCAGCAAGATACAGCAATGGCCTACTGTACTGTACTATATGAATACTTCTGGTCACCAAAATGCTGCACTGTCCTACTATATACAGCTCACAATAATGCAGCACAGAGATAGTATACTTGACACAGAGCAGCAAGGTACAGCAATGGCCTACTGTACTATATGTATACTGCTGGTCACCAAAATGCTGCAATATCCTACTATATACTGCTCACAATAATGCAGCACAGTAATAGTATACTTGACACAGAGCTGCAAGATACAGCAATGGCCTACTGTACTGTACTATGGTGGTCATTCCGAGTTGTTCGCTCGCAATCTGCTTTTAGCAGCTTTGCACACACTAAGCCACCGCCTACTGGGAGTGAATCTTATCTTATCAAAATTGCGAACAAAAGATTCTCAAAATTGCGAATAGACACTTCTTAGCAGTTTCTGAGTAGCTCCACACTTACTCGGCATCTGCGATCAGTTCAGTGCTTGTCGTTCCTGGTTTGACGTCACAAACACATCCAGCGTTCGCCCAGACACTCCTCCGTTTCTACAGCCACTACCGCGTTTTTTCCAGAAACGTTAGCGTTTTTTCACACACACCCATAAAACGTCCAGTTTCCGCCCAGAAACAACCACTTCCTGTCAATCACATTACGATCACCAGAACGAAGAAAAAACCTCGTAATGCCGCGAGTAAATTACCTAACTGCATAGCAAATTTTACTTGGCGCCGTCGCACTGCGGACATTGCGCATGCGCATTAGCGACTAATCGCTCCGTTGTGAGAAAAAATAACGAGCGAACAACTCGGAATGAGGGCCTATATGTATACTGCTGGTCACCAAAATGTTGCACTGTCCTACTAAATACTGCTCACAATAATGCTGCACAGAGATAGTGTACTTGAAACAGAGCTGCAAGATACAGCAAAGGCCTACGGTGCTGTACTATATGTATACTTCTGGTCACCAAAAAGCTGCACTGTCCTACTATATACTGCTCACAATAATGCAGCACACAGATAGTATACTTGACACAGAGCAGCAAGGTACAGCAATGGCCTACTGTACTATATGTATACTGCTGGTCACCAAAATTCTGCACTGTCCTACTATATACTGCTCACAATAATGCAGCACAGAGATAGTATACTTGACACAGAGTTGCAAGATACAGCAATGGCCTACTGTACTGTACTATATGTATACTGCTGGTCACCAAAATGCTGCACTGTCCTACTATATACAGCTCACAATAATGCAGCACAGAGATAGTATACTTGACACAGAGCTGCAAGATACAGCAATGGCCTACTGTACTGTACTATATGGATACTGCTGGTCACCAAAATCCTGCAATGTCCTACTATATACTGCTCACAATAATGCAGCACACAGATAGTATACTTGACACAGAGCAGCAAGGTACAGCAATGGCCTACTGTACTATATGTATACTGCTGGTCACCAAAATTCTGCACTGTCCTACTATATACTGCTCACAATAATGCAGCACAGAGATAGTATACTTGACACAGAGTTGCAAGATACAGCAATGGCCTACTGTACTGTACTGTACTATATGTATACTGCTGGTCACCAAAATGCTGCACTGTCCTACTATAAACTGCTCATAATTATACAGCACAGAGATAGTATACTAAACACACAGCAGCAAGATACAGCAATGGCCTACTGTACTGTAATATATGTATACTGCAGGTCACCAAAATCCTGCACTGTCCTACTATATACTGCTCACAATAATGCAGCACAGAGGTAGTATACTTGTCACAGAGCTGCAAGATACAGCAATGGCCTACTGTACTGTACTATATGTATACGGCTGGTCACAAAATGCTGCACTGTCCTACTATATACTGCTCACAATAATGCTGCACAGAGATTGCATACTTGACACAGAGCTGCAAAATACAGCAATGGCCTACTGTACTGTACTATATGTATACTGCCTGTCACCAAAATGCTGCACTGTCCTACTATATACTGCTCACAATAATGCAGCACAGTAATAGTATTCTTGACACAGAGCAGCAAGATACAGCAATGGCCTACTGTTCTTTACTATATGTATGCTGCTGGTCACCAAAATGCTGCAATATCCTACTATATACTGCTCACAATAATGCAGCACAGTAATGGTATACTTGACACAGAGCTGCAAGATACAGCAATGGCCTTCTGTACTGTACTATGGTGGTCATTCCGAGTTGTTTGCTCGCAATCTGCTTTTAGCAGCTTTGCACACGCTAAGCCGCCGCCTACTGGGAGTGAATCTTAGCTTATCAAAATTGCGAACGAAAGATTCTCAAAATTGTGAATAGACACTTCTTAGCAGTTTCTGAGTAGCTCCACACTTACTCGGCATCTACGAACAGTTCAGTGCTTGTCGTTCCTGGTTTGACGTAACAAACACACCCAGCGTTCGCCCAGACACTCCTCCGTTTCTACAGCCACTACCGCGTTTTTTCCAGAAACTGTAGCATTTTTTCACACACACCCATAAAACGGCCAGTTACCGCCCAGAAACAACCACTTCCTGTCAATCACATTACGATCACCAGAACGAAGAAAAAACCTCGTAATGCCGTGAGTAAATTACCTAACTGCATAGCAAATTTACTTGGTGCAGTCGCACCGCGGACATTGCGCATGCGCATTAGCGACTAATCGCTCCGTTGCGAGAAAAAAATAACGAGCGAACAACTCGGAATGAGGGCCTATATGTATACTGCTGGTCACCAAAATGCTAAACTGTCCCACTATATACTGCTCACAATAATGCTGCACAGAGATAGTGTACTTGAAACAGAGCTGCAAGATACAGCAATGGCCTACGGTGCTGTACTATATGTATACTGCTGGTCACCAAAATGCTGCACTGTCCTACTATATACTGCTCACAATAATGCAGTACAGAGATAGTATACTTGACACAGAGCTGCAAGATACAGCAATGGCCTACTGTCCTTTACTATATGTATACTGCTGGTCACCGAAATTCTGCACTGATCTACTATATACTGCTCACAATAATGCAGCACAGAGATAGTATACTTGACACAGAGCTGCAAGATACAGCAATGGCCTACTGTACTATATGTATATTGCTGGTCACCAAAATCCTGCACTGTCCTGCTATATACTGCTCACAATAATGCAGCACAGAGATAGTATACTTGACACAGAGCTGCAAGATACAGCAATGGCCTACTGTACTGTACTATATGTATACTGCTGGTCACCAAAATGCTGCACTGTCCTACTATATACTGCTCACAATAATGCAGCACAAAGATAGTATACTTGACACAGAGCTGCAAGATACAGCAATGGCCTACTGTACTATATGTATAGAGCTGGTCACCAAAATCCTGCACTGTCCTGCAATATACTGCTCACAATAATGCAGCATAGAGATAGTATACTTGACACATAGCTTCAAGATACAGCAATGGCCTACTGTACTTAACTATACGTATACTGCTGGTCACCAAAAAGCTACACTGTCCTACAATATACTGCTCACTATAATGCAGCACAGAGATAGTATACTTGACACAGAGCTGCAAGATACAGCAATGGCCTACTGTACTGAACTATATGTATACTGCTGGTCACCAAAATCCTGCAATGTCCTACTATATACTGCTCACAATAATGCAGCACAGAGATAGTATACTTGACCCAGAGCTACAAGTTACAGCAATGGCCTAATGTACTGTATTATATGTGTACAGCTGGCCACCAAAATGCTGCACTGTCCTTCTATAAACTGCTCACAATAATGCAGCACAGAGATAGTATACTTGACACAGAGCAGCAAGATACAGCAATGGCCTACTGTACTGTACTATATGAATACTTCTGGTCACCAAAATGCTGCAATGTCCTACTATATACTGCTCACAATAATGCAGCACAGAGATAGTATACTTGACACAGAGCAGCAAGGTACCGCAATGGCCTACTGTACTATATGTATACTGCTGGTCACCAAAATGCTGCAATATCCTACTATATACTGCTCACAATAATGCAGCACAGTAATAGTATACTTGACACAGAGCTGCAAGATACAGCAATGGCCTACTGTACTGTACTATGGTGGTCATTCCAAGTTGTTCGCTCGCAATCTGCTTTTAGCAGCTTTGCACACGCTAAGCCGCCGCCTACTGGGAGTGAATCTTAGCTTTTAAAAATTGCGAACGAAAGATTCTCAAAATTGCGAATAGACACTTCTTAGCAGTTTCTGAGTAGCTCCACACTTACTCGGCATCTGCGATCAGTTCAGTGCTTGTCATTCCTGGTTTGACATCACAAACACATCCAGCGTTCACCCAGACACTCCTCCGTTTCTACAACCACTACCGCGTTTTTTCCAGAAACTGTAGCGTTTTTTCACAAACACCCATAAAACGTCCAGTTTCCGCCCAGAAACAACCACTTCCTGTCAATCACATTACGATCACCAGAACGAAGAAAAAACCTCGTAATGCCGCGAGTAAATTACCTAACTGCATAGCAAATTTACTTGGCGCCGTCGCACTGCGGACATTGCGCATGCGCATTAGCGACTAATCGCTCCGTTGTGAGAAAAAATCACGAGCGAACAACTCGGAATGAGGGCCTATATGTATACTGCTGGTCACCAAAATGTTGCACTGTCCTACTAAATACTGCTCACAATAATGCTGCACAGAGATAGTGTACTTGAAACAGAGCTGCAAGATACAGCAATGGCCTACGGTGCTGTACTATATGTATACTTCTGGTCACCAAAAAGCTGCACTGTCCTACTATATACTGCTCACTATAATGCAGCACAGAGATAGTATACTTGACACAGAGCTGCAAGATACAGCAATGGCCTACTGTCCTTAACTATATGTAAACTGCTGGTCACCAAAATAGCTGCACTGACCTACTATATACTGCTCACAATAATGCAGCACAGAGATAGTATACTTGACACAGAGCAGCAAGGTACAGCAATGGCCTACTGTACTATATGTATACTGCTGGTCACCAAAATTCTGCACTGTCCTACTATATACTGCTCACAATAATGCAGCACAGAGATAGTATACTTAACACAGAGTTGCAAGATACAGCAATGGCCTACTGTACTGTACTATATGTATACTGCTGGTCACCAAAATGCTGCACTGTCCTACTATAAACTGCTCATAATTATACAGCACAGAGATAGTATACTAAACACACAGCAGCAAGATACAGCAATGGCCTACTGTACAGTAATATATGTATACTGCTGGTCACCAAAATCCTGCACTGTCCTACTATATACTGCTCACAATAATGCTGCACAGAGATTGCATACTTGACACAGAGCTGCAAAATACAGCAATGGCCTACTGTACTGTACTATATGTATACTGCCTGTCACCAAAATGCTGCACTGTCCTACTATATACTGCTCACAATAATGCAGCACAGTAATAGTATTCTTGACACAGAGCAGCAAGATACAGCAATGGCCTACTGTCCTTTACTATATGTATACTGCTGGTCACCGAAATTCTGCACTGACCTACTATATATTGCTCACAATAATGCAGCACAGAGATAGTATACTTGACACAGAGCTGCAAGATACAGCAATGGCTTATTGTACTATATGTATACTGCTGGTCACCAAAATGCTGCAATATCCTACTATATACTGCTCACAATAATGCAGCACAGTAATGGTATAAACATCTTAGTGATAATTGGTGGACCCCTTTCTTTGAAAGTAAAGCATTCATAACCATAACCAGAAATAACGACACAGAGACTTGAATTTGGCAGAAAATTGCTAGCTATTTATTTGTCCCTAACCATTAGGAAACCTGTAATAAAAGAGATTAATTTAATATGCCGCTCCAGCTGGCATATGGTGGCGGCCCAAAAGAACGGCTCCTTAATCTAAATTAAACTTAAATAACTCAATCCTATAAATTTACTAAAAGCTTACTATAAACCGGTAATAGGTGACAACTCAACCCCCACAGTGACTACCCACCGCTCCTGGGTGCCCTGCCGCTGCCTTCCCGGACGGGTGGTCAAGCGGCCATAAGTCGATGGAGGTGAGTGCACCTAAACCACAACAAACTGTAAAACACTACAGTTTTCTCTACCATACGAAACTGCCGTTCTTTTCCGCCAATAAATAGCCAACGAAAAACAGCCAACAACTTAGAGCCAAAGCACCACGTGCCACCATTTCCAACTACCAGGGCGGGTGGGTGGGAAACCGAATCACCAAGAGACTTAAAATGGCTTCACCTTCCCTATATATATCAAGCCCTCCCTCTAAAGAAGGCTGTACTTTCCTTACAGCTAGGTCCACCCCTCCCCAGATGTTTAACCCTTTCCTCTCCTATGCAGTCAATACTCTCTTCTAAACATCTTAGTGATAATTGGTGGACCCCTTTCTTTGAAAGTAAAGCATTCATAACCATAACCAGAAATAACGACACAGAGACTTGAATTTGGCAGAAAATTGCTAGCTATTTATTTGTCCCTAACCATTAGGAAACCTGTAATAAAAGAGATTAATTTAATATGCCGCTCCAGCTGGCATATGGTGGCGGCCCAAAAGAACGGCTCCTTAATCTAAATTAAACTTAAATAACTCAATCCTATAAATTTACTAAAAGCTTACTATAAACCGGTAATAGGTGACAACTCAACCCCCACAGTGACTACCCACCGCTCCTGGGTGCCCTGCCGCTGCCTTCCCGGACGGGTGGTCAAGCGGCCATAAGTCGATGGAGGTGAGTGCACCTAAACCACAACAAACTGTAAAACACTACAGTTTTCTCTACCATACGAAACTGCCGTTCTTTTCCGCCAACAGCGAAAGACTCATCCCCAAAGTCTTAACGCACCGCCACCATAAACCTACCCTAACTCCTGCAAAGCGAAACCTAGATCCTCCAGAAAAAACATCATCCCCTCATCGGATAGATGTACTCCATCGCGCCGGAAAAGGTGGCTGTCTCTGAACCGTATCCTCGGGTGGCGAACCACCCTTCCCCCGTGGGACAGCACCCACTTTGCCACTGCTCCGTTCACCTTTTTCCGGGCCTCATCAATCCGGCGACCATCCGCCACACCCCTCCAACACAATCTCGGCACCATCATGGAAAAAACCAACACACAATTGGTCCATTGCGCGGTCACACTTGCCAGATCCTGTATCATGGCCCACCGCAGCTCCAAGGATGTCCTCTTCCCCAAGTCGTTGCCACCTAGATGGACAACCAAAACCCTAGGGACTCCATGCTCTCTGGCCTGACTCACTAACCTACTCCTCAGCTCACCCCACATCATTCCTCGCCAGCCGAGCCATCTGACACCCTGAGTTCCTAACAATGCCTGAGACCCTTCCAAAGCCACAAACCTGGCCGCCCAGTAAATGTAAGAGTGGCCAACCACCCAAATGGGCAAATAGTCTTCGAACCATCCTGAAGGGAAAAAGAGGGGTAGAATTGATTACTAAGAGGCTTATTTATTGTTTATACTGAAGGATCTGCCAAAAAAGAAAACTTTAGATCTCGCCATTGCAGCAGTCACGGCCTAGCCGACTGCACCATGTTCCGTTGCCAATTTAAAGCGCAATTAAAGACACAAAGGGGAAAGATAAAATAAAACAAACGAAATAAAAAAAGGGGGGGGGGGGGGAGGGGAGGGGGGGTATAAAATGGGAAACACATGTAATAACTCAGCTGGAGGTGAACGTAAAGACCTGCTGAGGGACTCTGATTAGACCAAATTAGCCGAATTAAAGATTAGAATTCAGTCCGTCAAGTCAGGCAAAAAATCGCAAATAACTCCAGACCCCCGCTGCCGACTCATGCCGGCAACGGCGAGTAGCTAATCCCTGAGTAGGATAAAAAAGGGGGAACAAACATTAACAAACGCACAACTCCATAAAACACAGAACTGAAACAGCATAACGAATTGCAATTAACAAATGCCCCAAGCGCCGGGCTCCCTCTCACGTGATGGGGCGAATATATCGCTTGTAACTGGACGACTTCCATCGCCCCACCGCCTGGATCTCAGTTCTGGAGAAACCCGCCGCAGCTGCCGACGTCGCCGCGCCTATCCGAAAGGAATGGGTACCGAAAGCGGCAGGTGAGAGGCCCAAGCCCGTCAGACAGCGACCCAGCATCCACCGGAACTGGTATTTTGTGACTGGCAGCCCGTCATAATGCAATAGCCATGACCCCTCCTTAGCGGGTCGTACTACCAGATATTGCATCGCCAGACCCACTGGGCAAACGCTTTCTTCTAGCGCTGGAACCATCGTAACCCAGCGCCCTCTCCCCACTTGATCCGTCTTGGATCGCCGCAATCTGCACAGCAAGGACCTCTCACCCACTACCACGTCCCCTACCAGCATGCGCGATTCCGACCTCTTGGAAGGCGCTACCAACTCAGAAACTCGAAAAGCCCCGTGGTAAGCCATAGAGAAGGCTAAACGGAACAAAAGCGCCTCAAACCTGGACGACGCTACTCGCCCCACCGCCTCGATGACGGCCGGCAACAAAGCCGCATCGATGGGCCGCCTCCTATCTGGCGGCGTCGGCGCAACTCGCGCCCACCCTTTCATAGCCTTCTGTAGAACCTCGCTTTTCGTTACATCCGGGACGCCTCGCAGCTTGCAGAAGAATGAGACGCCAGCCAAGTACCGGGACACCACCGCTCGTGACCTACCGGAAACGTAGAGCTGCCACATAAAAGAAAGCATCAGCCGATGCTTGCTCTTACCTTGATGTTGACGACTCTGGACAAACTCCTCCCACTCGCTCCACGCTTGCCCGTACGCCTTGAGCGTGGCCGGCGCTACTGACCGCAACGCTAGACCTTCCAATCCGGCCCGATCACCTGCCAAACATAATCAGGACAGTGAAAACCCTGTTCTTCGGCCTCGGGTGCCAAAACCCAAAACCTCTCCCACTGTCCCCGCGACAATGCATCTGCGATTTCGTTCTCCAAGCCGGGAACATGCTGCGCCCGGAACCATAGATTCCTACGCAAGCATGTCAGAAGCAAGTGCCCGAGCACCCTCAGAACCACTAGCGATTTCGCCCTCTGGTTATTAATCGCATGCACTACGCCCAGATTGTTGCATCTAAACACTATGCTGCGATTAGCCAACCGGTCGCCCCAAACTTCCAGAGCTACCATAATGGGAAAAAGCTCCAGTAGCAACAGATCTCTTGTAAGACCCTCACTATGCCAGCTTTCCGGCCAAGATGCCACACACCACGATCCCTCCAGAAAACAACCAAATCCATAGGCACCTGCGGCATCGGTAAACAGCTGCAACCGGTCGCTGTCTACGGCTGGCGCTTGCCATATGCTCACTCCGTTGAAATCCTCCAGGAACGAAGCCCATACGGCCAGATCCCTTTTTAATTCAGAGGACAATCGAACGAAATGATGAGGCCTGGCACACCCCGCCGTTGCCCTTTCGAGCTTCCGGCAGAAAACCCTGCCCATCGGAATTACCCGACAAGCAAAGTTAAGCATGCCCAGCAAGGACTGCGCCTGACGCAGCGTGACCTTACGCGAGCCTTTGAACCGGCAAATAGTTTCGCGGAGCTTCGACACTTTGTCCTGAGGCAAACGACACTCCCCCGCCACTGTGTCAATTTCAATCCCCAAGAACGATAAACAGGAGTCAGGACCCTCCGTTTTGTCCTCGGCTACAGGAACACCGAAGTGGTAAAAGAGAGCCTGGGTGCTAAACAACAATTCGGCGCACCTTGTGTCGTTCGCCGGACCTGCGCATAGGAAATCGTCGAGGTAATGTGCAACCCCGTGGCCGCCTGACGTCGACTCCACACACCAATGAAGAAAAGTGCTAAAGCGCTCGAAAAATGAGCATGAAACGGAACATCCCATCGGCAAACATTTGTCGATGAAATACTCCGTCCCAATCCGGAAACCCATGAAACGGAATGAGTCCGGATGCAATGGCAATAATCTAAAGGCTGACTCAACATCGATCTTAGCCATGAGGGCCCCGCTCCCGTAGCTGCGGACCATCCCTAGCGCCTCGTCAAATGACTGATACACCACCGAGCAATAAGCCGGTGGTATGGCGTCGTTGACCGAAGCCCCCGGCAGGTAAGACAGATGCTGTATGAGCCGAAAAGCGCCCGGGGTCTTCTTCGGAACCACCCCGACCGGGGAGATGACCAAGTCATCCACCGGGGGTGATCTAAAAGGCCCCCCCATCCTGCCCAACCTGACCTCCTTATCTACTTTCTCCCGCAGGACAGTCGGCAATGTCCGTGCAGACTGGAGGTTTCTCTGCGCCCGCACTGATACCTCGCTTGCAACAGGCAAGCGAAAACCAAACTTAAAACCGTCTAACAAAAACTTCGCATCCGCTCTATTTGGATACATATACAGCCATTTGCCCATCGTTTCCAACTTAACTGGCGTTGGGGCTCTGCTGAGCGGTCCCGCTCGCGGCCTGCTTCGAGTAAGCTTGCTTTCCCTTGCTTCCCTGTCGCCCCCCTTTGAAACAGGAGGAGGCTGGGTGGGCTCCCCCACAATGGTGGCAGGAGTGACGAAACCGACACTGCTTGCCATAGGAACATGTTCCGCTGTTAAATGCGAAGCATTTCCCCCGAGTAGCAGACCGCCCGCCCCCGCGAGCGGCCAATCCGCCTGTCCTGGCCATTCCTCCGTCCGCGGCCGCCCCCTGGGCTGATGACCCCGCGCGACGCACACCTGTTCCCTGTTTCTGGGGCTCCGCCTCTTGTTGTGATGCCCGGGTCACTTTGAGCCAGACCTCCACATCTTTGAAACCAAAATCCATGACCCGCAGCCCATCCTGTTTCTCCCGAAACTCTTGGTCGTACTGCCGCCATTCCGAGCCTGCGGACGTGCGCTGCATGTCATGCACTAGATGCAGGTACCGGATAATATTCATGTGTTCTTCCGGCCTATCCTCCAAATAGCATGCCGCAAACACCCAAAAACCGGCCAGCCAATTATCAAAAGACCGGAAAGCTTCTGTACCCATGCCCGTCTTAGTGGCCGCCGCTTTGTAGTCCCTCTTCATGGCCCTAGTCAAGACGAATAAGTCCACGAAGTCACCCCTACATATTTTCTTGCGGCAGCTATCTCGCAGCCCCCTCATAACTGCGGTGTATTCGCAGCGCACTACCCCCGGCAGATCGCGCCGCTTCTTTGCCCTACGCTCCTCTACACTCATTCGCCTGCGTCGCTTGCGCCTCTTCTGCTGCTTTACCGCCCTTTTGGCAAGTTTCTCGGCCTCCCTCCTTGCCCTAGCAGTACTATCTGCGTCGGACGCCTGCGACGCTAAAGAAGAGGAGGACGAGGAGGACGAAGAGCTTTGCGAACTCGAGCTCGTGGTGGAAACCGATATAGACTGTACCAACTCACCGGATGCCATCGACCTCTCCGACCCGGATCCTTCGTTATCTTCCATCCAATCATCGTCCGCCACGGAATCCGTCCCATCTCTTTCACTTCGGTCCTCTGTGGAAGACAAAACAGAAGAGGGCCCGGCCCGCGCTTGTGGCGCACGCCGGGCACCCCGTGCGGAATGCGCAGTGACTGTGCGCCCCTGCTGCTCCCTTTCTGGTCCTAGCTCCAGCTCCGCCGCGGCGGCCCCCAGCTCTCGGCAGGCCCGTGCTATTCGCTGTGCCGCTGATGCCCTACGATCGCCAGACCCCCTGCGTCCCGCAGACTGGCCAACGTCCCGTGCGGAGCGACGCGCGGAACCGCCGCCCGATGGGCGGCCGGTCCTTGGTTGGGCGCGAGCCCGCGCCCGCTGACTGCCTGACGCGCCCCGGGGACCCTGCTCGTCGTGCTCTAAGCCGAAGGCAAGTGCACCCCGGACAGCTCTACCACTCTCAACTTCAGAGTCTACTTCTTCCCTCTCCGGGGAAGCAGAAAAATCCCCTGACCCCGCGGAGGACCCACTGTCGGGCTCAGCGGCCCGTGCCGCGGCCCTGCGGCCGCTGACCCACTCCCTGTCTTCCTTCCTGCCGCGGGACCTGCTGTGCCCCGCGGTATTAACGGGGACCTGCTGCCCCCCCGCGCGTGCTCCCCCGCGTGTCACCGGGCCCGCGGAGGGCGCACCCGCCCGCTGGCCCCGGCCATCCCTTGCCGCTGGTGCTGTACCCCTACTTCCTCTTGTCCCCTCCATGCGCCCAGCGTTGCCTACTTGAGGCATACGCTGCACCCCCCTCATGTGTTCCCTCCCCCTGCCGTCTACCGGCATACGGGGAGAAGGAACGGGTGATCTGCTTGCAGAGGGCTCCGCTGCGCGCGCACGTGCGCGGCCTGCGGCGTCCGGAACGAGCGTGGGCGCGCGCGCCTCGGGCGCGCGTCCCACGTCCTCCCGTCAACGTTCTCCTGCCTTGATCTTCCTCTTCGGCCGCCGCGCGAGACTCCTGCATAGGCCCCGCGCGGCGACCGCCTGCTCCCGCACCTGACCTCTCCCCCCGCCCGGCACGAACACTCAGCCGCGGCGAGGAAGGAGAGTTGCTTTCTGCCGCTCCCAGGCGCTCACCGCAGCGCGCATGCGCGCGCCCGCGGGCGCCCGACCTGCTCCCGGGTACGGCGGCCCCCGGAGGGGACGGCCGCCGCCCGCTGATCCTCGGGTGGCCTGAAGGGACCACCGGTCCCCCACGCCGCCCTCGTCCTGCCGAAGTGCTCCCGGCCCCCGGCGGCGAGCCCGCCCGGCCCCCGCCCGCGCTGCCTACGGCCGTGGGTGTAGAGGCCCTAGAGGACGGAGCCCCGTCCCTCAGGCCACCCACCGCCTCCTCAGGGCCCGCTCGGACGTCCGAGCCGCTGAAACGAGCCGGGGCCCTTAACACGCGCCGGGGCCTAGCAGACATGTCAGCAGGCAAACCAGGTGAGAGGGTATAGATAGGGAGGAGAATACACCACAGATGCTAAGAATAAACAATACGTACAGCAAAGAGCAAGGGAAACAAAAAGTTTTTTGCTGGCACTGCAGCACTCACCAAACCGAATCACCAAGAGACTTAAAATGGCTTCACCTTCCCTATATATATCAAGCCCTCCCTCTAAAGAAGGCTGTACTTTCCTTACAGCTAGGTCCACCCCTCCCCAGATGTTTAACCCTTTCCTCTCCTATGCAGTCAATACTCTCTTCTACTTGACACAGAGCTGCAAGATACAGCAATGGCCTACTGTACTGTACTATGGTGGTCATTCCGAGTTGTTCGCTCGCAATCTGCTTTTAGCAGCTTTGCACACGCTAAGCCGCCGCCTACTGGGAGTGAATCTTAGCTTATCAAAATTGCGAACGAAAGATTCTCAAAAATGTGAATAGACACTTCTTAGCAGTTTCTGAGTAGCTCCACACTTACTCGGCATCTACGAACAGTTCAGTGCTTGTCGTTCCTGGTTTGACGTCACAAACACACCCAGCGTTCGCCCAGACACTCCTCCGTTTCTACAGCCACTACCGCGTTTTTTCCAGAAACTGTAGCATTTTTTCACACACACCCATAAAACGGCCAGTTACCGCCCAGAAACAACCACTTCCTGTCAATCACATTACGATCACCAGAACGAAGAAAAAACCTCGTAATGCCGCGAGTAAATTACCTAACTGCATAGCAAATTTACTTGGCGCAGTCGCACCGCGGACATTGCGCATGCGCATTAGCGACTAATCGCTCCGTTGCGAGAAAAAAATAACGAGCGAACAACTCGGAATGAGGGCCTATATGTATACTGCTGGTCACCAAAATGCTAAACTGTCCCACTATATACTGCTCACAATAATGCTGCACAGAGATAGTGTACTTGAAACAGAGCTGCAAGATACAGCAATGGCCTACGGTGCTGTACTATATGTATACTGCTGGTCACCAAAATGCTGCACTGTCCTACTATATACTGCTCACAATAATGCAGTACAGAGATAGTATACTTGACACAGAGCTGCAAGATACAGCAATGGCCTACTGTCCTTTACTATATGTATACTGCTGGTCACCGAAATTCTGCACTGATCTACTATATACTGCTCACAATAATGCAGCACAGAGATAGTATACTTGACACAGAGCTGCAAGATACAGCAATGGCCTACTGTACTATATGTATATTGCTGGTCACCAAAATCCTGCACTGTCCTGCTATATACTGCTCACAATAATGCAGCACAGAGATAGTATACTTGACACAGAGCTGCAAGATACAGCAATGGCCTACTGTACTGTACTATATGTATACTGCTGGTCACCAAAATGCTGCACTGTCCTACTATATACTGCTCACAATAATGCAGCACAAAGATAGTATACTAGACACAGAGCTGCAAGATACAGCAATGGCCTACTGTACTATATGTATAGAGCTGGTCACCAAAATCCTGCACTGTCCTGCAATATACTGCTCACAATAATGCAGCATAGAGATAGTATACTTGACACATAGCTTCAAGATACAGCAATGGCCTACTGTACTTAACTATACGTATACTGCTGGTCACCAAAAAGCTACACTGTCCTACAATATACTGCTCACTATAATGCAGCACAGAGATAGTATACTTGACACAGAGCTGCAAGATACAGCAATGGCCGACTGTACTGTACTATATGTATACTGCTGGTCACCAAAATCCTGCAATGTCCTACTATATACTGCTCACAATAATGCAGCACAGAGATAGTATACTTGACCCAGAGCTACAAGTTACAGCAATGGCCTAATGTACTGTATTATATGTGTACAGCTGGCCACCAAAATGCTGCACTGTCCTTCTATAAACTGCTCACAATAATGCAGCACAGAGATAGTATACTTGACACAGAGCAGCAAGATACAGCAATGGCCTACTGTACTGTACTATATGAATACTTCTGGTCACCAAAATGCTGCAATGTCCTACTATATACTGCTCACAATAATGCAGCACAGAGATAGTATACTTGACACAGAGCAGCAAGGTACCGCAATGGCCTACTGTACTATATGTATACTGCTGGTCACCAAAATGCTGCAATATCCTACTATATACTGCTCACAATAATGCAGCACAGTAATAGTATACTTGACACAGAGCTGCAAGATACAGCAATGGCCTACTGTACTGTACTATGGTGGTCATTCCAAGTTGTTCGTTCGCAATCTGCTTTTAGCAGCTTTGCACACGCTAAGCCGCCGCCTACTGGGAGTGAATCTTAGCTTTTAAAAATTGCGAACGAAAGATTCTCAAAATTGCGAATAGACACTTCTTAGCAGTTTCTGAGTAGCTCCACACTTACTCGGCATCTGCGATCAGTTCAGTGCTTGTCATTCCTGGTTTGACATCACAAACACATCCAGCGTTCACCCAGACACTCCTCCGTTTCTACAACCACTACCGCGTTTTTTCCAGACACTGTAGCGTTTTTTCACACACACCCATAAAACGTCCAGTTTCCGCCCAGAAACAACCACTTCCTGTCAATCACATTACGATCACCAGAACGAAGAAAAAACCTTGTAATGCCGCGAGTAAATTACCTAACTGCATAGCAAATTTACTTGGCGCCGTCGCACTGCGGACATTGCGCATGCGCATTAGCGACTAATCGCTCCGTTGTGAGAAAAAATAACGAGCGAACAACTCGGAATGAGGGCCTATATGTATACTGCTGGTCACCAAAATGTTGCACTGTCCTACTAAATACTGCTCACAATAATGCTGCACAGAGATAGTGTACTTGAAACAGAGCTGCAAGATACAGCAATGGCCTACGGTGCTGTACTATATGTATACTTCTGGTCACCAAAAAGCTGCACTGTCCTACTATATACTGCTCACTATAATGCAGCACAGAGATAGTATACTTGACACAGAGCTGCAAGATACAGCAATGGCCTACTGTCCTTAACTATATGTAAACTGCTGGTCACCAAAATAGCTGCACTGACCTACTATATACTGCTCACAATAATGCAGCACAGAGATAGTATACTTGACACAGAGCAGCAAGGTACAGCAATGGCCTACTGTACTATATGTATACTGCTGGTCACCAAAATTCTGCACTGTCCTACTATATACTGCTCACAATTATGCAGCACAGAGATAGTATACTTAACACAGAGTTGCATGATACAGCAATAGCCTACTGTACTGTACTATATGTATACTGCTGGTCACCAAAATGCTGCACTGTCCTACTATAAACTGCTCATAATTATACAGCACAGAGATAGTATACTAAACACACAGCAGCAAGATACAGCAATGGCCTACTGTACTGTAATATATGTATACTGCTGGTCACCAAAATCCTGCACTGTCCTACTATATACTGCTCACAATAATGCTGCACAGAGATTGCATACTTGACACAGAGCTGCAAAATACAGCAATGGCCTACTGTACTGTACTATATGTATACTGCCTGTCACCAAAATGCTGCACTGTCCTACTATATACTGCTCACAATAATGCAGCACAGTAATAGTATTCTTGACACAGAGCAGCAAGATACAGCAATGGCCTACTGTCCTTTACTATATGTATACTGCTGGTCACCGAAATTCTGCACTGACCTACTATATATTGCTCACAATAATGCAGCACAGAGATAGTATACTTGACACAGAGCTGCAAGATACAGCAATGGCTTATTGTACTATATGTATACTGCTGGTCACCAAAATGCTGCAATATCCTACTATATACTGCTCACAATAATGCAGCACAGTAATGGTATACTTGACACAGAGCAGCAAGATACAGCAATGGCCTACTGTCCTTTACTATATGTATACTGCTGGTCACCGAATATCTGCACTGACCTACTATATATTGCTCACAATAATGCAGCACAGAGATAGTATACTTGACACAGAGCTGCAAGATACAGCAATGGCTTATTGTACTATATGTATACTGCTGGTCACCAAAATGCTGCAATATCCTACTATATACTGCTCACAATAATGCAGCACAGTAATGGTATACTTGACACAGAGCTGCAAGATACAGCAATGGCCTACTGTACTGTACTATGATGGTCATTCCGAGTTGTTCGCTCGTAATCTGCTTTTAGCAGCTTTGCACACGCTAAGCCGCCGCCTACTGGGAGTGAATCTTAGCTTATCAAAATTGCGAACAAAAGATTCTCAAAATTGTGAATAGACACTTCTTAGCAGTTTCTGAGTAGCTCCACACTTACTCGGCATCTACGAACAGTTCAGTGCTTGTCGTTCCTGGTTTGACGTCACAAACACACCCAGCGTTCGCCCAGACGCTCCTCCGTTTCTACAGCCACTACCGCGTTTTTTCCAGAAACTGTAGCATTTTTTCACACACACCCATAAAACGGCCAGTTACCGCCCAGAAACAACCACTTCCTGTCAATCACATTACGATCACCAGAACGAAGAAAAAACCTCGTAATGCCGCGAGTAAATGACCTAACTGCATAGCAAATTTACTTGGCGCAGTCGCACCGCGGACATTGCGCATGCGCATTAGCGACTAATCGCTCCGTTGCGAGAAAAAAATAACGAGCGAACAACTCGGAATGAGGGCCTATATGTATACTGCTGGTCACCAAAATGCTAAACTGTCCCAATATATACTGCTCACAATAATGCTGCACAGAGATAGTGTACTTGAAACAGAGCTGCAAGATACAGCAATGGCCTACGGTGCTGTACTATATGTATACTGCTGGTCACCAAAATGCTGCACTGTCCTACTATATACTGCTCACAATAATGCAGTACAGAGATAGTATACTTGACACAGAGCTGCAAGATACAGCAATGGCCTACTGTCCTTTACTATATGTATACTGCTGGTCACCGAAATTCTGCACTGATCTACTATATACTGCTCACAATAATGCAGCACAGAGATAGTATACTTGACACAGAGCTGCAAGATACAGCAATGGCCTACTGTACTATATGTATATTGCTGGTCACCAAAATCCTGCACTGTCCTGCTATATACTGCTCACAATAATGCAGCACAGAGATAGTATACTTGACACAGAGCTGCAAGATACAGCAATGGCCTACTGTACTGTACTATATGTATACTGCTGGTCACCAAAATGCTGCACTGTCCTACTATATACTGCTCACAATAATGCAGCACAAAGATAGTATACTTGACACAGAGCTGCAAGATACAGCAATGGCCTACTGTACTATATGTATAGAGCTGGTCACCAAAATCCTGCACTGTCCTGCAATATACTGCTCACAATAATGCAGCATAGAGATAGTATACTTGACACATAGCTTCAAGATACAGCAATGGCCTACTGTACTTAACTATACGTATACTGCTGGTCACCAAAAAGCTAAACTGTCCTACTATATACTGCTTACTATAATGCAGCACAGAGATAGTATACTTGACACAGAGCTGCAAGATACAGCAATGGCCTACTGTACTGTACTATATGTATACTGCTGGTCACCAAAATCCTGCAATGTCCTACTATACACTGCTCACAATAATGCAGCACAGAGATAGTATACTTGACCCAGAGCTACAAGTTACAGCAATGGCCTAATGTACTGTATTATATGTGTACAGCTGGCCACCAAAATGCTGCACTGTCCTTCTATAAACTGCTCACAATAATGCAGCACAGAGATAGTATACTTGACACAGAGTTGCAAGATACAGCAATGGCCTACTGTACTGTACTATATGTATACTGCTGGTCACCAAAATGCTGCACTGTCCTACTATAAACTGCTTATAATTATACAGCACAGAGATAGTATACTAAACACACAGCAGCAAGATACAGCAATGGCCTACTGTACTGTAATATATGTATACTGCTGGTCACCAAAATCCTGCACTGTCCTACTATATACTGCTCACAATAATGCAGCACAGAGGTAGTATACTTGTCACAGAGCTGCAAGATACAGCAATGGCCTACTGTACTGTACTATATGTATACGGCTGGTCACAAAATGCTGCACTGTCCTACTATATACTGCTCACAATAATGCTGCACAGAGATTGCATACTTGACACAGAGCTGCAAAATACAGCAATGGCCTACTGTACTGTACTATATGTATACTGCCTGTCACCAAAATGCTGCACTGTCCTACTATATACTGCTCACAATAATGCAGCACAGTAATAGTATTCTTGACACAGAGCAGCAAGATACAGCAATGGCCTACTGTCCTTTACTATATGTATACTGCTGGTCACCGAAATTCTGCACTGACCTACTATATATTGCTCACAATAATGCAGCACAGAGATAGTATACTTGACACAGAGCTGCAAGATACAGCAATGGCTTATTGTACTATATGTATACTGCTGGTCACCAAAATGCTGCAATATCCTACTATATACTGCTCACAATAATGCAGCACAGTAATGGTATACTTGACACAGAGCTGCAAGATACAGCAATGGCCTACTGCACTTTACTATGGTGGTCATTCCGAGTTGTTCGCTCGCAATCTGCTTTTAGCAGCTTTGCACACGCTAAGCCGCCGCCTACTGGGAGTGAATCTTAGCTTATCAAAATTGCGAACGAAAGATTCTCAAAATTGTGCATAGACACTTCTTAGCAGTTTCTGAGTAGCTCCACACTTACTCGGCATCTACGAACAGTTCAGTGCTTGTCGTTCCTGGTTTGACGTCACAAACACACCCAGCGTTCGCCCAGACACTCCTCCGTTTCTACAGCCACTACCGCGTTTTTTCCAGAAACTGTAGCATTTTTTCACACACACCCATAAAACGGCCAGTTACCGCCCAGAAACAACCACTTCCTGTCAATCACATTACGATCACCAGAACGAAGAAAAAACCTCGTAATGCCGCGAGTAAATTACCTAACTGCATAGCAAATTTACTTGGCGCAGTCGCACCGCGGACATTGCGCATGCGCATTAGCGACTAATCGCTCCGTTGCGAGAAAAAAATAACGAGCGAACAACTCGGAATGAGGGCCTATATGTATACTGCTGGTCACCAAAATGCTAAACTGTCCCACTATATACTGCTCACAATAATGCTGCACAGAGATAGTGTACTTGAAACAGAGCTGCAAGATACAGCAATGGCCTACGGTGCTGTACTATATGTATACTGCTGGTCACCAAAATGCTGCACTGTCCTACAATATACTGCTCACAATAATGCAGTACAGAGATAGTATACTTGACACAGAGCTGCAAGATACAGCAATGGCCTACTGTCCTTTACTATATGTATACTGCTGGTCACCGAAATTCTGCACTGATCTACTATATACTGCTCACAATAATGCAGCACAGAGATAGTATACTTGACACAGAGCTGCAAGTTACAGCAATGGCCTACTGTACTATATGTATATTGCTGGTCACCAAAATCCTGCACTGTCCTGCTATATACTGCTCACAATAATGCAGCACAGAGATAGTATACTTGACACAGAGCTGCAAGATACAGCAATGGCCTACTGTACTGTACTATATGTATACTGCTGGTCACCAAAATGCTGCACTGTCCTACTATATACTGCTCACAATAATGCAGCACAAAGATAGTATACTTGACACAGAGCTGCAAGATACAGCAATGGCCTACTGTACTATATGTATAGAGCTGGTCACCAAAATCCTGCACTGTCCTGCAATATACTGCTCACAATAATGCAGCATAGAGATAGTATACTTGACACATAGCTTCAAGATACAGCAATGGCCTACTGTACTTAACTATACGTATACTGCTGGTCACCAAAAAGCTACACTGTCCTACTATATACTGCTCACTATAATGCAGCACAGAGATAGTATACTTGACACAGAGCTGCAAGATACAGCAATGGCCTACTGTACTGTACTATATGTATACTGCTGGTCACCAAAATCCTGCAATGTCCTACTATACACTGCTCACAATAATGCAGCACAGAGATAGTATACTTGACCCAGAGCTACAAGTTACAGCAATGGCCTAATGTACTGTATTATATGTGTACAGCTGGCAACCAAAATGCTGCACTGTCCTTCTATAAACTGCTCACAATAATGCAGCACAGAGATAGTATACTTGACACAGAGTTGCAAGATACAGCAATGGCCTACTGTACTGTACTATATGTATACTGCTGGTCACCAAAATGCTGCACTGTCCTACTATAAACTGCTCATAATTATACAGCACAGAGATAGTATACTAAACACACAGCAGCAAGATACAGCAATGGCCTACTGTACTGTAATATATGTATACTGCTGGTCACCAAAATCCTGCACTGTCCTACTATATACTGCTCACAATAATGCAGCACAGAGGTAGTATACTTGTCACAGAGCTGCAAGATACAGCAATGGCCTACTGTACTGTACTATATGTATACGGCTGGTCACAAAATGCTGCACTGTCCTACTATATACTGCTCACAATAATGCTGCACAGAGATTGCATACTTGACACAGAGCTGCAAAATACAGCAATGGCCTACTGTACTGTACTATATGTATACTGCCTGTCACCAAAATGCTGCACTGTCCTACTATATACTGCTCACAATAATGCAGCACAGTAATAGTATTCTTGACACAGAGCAGCAAGATACAGCAATGGCCTACTGTCCTTTACTATATGTATACTGCTGGTCACCGAAATTCTGCACTGACCTACTATATATTGCTCACAATAATGCAGCACAGAGATAGTATACTTGACACAGAGCTGCAAGATACAGCAATGGCTTATTGTACTATATGTATACTGCTGGTCACCAAAATGCTGCAATATCCTACTATATACTGCTCACAATAATGCAGCACAGTAATGGTATACTTGACACAGAGCTGCAAGATACAGCAATGGCCTACTGCACTGTACTATGGTGGTCATTCCGAGTTGTTCGCTCGCAATCTGCTTTTAGCAGCTTTGCACACGCTAAGCCGCCGCCTACTGGGAGTGAATCTTAGCTTATCAAAATTGCGAACGAAAGATTCTCAAAATTGTGCATAGACACTTCTTAGCAGTTTCTGAGTAGCTCCACACTTACTCGGCATCTACGAACAGTTCAGTGCTTGTCGTTCCTGGTTTGACGTCACAAACACACCCAGCGTTCGCCCAGACACTCCTCCGTTTCTACAGCCACTACCGCGTTTTTTCCAGAAACTGTAGCATTTTTTCACACACACCCATAAAACGGCCAGTTACCGCCCAGAAACAACCACTTCCTGTCAATCACATTACGATCACCAGAACGAAGAAAAAACCTCGTAATGCCGCGAGTAAATTACCTAACTGCATAGCAAATTTACTTGGCGCAGTCGCACCGAGGACATTGCGCATGCGCATTAGCGACTAATCGCTCCGTTGCGAGAAAAAAATAACGAGCGAACAACTCGGAATGAGGGCCTATATGTATACTGCTGGTCACCAAAATGCTAAACTGTCCCACTATATACTGCTCACAATAATGCTGCACAGAGATAGTGTACTTGAAACAGAGCTGCAAGATACAGCAATGGCCTACGGTGCTGTACTATATGTATACTGCTGGTCACCAAAATGCTGCACTGTCCTACTATATACTGCTCACAATAATGCAGTACAGAGATAGTATACTTGACACAGAGCTGCAAGATACAGCAATGGCCTACTGTCCTTTACTATATGTATACTGCTGGTCACCGAAATTCTGCACTGATCTACTATATACTGCTCACAATAATGCAGCACAGAGATAGTATACTTGACACAGAGCTGCAAGATACAGCAATGGCCTACTGTACTATATGTATATTGCTGGTCACCAAAATCCTGCACTGTCCTGCTATATACTGCTCACAATAATGCAGCACAGAGATAGTATACTTGACACAGAGCTGCAAGATACAGCAATGGCCTACTGTACTGTACTATATGTATACTGCTGGTCACCAAAATGCTGCACTGTCCTACTATATACTGCTCACAATAATGCAGCACAAAGATAGTATACTTGACACAGAGCTGCAAGATACAGCAATGGCCTACTGTACTATATGTATAGAGCTGGTCACCAAAATCCTGCACTGTCCTGCAATATACTGCTCACAATAATGCAGCATAGAGATAGTATACTTGACACATAGCTTCAAGATACAGCAATGGCCTACTGTACTTAATTATACGTATACTGCTGGTCACCAAAAAGCTACACTGTCCTACTATATACTGCTCACTATAATGCAGCACAGAGATAGTATACTTGACACAGAGCTGCAAGATACAGCAATGGCCTACTGTACTGTACTATATGTATACTGCTGGTCACCAAAATCCTGCAATGTCCTACTATACACTGCTCACAATAATGCAGCACAGAGATAGTATACTTGACCCAGAGCTACAAGTTACAGCAATGGCCTAATGTACTGTATTATATGTGTACAGCTGGCCACCAAAATGCTGCACTGTCCTTCTATAAACTGCTCACAATAATGCAGCACAGAGATAGTATACTTGACACAGAGTTGCAAGATACAGCAATGGCCTACTGTACTGTACTATATGTATACTGCTGGTCACCAAAATGCTGCACTGTCCTACTATAAACTGCTCATAATTATACAGCACAGAGATAGTATACTAAACACACAGCAGCAAGATACAGCAATGGCCTACTGTACTGTAATATATGTATACTGCTGGTCACCAAAATCCTGCACTGTCCTACTATATACTGCTCACAATAATGCAGCACAGAGGTAGTATACTTGTCACAGAGCTGCAAGATACAGCAATGGCCTACTGTACTGTACTATATGTATACGGCTGGTCACAAAATGCTGCACTGTCCTACTATATACTGCTCACAATAATGCTGCACAGAGATTGCATACTTGACACAGAGCTGCAAAATACAGCAATGGCCTACTGTACTGTACTATATGTATACTGCCTGTCACCAAAATGCTGCACTGTCCTACTATATACTGCTCACAATAATGCAGCACAGTAATAGTATTCTTGACACAGAGCAGCAAGATACAGCAATGGCCTACTGTCCTTTACTATATGTATACTGCTGGTCACCGAAATTCTGCACTGACCTACTATATATTGCTCACAATAATGCAGCACAGAGATAGTATACTTGACACAGAGCTGCAAGATACAGCAATGGCTTATTGTACTATATGTATACTGCTGGTCACCAAAATGCTGCAATATCCTACTATATACTGCTCACAATAATGCAGCACAGTAATGGTATACTTGACACAGAGCTGCAAGATACAGCAATGGCCTACTGCACTGTACTATGGTGGTCATTCCGAGTTGTTCGCTCGCAATCTGCTTTTAGCAGCTTTGCACACGCTAAGCCGCCGCCTACTGGGAGTGAATCTTAGCTTATCAAAATTGCGAACGAAAGATTCTCAAAATTGTGCATAGACACTTCTTAGCAGTTTCTGAGTAGCTCCACACTTACTCGGCATCTACGAACAGTTCAGTGCTTGTCGTTCCTGGTTTGACGTCACAAACACACCCAGCGTTCGCCCAGACACTCCTCCGTTTCTACAGCCACTACCGCGTTTTTTCCAGAAACTGTAGCATTTTTTCACACACACCCATAAAACGGCCAGTTACCGCCCAGAAACAACCACTTCCTGTCAATCACATTACGATCACCAGAACGAAGAAAAAACCTCGTAATGCCGCGAGTAAATTACCTAACTGCATAGCAAATTTACTTGGCGCAGTCGCACCGCGGACATTGCGCATGCGCATTAGCGACTAATCGCTCCGTTGCGAGAAAAAAATAACGTGCGAACAACTCGGAATGAGGGCCTATATGTATACTGCTGGTCACCAAAATGCTAAACTGTCCCACTATATACTGCTCACAATAATGCTGCACAGAGATAGTGTACTTGAAACAGAGCTGCAAGATACAGCAATGGCCTACGGTGCTGTACTATATGTATACTGCTGGTCACCAAAATGCTGCACTGTCCTACTATATACTGCTCACAATAATGCAGTACAGAGATAGTATACTTGACACAGAGCTGCAAGATACAGCAATGGCCTACTGTCCTTTACTATATGTATACTGCTGGTCACCGAAATTCTGCACTGATCTACTATATACTGCTCACAATAATGCAGCACAGAGATAGTATACTTGACACAGAGCTGCAAGATACAGCAATGGCCTACTGTACTATATGTATATTGCTGGTCACCAAAATCCTGCACTGTCCTGCTATATATTGCTCACAATAATGCAGCACAGAGATAGTATACTTGACACAGAGCTGCAAGATACAGCAATGGCCTACTGTACTGTACTATATGTATACTGCTGGTCACCAAAATGCTGCACTGTCCTACTATATACTGCTCACAATAATGCAGCACAAAGATAGTATACTTGACACAGAGCTGCAAGATACAGCAATGGCCTACTGTACTATATGTATAGAGCTGGTCACCAAAATCCTGCACTGTCCTGCAATATACTGCTCACAATAATGCAGCATAGAGATAGTATACTTGACACATAGCTTCAAGATACAGCAATGGCCTACTGTACTTAACTATACGTATACTGCTGGTCACCAAAAAGCTACACTGTCCTACTATATACTGCTCACTATAATGCAGCACAGAGATAGTATACTTGACACAGAGCTGCAAGATACAGCAATGGCCTACTGTACTGTACTATATGTATACTGCTGGTCACCAAAATCCTGCAATGTCCTACTATACACTGCTCACAATAATGCAGCACAGATATAGTATACTTGACCCAGAGCTACAAGTTACAGCAATGGCCTAATGTACTGTATTATATGTGTACAGCTGGCCACCAAAATGCTGCACTGTCCTTCTATAAACTGCTCACAATAATGCAGCACAGAGATAGTATACTTGACACAGAGTTGCAAGATACAGCAATGGCCTACTGTACTGTACTATATGTATACTGCTGGTCACCAAAATGCTGCACTGTCCTACTATAAACTAGAGATGAGCGCCTGAAATTTTTCGGGTTTTGTGTTTTGGTTTTGGGTTCGGTTCCGCGGCCGTGTTTTGGGTTCGAACGCGTTTTGGCAAAACCTCACCGAATTTTTTTTGTCGGATTCGGGTGTGTTTTGGATTCAAAAAACACTAAAAAACAGCTTAAATCATAGAATTTGGGGGTCATTTTGATCCCAAAGTATTATTAACCTCAAAAACCATAATTTACACTCATTTTCAGTCTATTCTGAATACCTCACACCTCACAATATTATTTTTAGTCCTAAAATTTGCACCGAGGTCGCTGTGTGAGTAAGATAAGCGACCCTAGTGGCCGACACAAACACCGGGCCCATCTAGGAGTGGCACTGCAGTGTCACGCAGGATGTCCCTTCCAAAAAACCCTCCCCAAACAGCACATGACGCAAAGAAAAAAAGAGGCGCAATGAGGTAGCTGTGTGAGTAAGATTAGCGACCCTAGTGGCCGACACAAACACCGGGCCCATCTAGGAGTGGCACTGCAGTGTCACGCAGGATGGCCCTTCCAAAAAACCCTCCCCAAACAGCACATGACGCAAAGAAAAAAAGAGGCGCAATGAGGTAGCTGTGTGAGTAAGATTAGCGACCCTAGTGGCCGACACAAACACCGGGCCCATCTAGGAGTGGCACTGCAGTGTCACGCAGGATGTCCCTTCCAAAAAACCCTCCCCAAACAGCACATGACGCAAAGAAAAAAAGAGGCGCAATGAGGTAGCTGACTGTGTGAGTAAGATTAGCGACCCTAGTGGCCGACACAAACACCGGGCCCATTTAGGAGTGGCACTGCAGTGTCACGCAGGATGTCCCTTCCAAAAAACCCTCCCCAATCAGCACATGATGCAAAGAAAAAGAAAAGAAAAAAGAGGTGCAAGATGGAATTGTCCTTGGGCCCTCCCACCCACCCTTATGTTGTATAAACAAAACAGGACATGCACACTTTAACCAACCCATCATTTCAGTGACAGGGTCTGCCACACGACTGTGACTGATATGACGGGTTGGTTTGGACCCCCCCCAAAAAAGAAGCAATTAATCTCTCCTTGCACAAACTGGCTCTACAGAGGCAAGATGTCCACCTCATCATCACCCTCCGATATATCACCGTGTACATCCCCCTCCTCCCAGATTATCAATTCGTCCCCACTGGAATCCACCATCTCAGCTCCCTGTGTACTTTGTGGAGGCAATTGCTGCTGGTCAATGTCTCCGCGGAGGAATTGATTATAATTCATTTTAATGAACATCATCTTCTCCACATTTTCTGGATGTAACCTCGTACGCCGATTGCTGACAAGGTGAGCGGCGGCACTAAACACTCTTTCGGAGTACACACTTGTGGGAGGGCAACTTAGGTAGAATAAAGCCAGTTTGTGCAAGGGCCTCCAAATTGCCTCTTTTTCCTGCCAGTATAAGTACGGACTGTGTGACGTGCCTACTTGGATGCGGTCACTCATATAATCCTCCACCATTCTATCAATGTTGAGAGAATCATATGCAGTGACAGTAGACGACATGTCCGTAATCGTTGTCAGGTCCTTCAGTCCGGACCAGATGTCAGCATCAGCAGTCGCTCCAGACTGCCCTGCATCACCGCCAGCGGGTGGGCTCGGAATTCTGAGCCTTTTCCTCGCACCCCCAGTTGCGGGAGAATGTGAAGGAGGAGATGTTGACAGGTCGCGTTCCGCTTGACTTGACAATTTTGTCACCAGCAGGTCTTTCAACCCCAGCAGACTTGTGTCTGCCGGAAAGAGAGATCCAAGGTAGGCTTTAAATCTAGGATCGAGCACGGTGGCCAAAATGTAGTGCTCTGATTTCAACAGATTGACCACCCGTGAATCCTTGTTAAGCGAATTAAGGGCTCCATCCACAAGTCCCACATGCCTAGCGGAATCGCTCCGTGTTAGCTCCTCCTTCAATGTCTCCAGCTTCTTCTGCAAAAGCCTGATGAGGGGAATGACCTGACTCAGGCTGGCAGTGTCTGAACTGACTTCACGTGTGGCAAGTTCAAAGGGCATCAGAACCTTGCACAACGTTGAAATCATTCTCCACTGCGCCTGAGACAGGTGCATTCCACCTACTATATCGTGCTCAATTGTATAGGCTTGAATGGCCTTTTGCTGCTCCTCCAACCTCTGAAGCATATAGAGGGTTGAATTCCACCTCGTTACCACTTCTTGCTTCAGATGATGGCAGGGCAGGTTCAGTAGTTTTTGGTGGTGCTCCAGTCTTCTGTACGTGGTGCCTGTACGCCGAAAGTGTCCCGCAATTCTTCTGGCCACCGACAGCATCTCTTGCACGCCCCTGTCGTTTTTTAAAAAATTCTGCACCACCAAATTCAAGGTATGTGCAAAACATGGGACGTGCTGGAATTTGCCCATATTTAATGCACACACAATATTGCTGGCGTTGTCCGATGCCACAAATCCACAGGAGAGTCCAATTGGGGTAAGCCATTCCGCGATGATCTTCCTCAGTTGCCGTAAGAGGTTTTCAGCTGTGTGCGTATTCTGGAAAGCGGTGATACAAAGCGTAGCCTGCCTAGGAAAGAGTTGGCGTTTGCGAGATGCTGCTACTGGTGCCGCCGCTGCTGTTCTTGCGGCGGGAGTCCATACATCTACCCAGTGGGCTGTCACAGTCATATAGTCCTGACCCTGCCCTGCTCCACTTGTCCACATGTCCGTGGTTAAGTGGACATTGGGTACAACTGCATTTTTTAGGACACTGGTGAGTCTTTTTCTGACGTCCGTGTACATTCTCGGTATCGCCTGCCTAGAGAAGTGGAACCTAGATGGTATTTGGTAACGGGGGCACACTGCCTCAATAAATTGTCTAGTTCCCTGTGAACTAACGGCGGATACCGGACGCACGTCTAACACCAACATAGTTGTCAAGGCCTCAGTTATCCGCTTTGCAGCAGGATGACTGCTGTGATATTTCATCTTCCTCGCAAAGGACTGTTGAACAGTCAATTGCTTACTGGAAGTAGTACAAGTGGGCTTACGACTTCCCCTCTGGGATGACCATCGACTCCCAGCAGCAACAACAGCAGCGCCAGCAGCAGTAGGCGTTACACGCAAGGATGCATCGGAGGAATCCCAGGCAGGAGAGGAATCGTCAGAATTGCCAGTGACATGGCCTGCAGGACTATTGGCATTCCTGGGGAAGGAGGAAATTGACACTGAGGGAGTTGGTGGGGTGGTTTGCGTGAGCTTGGTTACAAGAGGAAGGGATTTACTGGTCAGTGGACTGCTTCCGCTGTCACCCAAAGTTTTTGAACTTGTCACTGACTTATTATGAATGCGCTGCAGGTGACGTATAAGGGAGGATGTTCCGAGGTGGTTAACGTCCTTACCCCTATTTATTACAGCTTGACAAAGGGAACACACGGCTTGACACCTGTTGTCCGCATTTCTGTTGAAATACCTCCACACCGAAGAGCTGATTTTTTTGGTATTTTCACCTGGCATGTCAACGGCCATATTCCTCCCACGGACAACAGGTGTCTCCCCGGGTGCCTGACTTAAACAAACCACCTCACCATCAGAATCCTCCTGGTCAATTTCCTCCCCAGCGCCAGCAACACCCATATCCTCCTCATCCTGGTGTACTTCAACACTGACATCTTCAATCTGACTATCAGGAACTGGACTGCGGGTGCTCCTTCCAGCACTTGCAGGGGGCGTGCAAATGGTGGAAGGCGCATGCTCTTCACGTCCAGTGTTGGGAAGGTCAGGCATCGCAACCGACACAATTGGACTCTCCTTGTGGATTTGGGATTTCGAAGAATGCACAGTTCTTTGCTGTGCTGCTTTTGCCAGCTTGAGTCTTTTCATTTTTCTAGCGAGAGGCTGAGTGCTTCCATCCTCATGTGAAGCTGAACCACTAGCCATGAACATAGGCCAGGGCCTCAGCCGTTCCTTGCCACTCCGTGTCGTAAATGGCATATTGGCAAGTTTACGCTTCTCCTCCGACAATTTTATTTTAGGTTTTGGAGTCCTTTTTTTTCTGATATTTGGTGTTTTGGATTTGACATGCTCTGTACTATGACATTGGGCATCGGCCTTGGCAGACGACGTTGCTGGCATTTCATCGTCTCGGCCATGACTAGTGGCAGCAGCTTCAGCACGAGGTGGAAGTGGATCTTGATCTTTCCCTAATTTTGGAACCTCAACATTTTTGTTCTCCATATTTTAATAGGCACAACTAAAAGGCACCTCAGGTAAACAATGGAGATGGATACTAGTATACAATTATGGACTGCCTGCCGAGTGCAGACACAGAGGTAGCCACAGCCGTGAACTACCGTACTGTACTGTGTCTGCTGCTAATATAGACTGGTTGATAAAGAGATGTCTATGTAACTATGTATGTATAAAGAAGAAAGAAAAAAAAACCACGGTTAGGTGGTATACAATTATGGACGGACTGCCTGCCGAGTGCAGACACAGAGGTAGCCACAGCCGTGAACTACCGTACTGTACTGTGTCTGCTGCTAATATAGACTGGTTGATAAAGAGATGTCTATGTAACTATGTATGTATAAAGAAGAAAGAAAAAAAAACCACGGTTAGGTGGTATACAATTATGGACGGACTGCCTGCCGAGTGCAGACACAGAGGTAGCCACAGCCGTGAACTACCGTACTGTACTGTGTCTGCTGCTAATATAGACTGGTTGATAAAGAGATGTCTATGTAACTATGTATGTATAAAGAAGAAAGAAAAAAAAACCACGGTTAGGTGGTATACAATTATGGACGGACTGCCTGCCGAGTGCAGACACAGAGGTAGCCACAGCCGTGAACTACCGTACTGTACTGTGTCTGCTGCTAATATAGACTGGTTGATAAAGAGATGTCGTAGTAGTATGTATGTATAAAGAAGAAAAAAAAACCACGGTTAGGTGGTATATACAATTATGGACGGGCTGCCGAGTGCCGACACAGAGGTAGCCACAGCCGTGAACTACCGCACTGTACTGTGTCTGCTGCTAATATATAGACTGGTTGATAAAGAGATAGTATACTCGTAACTAGTATGTATGTATAAAGAAAGAAAAAAAAACCACGGTTAGGTGGTATATACAATTATGGACGGGCTGCCGAGTGCCGACACAGAGGTAGCCACAGCCGTGAACTACCGCACTGTACTGTGTCTGCTGCTAATATAGACTGGTTGATAAAGAGATAGTATACTCGTAACTAGTATGTATGTATAAAGAAAGAAAAAAAACCACGGTTAGGTGGTATATACAATTATGGACGGGCTGCCGAGTGCCGACACAGAGGTAGCCACAGCCGTGAACTACCGCACTGTACTGTGTCTGCTGCTAATATATAGACTGGTTGATAAAGAGATAGTATACTCGTAACTAGTATGTATGTATAAAGAAAGAAAAAAAACCCACGGTTAGGTGGTATATACAATTATGGACGGGCTGCCGAGTGCCGACACAGAGGTAGCCACAGCCGTGAACTACCGCACTGTACTGTGTCTGCTGCTAATATAGACTGGTTGATAAAGAGATAGTATACTCGTAACTAGTATGTATGTATAAAGAAAGAAAAAAAAACCACGGTTAGGTGGTATATACAATTATGGACGGGCTGCCGAGTGCCGACACAGAGGTAGCCACAGCCGTGAACTACCGCACTGTACTGTGTCTGCTGCTAATATATAGACTGGTTGATAAAGAGATAGTATACTCGTAACTAGTATGTATGTATAAAGAAAGAAAAAAAAACCACGGTTAGGTGGTATATACAATTATGGACGGGCTGCCGAGTGCCGACACAGAGGTAGCCACAGCCGTGAACTACCGCACTGTACTGTGTCTGCTGCTAATATATAGACTGGTTGATAAAGAGATAGTATACTCGTAACTAGTATGTATGTATAAAGAAAGAAAAAAAAACCACGGTTAGGTGGTATATACAATTATGGACGGGCTGCCGAGTGCCGACACAGAGGTAGCCACAGCCATGAACTACCGCACTGTACTGTGTCTGCTGCTAATATAGACTGGTTGATAAAGAGATAGTATACTCGTAACTAGTATGTATGTATAAAGAAAGAAAAAAAAAACCACGGTTAGGTGGTATATACAATTATGGACGGGCTGCCGAGTGCCGACACAGAGGTAGCCACAGCCGTGAACTACCGCACTGTACTGTGTCTGCTGCTAATATATAGACTGGTTGATAAAGAGATAGTATACTCGTAACTAGTATGTATGTATAAAGAAAGAAAAAAAAACCACGGTTAGGTGGTATATACAATTATGGACGGGCTGCCGAGTGCCGACACAGAGGTAGCCACAGCCGTGAACTACCGCACTGTACTGTGTCTGCTGCTAATATATAGACTGGTTGATAAAGAGATAGTATACTCGTAACTAGTATGTATGTATAAAGAAAGAAAAAAAAACCACGGTTAGGTGGTATATACAATTATGGACGGGCTGCCGAGTGCCGACACAGAGGTAGCCACAGCCGTGAACTACCGCACTGTACTGTGTCTGCTGCTAATATATAGACTGGTTGATAAAGAGATAGTATACTCGTAACTAGTATGTATGTATAAAGAAAGAAAAAAAAACCACGGTTAGGTGGTATATACAATTATGGACGGGCTGCCGAGTGCCGACACAGAGGTAGCCACAGCCATGAACTACCGCACTGTACTGTGTCTGCTGCTAATATAGACTGGTTGATAAAGAGATAGTATACTCGTAACTAGTATGTATGTATAAAGAAAGAAAAAAAAACCACGGTTAGGTGGTATATACAATTATGGACGGGCTGCCGAGTGCCGACACAGAGGTAGCCACAGCCGTGAACTACCGCACTGTACTGTGTCTGCTGCTAATATATAGACTGGTTGATAAAGAGATAGTATACTCGTAACTAGTATGTATGTATAAAGAAAGAAAAAAAAACCACGGTTAGGTGGTATATACAATTATGGACGGGCTGCCGAGTGCCGACACAGAGGTAGCCACAGCCGTGAACTACCGCACTGTACTGTGTCTGCTGCTAATATAGACTGGTTGATAAAGAGATAGTATACTACTAATATTATATATACTGGTGGTCAGGTCACTGGTCACTAGTCACACTGGCAGTGGCACTCCTGCAGCAAAAGTGTGCACTGTTTAATTTTAATATAATATTATGTACTCCTGGCTCCTGCTATAACCTATAACTGGCACTGCAGTGCTCCCCAGTCTCCCCCACAATTATAAGCTGTGTGAGCTGAGCACAGTCAGATATATATATACATTGATGCAGCACACTGGGCTGAGCAGTGCACACAGATATGGTATGTGACTGAGTCACTGTGTGTATCGTTTTTTTCAGGCAGAGAACGGATATATTAAATAAAACAAACAACTGCACTGTCTGGTGGTCACTGTGGTCGTCAGTCACTAAACTCTGCACTCTCTTCTACAGTATCACAGCCTCAGGTCAATCTCTCTCTCTCTCTCTCAACCCAATCTAAATGGAGAGGACGCCAGCCACGTTCTCTCCCTATCAATCTCAATACACGTGTGAAAATGGCGGCGACGCGCGGCTCCTTATATAGAATCCGAGTCTCGCGAGAATCCGACAGCGTCATGATGACGTTCGGGCGCGCTCGGGTTAACCGAGCAAGGCGGGAGGATCCGAGTCTGCTCGGACCCGTGAAAAAAACATGAAGTTCGTGCGGGTTCGGATTCAGAGAAACCGAACCCGCTCATCTCTACTATAAACTGCTCATAATTATACAGCACAGAGATAGTATACTAAACACACAGCAGCAAGATACAGCAATGGCCTACTGTACTGTAATATATGTATACTGCTGGTCACCAAAATCCTGCACTGTCCTACTATATACTGCTCACAATAATGCAGCACAGAGGTAGTATACTTGTCACAGAGCTGCAAGATACAGCAATGGCCTACTGTACTGTACTATATGTATACGGCTGGTCACAAAATGCTGCACTGTCCTACTATATACTGCTCACAATAATGCTGCACAGAGATTGCATACTTGACACAGAGCTGCAAAATACAGCAATGGCCTACTGTACTGTACTATATGTATACTGCCTGTCACCAAAATGCTGCACTGTCCTACTATATACTGCTCACAATAATGCAGCACAGTAATAGTATTCTTGACACAGAGCAGCAAGATACAGCAATGGCCTACTGTCCTTTACTATATGTATACTGCTGGTCACCGAAATTCTGCACTGACCTACTATATATTGCTCACAATAATGCAGCACAGAGATAGTATACTTGACACAGAGCTGCAAGATACAGCAATGGCTTATTGTACTATATGTATACTGCTGGTCACCAAAATGCTGCAATATCCTACTATATACTGCTCACAATAATGCAGCACAGTAATGGTATACTTGACACAGAGCTGCAAGATACAGCAATGGCCTACTTCACTGTACTATGGTGGTCATTCCGAGTTGTTCGCTCGCAATCTGCTATTAGCAGCTTTGCACACGCTAAGCCGCCGCCTACTGGGAGTGAATCTTAGCTTATCAAAATTGCGAACGAAAGATTCTCAAAATTGTGCATAGACACTTCTTAGCAGTTTCTGAGTAGCTCCACACTTACTCGGCATCTACGAACAGTTCAGTGCTTGTCGTTCCTGGTTTGACGTCACAAACACACCCAGCGTTCGCCCAGACACTCCTCCGTTTCTACAGCCACTACCGCGTTTTTTCCAGAAACTGTAGCATTTTTTCACACACACCCATAAAACGGCCAGTTACCGCCCAGAAACAACCACTTCCTGTCAATCACATTACGATCACCAGAACGAAGAAAAAACCTCGTAATGCCGCAAGTAAATTACCTAACTGCATAGCAAATTTACTTGGCGCAGTCGCACTGCGGACATTGCGCATGCGCATTAGCGACTAATCGCTCCGTTGCGAGAAAAAAATAACGAGCGAACAACTCGGAATGAGGGCCTATATGTATACTGCTGGTCACCAAAATGCTAAACTGTCCCACTATATACTGCTCAGAATAATGCTGCACAGAGATAGTGTACTTGAAACAGAGCTGCAAGATACAGCAATGGCCTACGGTGCTGTACTATATGTATACTGCTGGTCACCAAAATGCTGCACTGTCCTACTATATACTGCTCACAATAATGCAGTACAGAGATAGTATACTTGACACAGAGCTGCAAGATACAGCAATGGCCTACTGTCCTTTACTATATGTATACTGCTGGTCACCGAAATTATGCACTGATCTACTATATACTGCTCACAATAATGCAGCACAGAGATAGTATACTTGACACAGAGCTGCAAGATACAGCAATGGCCTACTGTACTATATGTATATTGCTGGTCACCAAAATCCTGCACTGTCCTGCTATATACTGCTCACAATAATGCAGCACAGAGATAGTATACTTGACACAGAGCTGCAAGATACAGCAATGGCCTACTATACTGTACTATATGTATACTGCTGGTCACCAAAATGCTGCACTGTCCTACTATATACTGCTCACAATAATGCAGCACAAAGATAGTATACTTGACACAGAGCTGCAAGATACAGCAATGGCCTACTGTACTATATGTATAGAGCTGGTCACCAAAATCCTGCACTGTCCTGCAATATACTGCTCACAATAATGCAGCATAGAGATAGTATACTTGACACATAGCTTCAAGATACAGCAATGGCCTACTGTACTTAACTATACGTATACTGCTGGTCACCAAAAAGCTACACTGTCCTACTATATACTGCTCACTATAATGCAGCACAGAGATAGTATACTTGACACAGAGCTGCAAGATACAGCAATGGCCTACTGTACTGTACTATATGTATACTGCTGGTCACCAAAATCCTGCAATGTCCTACTATATACTGCTCACAATAATGCAGCACAGAGATAGTATACTTGACCCAGAGCTACAAGTTACAACAATGGCCTAATGTACTGTATTATATGTGTACAGCTGGCCACCAAAATGCTGCACTGTCCTTCTATAAACTGCTCACAATAATGCAGCACAGAGATAGTATACTTGACACAGAGCAGCAAGATACAGCAATGGCCTACTGTACTGTACTATATGAATACTTCTGGTCACCAAAATGCTGCAATGTCCTACTATATACTGCTCACAATAATGCAGCACAGAGATAGTATACTTGACACAGAGCAGCAAGGTACAGCAATGGCCTACTGTACTATATGTATACTGCTGGTCACCAAAATGCTGCAATATCCTACTATATACTGCTCACAATAATGCAGCACAGTAATAGTATACTTGACACAGAGCTGCAAGATACAGCAATGGCCTACTGTACTGTACTATGGTGGTCATTCCAAGTTGTTCGCTCGCAATCTGCTTTTAGCAGCTTTGCACACGCTAAGCCGCCGCCTACTGGGAGTGAATCTTAGCTTATCAAAATTGCGTACGAAAGATTCTCAAAATTGCGAATAGACACTTCTTAGCAGTTTCTGAGTAGCTCCACACTTACTCGGCATCTGCGATCAGTTCAGTGCTTGTCATTCCTGGTTTGACATCACAAACACATCCAGCGTTCACCCAGACACTCCTCCGTTTCTACAGCCACTACCGCGTTTTTTCCAGAAACTGTAGCGTTTTTTCACACACACCCATAAAACGTCCAGTTTCCGACCAGAAACAACCACTTCCTGTCAATCACATTACGATCACCAGAACGAAGAAAAAACCTCGTAATGCCGCGAGTAAATTACCTAACTGCATAGCAAATTTACTTGGCGCAGTCGCACCGCGGACATTGCGCATGCGCATTAGCGACTAATCGCTCCGTTGCGAGAAAAAAATAACGAGCGAACAACTCGGAATGAGGGCCTATATGTATACTGCTGGTCACCAAAATGCTAAACTGTCCCACTATATACTGCTCACAATAATGCTGCACAGAGATAGGTTACTTGAAACAGAGCTGCAAGATACAGCAATGGCCTACGGTGCTGTACTATATGTATACTGCTGGTCACCAAAATGCTGCACTGTCCTACAATATACTGCTCACAATAATGCAGTACAGAGATAGTATACTTGACACAGAGCTGCAAGATACAGCAATGGCCTACTGTCCTTTACTATATGTATACTGCTGGTCACCGAAATTCTGCACTGATCTACTATATACTGCTCACAATAATGCAGCACAGAGATAGTATACTTGACACAGAGCTGCAAGATACAGCAATGGCCTACTGTACTATATGTATATTGCTGGTCACCAAAATCCTGCACTGTCCTGCTATATACTGCTCACAATAATGCAGCACAGAGATAGTATACTTGACACAGAGCTGCAAGATACAGCAATGGCCTACTGTACTGTACTATATGTATACTGCTGGTCACCAAAATGCTGCACTGTCCTACTATATACTGCTCACAATAATGCAGCACAAAGATAGTATACTTGACACAGAGCTGCAAGATACAGCAATGGCCTACTGTACTATATGTATAGAGCTGGTCACCAAAATCCTGCACTGTCCTGCAATATACTGCTCACAATAATGCAGCATAGAGATAGTATACTTGACACATAGCTTCAAGATACAGCAATGGCCTACTGTACTTAACTATACGTATACTGCTGGTCACCAAAAAGCTACACTGTCCTACTATATACTGCTCACTATAATGCAGCACAGAGATAGTATACTTGACACAGAGCTGCAAGATACAGCAATGACCTACTGTACTGTACTATATGTATACTGCTGGTCACCAAAATCCTGCAATGTCCTACTATACACTGCTCACAATAATGCAGCACAGAGATAGTATACTTGACCCAGAGCTACAAGTTACAGCAATGGCCTAATGTACTGTATTATATGTGTACAGCTGGCCACCAAAATGCTGCACTGTCCTTCTATAAACTGCTCACAATAATGCAGCACAGAGATAGTATACTTGACACAGAGTTGCAAGATACAGCAATGGCCTACTGTACTGTACTATATGTATACTGCTGGTCACCAAAATGCTGCACTGTCCTACTATAAACTGCTCATAATTATACAGCACAGAGATAGTATACTAAACACACAGCAGCAAGATACAGCAATGGCCTACTGTACTGTAATATATGTATACTGCTGGTCACCAAAATCCTGCACTGTCCTACTATATACTGCTCACAATAATGCAGCACAGAGGTAGTATACTTGTCACAGAGCTGCAAGATACAGCAATGGCCTACTGTACTGTACTATATGTATACGGCTGGTCACAAAATGCTGCACTGTCCTACTATATACTGCTCACAATAATGCTGCACAGAGATTGCATACTTGACACAGAGCTGCAAAATACAGCAATGGCCTACTGTACTGTACTATATGTATACTGCCTGTCACCAAAATGCTGCACTGTCCTACTATATACTGCTCACAATAATGCAGCACAGTAATAGTATTCTTGACACAGAGCAGCAAGATACAGCAATGGCCTACTGTCCTTTACTATATGTATACTGCTGGTCACCGAAATTCTGCACTGACCTACTATATATTGCTCACAATAATGCAGCACAGAGATAGTATACTTGACACAGAGCTGCAAGATACAGCAATGGCTTATTGTACTATATGTATACTGCTGGTCACCAAAATGCTGCAATATCCTACTATATACTGCTCACAATAATGCAGCACAGTAATGGTATACTTGACACAGAGCTGCAAGATACAGCAATGGCCTACTGCACTGTACTATGGTGGTCATTCCGAGTTGTTCGCTCGCAATCTGCTTTTAGCAGCTTTGCACACGCTAAGCCGCCGCCTACTGGGAGTGAATCTTAGCTTATCAAAATTGCGAACGAAAGATTCTCAAAATTGTGCATAGACACTTCTTAGCAGTTTCTGAGTAGCTCCACACTTACTCAGCATCTACGAACAGTTCAGTGCTTGTCGTTCCTGGTTTGACGTCACAAACACACCCAGCGTTCGCCCAGACACTCCTCCGTTTCTACAGCCACTACCGCGTTTTTTCCAGAAACTGTAGCATTTTTTCACACACACCCATAAAACGGCCAGTTACCGCCCAGAAACAACCACTTCCTGTCAATCACATTACGATCACCAGAACGAAGAAAAAACCTAGTAATGCCGCGAGTAAATTACCTAACTGCATAGCAAATTTACTTGGCGCAGTCGCAACGCGGACATTGCGCATGCGCATTAGCGACTAATCGCTACGTTGCGAGAAAAAAATAACGAGCGAACAACTCGGAATGAGGGCCTATATGTATACTGCTGGTCACCAAAATGCTAAACTGTCCCACTATATACTGCTCACAATAATGCTGCACAGAGATAGTGTACTTGAAACAGAGCTGCAAGATACAGCAATGGCCTACGGTGCTGTACTATATGTATACTGCTGGTCACCAAAATGCTGCACTGTCCTACTATATACTGCTCACAATAATGCAGTACAGAGATAGTATACTTGACACAGAGCTGCAAGATACAGCAATGGCCTACTGTCCTTTACTATATGTATACTGCTGGTCACCGAAATTCTGCACTGATCTACTATATACTGCTCACAATAATGCAGCACAGAGATAGTATACTTGACACAGAGCTGCAAGATACAGCAATGGCCTACTGTACTATATGTATATTGCTGGTCACCAAAATCCTGCACTGTCCTGCTATATACTGCTCACAATAATGCAGCACAGAGATAGTATACTTGACACAGAGCTGCAAGATACAGCAATGGCCTACTGTACTGTACTATATGTATACTGCTGGTCACCAAAATGCTGCACTGTCCTACTATATACTGCTCACAATAATGCAGCACAAAGATAGTATACTTGACACAGAGCTGCAAGATACAGCAATGGCCTACTGTACTATATGTATAGAGCTGGTCACCAAAATCCTGCACTGTCCTGCAATATACTGCTCACAATAATGCAGCATAGAGATAGTATACTTGACACATAGCTTCAAGATACAGCAATGGCCTACTGTACTTAACTATACGTATACTGCTGGTCACCAAAAAGCTACACTGTCCTACTATATACTGCTCACTATAATGCAGCACAGAGATAGTATACTTGACACAGAGCTGCAAGATACAGCAATGGCCTACTGTACTGTACTATATGTATACTGCTGGTCACCAAAATCCTGCAATGTCCTACTATACACTGCTCACAATAATGCAGCACAGAGATAGTATACTTGACCCAGAGCTACAAGTTACAGCAATGGCCTAATGTACTGTATTATATGTGTACAGCTGGCCACCAAAATGCTGCACTGTCCTTCTATAAACTGTTCACAATAATGCAGCACAGAGATAGTATACTTGACACAGAGTTGCAAGATACAGCAATGGCCTACTGTACTGTACTATATGTATACTGCTGGTCACCAAAATGCTGCACTGTCCTACTATAAACTGCTCATAATTATACAGCACAGAGATAGTATACTAAACACACAGCAGCAAGATACAGCAATGGCCTACTGTACTGTAATATATGTATACTGCTGGTCACCAAAATCCTGCACTGTCCTACTATATACTGCTCACAATAATGCAGCACAGAGGTAGTATACTTGTCACAGAGCTGCAATATACAGCAATGGCCTACTGTACTGTACTATATGTATACGGCTGGTCACAAAATGCTGCACTGTCCTACTATATACTGCTCACAATAATGCTGCACAGAGATTGCATACTTGACACAGAGCTGCAAAATACAGCAATGGCCTACTGTACTGTACTATATGTATACTGCCTGTCACCAAAATGCTGCACTGTCCTACTATATACTGCTCACAATAATGCAGCACAGTAATAGTATTCTTGACACAGAGCAGCAAGATACAGCAATGGCCTACTGTCCTTTACTATATGTATACTGCTGGTCACCGAAATTCTGCACTGACCTACTATATATTGCTCACAATAATGCAGCACAGAGATAGTATACTTGACACAGAGCTGCAAGATACAGCAATGGCTTATTGTACTATATGTATACTGCTGGTCACCAAAATGCTGCAATATCCTACTATATACTGCTCACAATAATGCAGCACAGTAATGGTATACTTGACACAGAGCTGCAAGATACAGCAATGGCCTACTGCACTGTACTATGGTGGTCATTCCGAGTTGTTCGCTCGCAATCTGCTTTTAGCAGCTTTGCACACGCTAAGCCGCCGCCTACTGGGAGTGAATCTTAGCTTATCAAAATTGCGAACGAAAGATTCTCAAAATTGTGCATAGACACTTCTTAGCAGTTTCTGAGTAGCTCCACACTTACTCGGCATCTACGAACAGTTCAGTGCTTGTCGTTCCTGGTTTGACGTCACAAACACACCCAGCGTTCGCCCAGACACTCCTCCGTTTCTACAGCCACTACCGCGTTTTTTCCAGAAACTGTAGCATTTTTTCACACACACCCATAAAACGGCCAGTTACCGCCCAGAAACAACCACTTCCTGTCAATAACATTACGATCACCAGAACGAAGAAAAAACCTCGTAATGCCGCGAGTAAATTACCTAACTGCATAGCAAATTTACTTGGCGCAGTCGCACCGCGGACATTGCGCATGCGCATTAGCGACTAATCGCTCCGTTGCGAGAAAAAAATAACGAGCGAACAACTCGGAATGAGGGCCTATATGTATACTGCTGGTCACCAAAATGCTAAACTGTCCCACTATATACTGCTCACAATAATGCTGCACAGAGATAGTGTACTTGAAACAGAGCTGCAAGATACAGCAATGGCCTACGGTGCTGTACTATATGTATACTGCTGGTCACCAAAATGCTGCACTGTCCTACTATATACTGCTCACAATAATGCAGTACAGAGATAGTATACTTGACACAGAGCTGCAAGATACAGCAATGGCCTACTGTCCTTTACTATATGTATACTGCTGGTCACCGAAATTATGCACTGATCTACTATATACTGCTCACAATAATGCAGCACAGAGATAGTATACTTGACACAGAGCTGCAAGATACAGCAATGGCCTACTGTACTATATGTATATTGCTGGTCACCAAAATCCTGCACTGTCCTGCTATATACTGCTCACAATAATGCAGCACAGAGATAGTATACTTGACACAGAGCTGCAAGATACAGCAATGGCCTACTATACTGTACTATATGTATACTGCTGGTCACCAAAATGCTGCACTGTCCTACTATATACTGCTCACAATAATGCAGCACAAAGATAGTATACTTGACACAGAGCTGCAAGATACAGCAATGGCCTACTGTACTATATGTATAGAGCTGGTCACCAAAATCCTGCACTGTCCTGCAATATACTGCTCACAATAATGCAGCATAGAGATAGTATACTTGACACATAGCTTCAAGATACAGCAATGGCCTACTGTACTTAACTATACGTATACTGCTGGTCACCAAAAAGCTACACTGTCCTACTATATACTGCTCACTATAATGCAGCACAGAGATAGTATACTTGACACAGAGCTGCAAGATACAGCAATGGCCTACTGTACTGTACTATATGTATACTGCTGGTCACCAAAATCCTGCAATGTCCTACTATATACTGCTCACAATAATGCAGCACAGAGATAGTATACTTGACCCAGAGCTACAAGTTACAGCAATGGCCTAATGTACTGTATTATATGTGTACAGCTGGCCACCAAAATGCTGCACTGTCCTTCTATAAACTGCTCACAATAATGCAGCACAGAGATAGTATACTTGACACAGAGCAGCAAGATACAGCAATGGCCTACTGTACTGTACTATATGTATACGGCTGGTCACAAAATGCTGCACTGTCCTACTATATACTGCTCACAATAATGCTGCACAGAGATTGCATACTTGACACAGAGCTGCAAAATACAGCAATGGCCTACTGTACTGTACTATATGTATACTGCCTGTCACCAAAATGCTGCACTGTCCTACTATATACTGCTCACAATAATGCAGCACAGTAATAGTATTCTTGACACAGAGCAGCAAGATACAGCAATGGCCTACTGTCCTTTACTATATGTATACTGCTGGTCACCGAAATTCTGCACTGACCTACTATATATTGCTCACAATAATGCAGCACAGAGATAGTATACTTGACACAGAGCTGCAAGATACAGCAATGGCTTATTGTACTATATGTATACTGCTGGTCACCAAAATGCTGCAATATCCTACTATATACTGCTCACAATAATGCAGCACAGTAATGGTATACTTGACACAGAGCTGCAAGATACAGCAATGGCCTACTGCACTGTACTATGGTGGTCATTCCGAGTTGTTCGCTCGCAATCTGCTTTTAGCAGCTTTGCACACGCTAAGCCGCCGCCTACTGGGAGTGAATCTTAGCTTATCAAAATTGCGAACGAAAGATTCTCAAAATTGTGCATAGACACTTCTTAGCAGTTTCTGAGTAGCTCCACACTTACTCAGCATCTACGAACAGTTCAGTGCTTGTCGTTCCTGGTTTGACGTCACAAACACACCCAGCGTTCGCCCAGACACTCCTCCGTTTCTACAGCCACTACCGCGTTTTTTCCAGAAACCGTAGCATTTTTTCACACACACCCATAAAACGGCCAGTTACCGCCCAGAAACAACCACTTCCTGTCAATCACATTACGATCACCAGAACGAAGAAAAAACCTAGTAATGCCGCGAGTAAATTACCTAACTGCATAGCAAATTTACTTGGCGCAGTCGCAACGCGGACATTGCGCATGCGCATTAGCGACTAATCGCTACGTTGCGAGAAAAAAATAACGAGCGAACAACTCGGAATGAGGGCCTATATGTATACTGCTGGTCACCAAAATGCTAAACTGTCCCACTATATACTGCTCACAATAATGCTGCACAGAGATAGTGTACTTGAAACAGAGCTGCAAGATACAGCAATGGCCTACGGTGCTGTACTATATGTATACTGCTGGTCACCAAAATGCTGCACTGTCCTACTATATACTGCTCACAATAATGCAGTACAGAGATAGTATACTTGACACAGAGCTGCAAGATACAGCAATGGCCTACTGTCCTTTACTATATGTATACTGCTGGTCACCGAAATTCTGCACTGATCTACTATATACTGCTCACAATAATGCAGCACAGAGATAGTATACTTGACACAGAGCTGCAAGATACAGCAATGGCCTACTGTACTATATGTATATTGCTGGTCACCAAAATCCTGCACTGTCCTGCTATATACTGCTCACAATAATGCAGCACAGAGATAGTATACTTGACACAGAGCTGCAAGATACAGCAATGGCCTACTGTACTGTACTATATGTATACTGCTGGTCACCAAAATGCTGCACTGTCCTACTATATACTGCTCACAATAATGCAGCACAAAGATAGTATACTTGACACAGAGCTGCAAGATACAGCAATGGCCTACTGTACTATATGTATAGAGCTGGTCACCAAAATCCTGCACTGTCCTGCAATATACTGCTCACAATAATGCAGCATAGAGATAGTATACTTGACACATAGCTTCAAGATACAGCAATGGCCTACTGTACTTAACTATACGTATACTGCTGGTCACCAAAAAGCTACACTGTCCTACTATATACTGCTCACTATAATGCAGCACAGAGATAGTATACTTGACACAGAGCTGCAAGATACAGCAATGGCCTACTGTACTGTACTATATGTATACTGCTGGTCACCAAAATCCTGCAATGTCCTACTATACACTGCTCACAATAATGCAGCACAGAGATAGTATACTTGACCCAGAGCTACAAGTTACAGCAATGGCCTAATGTACTGTATTATATGTGTACAGCTGGCCACCAAAATGCTGCACTGTCCTTCTATAAACTGCTCACAATAATGCAGCACAGAGATAGTATACTTGACACAGAGTTGCAAGATACAGCAATGGCCTACTGTACTGTACTATATGTATACTGCTGGTCACCAAAATGCTGCACTGTCCTACTATAAACTGCTCATAATTATACAGCACAGAGATAGTATACTAAACACACAGCAGCAAGATACAGCAATGGCCTACTGTACTGTAATATATGTATACTGCTGGTCACCAAAATCCTGCACTGTCCTACTATATACTGCTCACAATAATGCAGCACAGAGGTAGTATACTTGTCACAGAGCTGCAAGATACAGCAATGGCCTACTGTACTGTACTATATGTATACGGCTGGTCACAAAATGCTGCACTGTCCTACTATATACTGCTCACAATAATGCTGCACAGAGATTGCATACTTGACACAGAGCTGCAAAATACAGCAATGGCCTACTGTACTGTACTATATGTATACTGCCTGTCACCAAAATGCTGCACTGTCCTACTATATACTGCTCACAATAATGCAGCACAGTAATAGTATTCTTGACACAGAGCAGCAAGATACAGCAATGGCCTACTGTCCTTTACTATATGTATACTGCTGGTCACCGAAATTCTGCACTGACCTACTATATATTGCTCACAATAATGCAGCACAGAGATAGTATACTTGACACAGAGCTGCAAGATACAGCAATGGCTTATTGTACTATATGTATACTGCTGGTCACCAAAATGCTGCAATATCCTACTATATACTGCTCACAATAATGCAGCACAGTAATGGTATACTTGACACAGAGCTGCAAGATACAGCAATGGCCTACTGCACTGTACTATGGTGGTCATTCCGAGTTGTTCGCTCGCAATCTGCTTTTAGCAGCTTTGCACACGCTAAGCCGCCGCCTACTGGGAGTGAATCTTAGCTTATCAAAATTGCGAACGAAAGATTCTCAAAATTGTGCATAGACACTTCTTAGCAGTTTCTGAGTAGCTCCACACTTACTCGGCATCTACGAACAGTTCAGTGCTTGTCGTTCCTGGTTTGACGTCACAAACACACCCAGCGTTCGCCCAGACACTCCTCCGTTTCTACAGCCACTACCGCGTTTTTTCCAGAAACTGTAGCATTTTTTCACACACACCCATAAAACGGCCAGTTACCGCCCAGAAACAACCACTTCCTGTCAATCACATTACGATCACCAGAACGAAGAAAAAACCTCGTAATGCCGCGAGTAAATTACCTAACTGCATAGCAAATTTACTTGGCGCAGTCGCACCGCGGACATTGCGCATGCGCATTAGCGACTAATCGCTCCGTTGCGAGAAAAAAATAACGAGCGAACAACTCGGAATGAGGGCCTATATGTATACTGCTGGTCACCAAAATGCTAAACTGTCCCACTATATACTGCTCACAATAATGCTGCACAGAGATAGTGTACTTGAAACAGAGCTGCAAGATACAGCAATGGCCTACGGTGCTGTACTATATGTATACTGCTGGTCACCAAAATGCTGCACTGTCCTACTATATACTGCTCACAATAATGCAGTACAGAGATAGTATACTTGACACAGAGCTGCAAGATACAGCAATGGCCTACTGTCCTTTACTATATGTATACTGCTGGTCACCGAAATTCTGCACTGATCTACTACATACTGCTCACAATAATGCAGCACAGAGATAGTATACTTGACACAGAGCTGCAAGATACAGCAATGGCCTACTGTACTATATGTATATTGCTGGTCACCAAAATCCTGCACTGTCCTGCTATATACTGCTCACAATAATGCAGCACAGAGATAGTATACTTGACACAGAGCTGCAAGATACAGCAATGGCCTACTATACTGTACTATATGTATACTGCTGGTCACCAAAATGCTGCACTGTCCTACTATATACTGCTCACAATAATGCAGCACAAAGATAGTATACTTGACACAGAGCTGCAAGATACAGCAATGGCCTACTGTACTATATGTATAGAGCTGGTCACCAAAATCCTGCACTGTCCTGCAATATACTGCTCACAATAATGCAGCATAGAGATAGTATACTTGACACATAGCTTCAAGATACAGCAATGGCCTACTGTACTTAACTATACGTATACTGCTGGTCACCAAAAAGCTACACTGTCCTACTATATACTGCTCACTATAATGCAGCACAGAGATAGTATACTTGACACAGAGCTGCAAGATACAGCAATGGCCTACTGTACTGTACTATATGTATACTGCTGGTCACCAAAATCCTGCAATGTCCTACTATATACTGCTCACAATAATGCAGCACAGAGATAGTATACTTGACCCAGAGCTACAAGTTACAGCAATGGCCTAATGTACTGTATTATATGTGTACAGCTGGCCACCAAAATGCTGCACTGTCCTTCTATAAACTGCTCACAATAATGCAGCACAGAGATAGTATACTTGACACAGAGCAGCAAGATACAGCAATGGCCTACTGTACTGTACTATATGAATACTTCTGGTCACCAAAATGCTGCAATGTCCTACTATATACTGCTCACAATAATGCAGCACAGAGATAGTATACTTGACACAGAGCAGCAAGGTACAGCAATGGCCTACTGTACTGTATGTATACTGCTGGTCACCAAAATGCTGCAATATCCTACTATATACTGCTCACAATAATGCAGCACAGTAATAGTATACTTGACACAGAGCTGCAAGATACAGCAATGGCCTACTGTACTGTACTATGGTGGTCATTCCAAGTTGTTCGCTCGCAATCTGCTTTTAGCAGCTTTGCACACGCTAAGCCGCCGCCTACTGGGAGTGAATCTTAGCTTATCAAAATTGCGAACGAAAGATTCTCAAAATTGCGAATAGACACTTCTTAGCAGTTTCTGAGTAGCTCCACACTTACTCGGCATCTGCGATCAGTTCAGTGCTTGTCATTCCTGGTTTGACATCACAAACACATCCAGCGTTCACCCAGACACTCCTCCGTTTCTACAGCCACTACCGCGTTTTTTCCAGAAACTGTAGCATTTTTTCACACACACCCATAAAACGTCCAGTTTCCGCCCAGAAACAACCACTTCCTGTCAATCACATTACGATCACCAGAACGAAGAAAAAACCTCGTAATGCCGCGAGTAAATTACCTAACTGCATAGCAAATTTACTTGGCGCCGTCGCACTGCGGACATTGCGCATGCGCATTAGCGACTAATCGCTCCGTTGTGAGAAAAAATAACGAGCGAACAACTCGGAATGAGGGCCTATATGTATACTGCTGGTCACCAAAATGTTGCACTGTCCTACTAAATACTGCTCACAATAATGCTGCACAGAGATAGTGTACTTGAAACAGAGCTGCAAGATACAGCAATGGCCTACGGTGCTGTACTATATGTATACTTCTGGTCACCAAAAAGCTGCACTGTCCTACTATATACTGCTCACTATAATGCAGCACAGAGATAGTATACTTGACACAGAGCTGCAAGATACAGCAATGGCCTACTGTCCTTAACTATATGTAAACTGCTGGTCACCAAAATAGCTGCACTGACCTACTATATACTGCTCACTATAATGCAGCACAGAGATAGTATACTTGACACAGAGCAGCAAGATACAGCAATGGCCTACTGTACTGTACTATATGAATACTTCTGGTCACCAAAATGCTGCACTGTCCTACTATATACAGCTCACAATAATGCAGCACAGAGATAGTATACTTGACACAGAGCTGCAAGATACAGCAATGGCCTACTGTACTGTACTATATGGATACTGCTGGTCACCAAAATCCTGCAATGTCCTACTATATACTGCTCACAATAATGCAGCACAGAGATAGTATACTTGACACAGAGCAAGGTACAGCAATGGCCTACTGTACTATATGTATACTGCTGGTCACCAAAATTCTGCACTGTCCTACTATATACTGCTCACAATAATGCAGCACAGAGATAGTATACTTGACACAGAGTTGCAAGATACAGCAATGGCCTACTGTACTGTACTATATGTATACTGCTGGTCACCAAAATGCTGCACTGTCCTACTATAAACTGCTCATAATTATACAGCACAGAGATAGTATACTAAACACACAGCAGCAAGATACAGCAATGGCCTACTGTACTGTAATATATGTATACTGCTGGTCACCAAAATCCTGCACTGTCCTACTATATACTGCTCACAATAATGCAGCACAGAGATAGTATACTTGTCACAGAGCTGCAAGATACAGCAATGGCATACTGTACTGTACTATATGTATACGGCTGGTCACAAAATGCTGCACTGTCCTACTATATACTGCTCACAATAATGCTGCACAGAGATTGCATACTTGACACAGAGCTGCAAAATACAGCAATGGCCTACTGTAGTGTACTATATGTATACTGCCTGTCACCAAAATGCTGCACTGTCCTACTATATACTGCTCACAATAATGCAGCACAGTAATAGTATTCTTGACACAGAGCAGCAAGATACAGCAATGGCCTACTGTCCTTTACTATATGTATACTGCTGGTCACCGAAATTCTGCACTGACCTACTATATATTGCTCACAATAATGCAGCACAGAGATAGTATACTTGACACAGAGCTGCAAGATACAGCAATGGCCTACTGTACTATATGTATACTGCTGGTCACCAAAATTCTGCACTGTCCTACTATATACTGCTCACAATAATGCAGCACAGAGATAGTATACTTGACACCGAGTTGCAAGATACAGCAATGGCCTACTGTACTGTACTATATGTATACTGCTGGTCACCAAAATGCTGCACTGTCCTACTATAAACTGCTCATAATTATACAGCACAGAGATAGTATACTAAACACACAGCAGCAAGATACAGCAATGGCCTACTGTACTGTAATATATGTATACTGCTGGTCACCAAAATCCTGCACTGTCCTACTATATACTGCTCACAATAATGCAGCACAGAGGTAGTATACTTGTCACAGAGCTGCAAGATACAGCAATGGCCTACTGTACTGTACTATATGTATACGGCTGGTCACAAAATGCTGCACTGTCCTACTATATACTGCTCACAATAATGCTGCACAGAGATTGCATACTTGACACAGAGCTGCAAAATACAGCAATGGCCTACTGTACTGTACTATATGTATACTGCCTGTCACCAAAATGCTGCACTGTCCTACTATATACTGCTCACAATAATGCAGCACAGTAATAGTATTCTTGACACAGAGCAGCAAGATACAGCAATGGCCTACTGTCCTTTACTATATGTATACTGCTGGTCACCGAATATCTGCACTGACCTACTATATATTGCTCACAATAATGCAGCACAGAGATAGTATACTTGACACAGAGCTGCAAGATACAGCAATGGCTTATTGTACTATATGTATACTGCTGGTCACCAAAATGCTGCAATATCCTACTATATACTGCTCACAATAATGCAGCACAGTAATGGTATACTTGACACAGAGCTGCAAGATACAGCAATGGCCTACTGTACTGTACTATGGTGGTCATTCCGAGTTGTTCGCTCGTAATCTGCTTTTAGCAGCTTTGCACACGCTAAGCCGCCGCCTACTGGGAGTGAATCTTAGCTTATCAAAATTGCGAACGAAAGATTCTCAAAATTGTGAATAGACACTTCTTAGCAGTTTCTGAGTAGCTCCACACTTACTCGGCATCTACGAACAGTTCAGTGCTTGTCGTTCCTGGTTTGACGTCACAAACACACCCAGCGTTCGCCCAGACACTCCTCCGTTTCTACAGCCACTACCGCGTTTTTTCCAGAAACTGTAGCATTTTTTCACACACACCCATAAAACGGCCAGTTACCGCCCAGAAACAACCACTTCCTGTCAATCACAATTCGATCACCAGAACGAAGAAAAAACCTCGTAATGCCGCGAGTAAATTACCTAACTGCATAGCAAATTTACTTGGCGCAGTCGCACCGCGGACATTGCGCATGCGCATTAGCGACTAATCGCTCCGTTGCGAGAAAAAAATAACGAGCGAACAACTCGGAATGAGGGCCTATATGTATACTGCTGGTCACCAAAATGCTAAACTGTCCCACTATATACTGCTCACAATAATGCTGCACAGAGATAGTGTACTTGAAACAGAGCTGCAAGATACAGCAATGGCCTACGGTGCTGTACTATATGTATACTGCTGGTCACCAAAATGCTGCACTGTCCTACTATATACTGCTCACAATAATGCAGTACAGAGATAGTATACTTGACACAGAGCTGCAAGATACAGCAATGGCCTACTGTCCTTTACTATATGTATACTGCTGGTCACCGAAATTCTGCACTGATCTACTATATACTGCTCACAATAATGCAGCACAGAGATAGTATACTTGACACAGAGCTGCAAGATACAGCAATGGCCTACTGCACTATATGTATTTTGCTGGTCACCAAAATCCTGCACTGTCCTGCTATATACTTCTCACAATTATGCAGCACAGAGATAGTATACTTGACACAGAGCTGCAAGATACAGCAATGGCCTACTGTACTGTACTATATGTATACTGCTGGTCACCAAAATGCTGCACTGTCCTACTATATACTGCTCACAATAATGCAGCACAAAGATAGTATACTTGACACAGAGCTGCAAGATACAGCAATGGCCTACTGTACTATATGTATAGAGCTGGTCACCAAAATCCTGCACTGTCCTGCAATATACTGCTCACAATAATGCAGCATAGAGATAGTATACTTGACACAGAGCTTCAAGATACAGCAATGGCCTACTGTACTTAACTATACGTATACTGCTGGTCACCAAAAAGCTACACTGTCCTACTATATACTGCTCACTATAATGCAGCACAGAGATAGTATACTAAACACACAGCAGCAAGATACAGCAATGGCCTACTGTACTGTAATATATGTATACTGCTGGTCACCAAAATCCTGCACTGTCCTACTATATACTGCTCACAATAATGCAGCACAGAGGTAGTATACTTGTCACAGAGCTGCAAGATACAGCAATGGCCTACTGTACTGTACTATATGTATACGGCTGGTCACAAAATGCTGCACTGTCCTACTATATACTGCTCACAATAATGCTGCACAGAGATTGCATACTTGACACAGAGCTGCAAAATACAGCAATGGCCTACTGTACTGTACTATATGTATACTGCCTGTCACCAAAATGCTGCACTGTCCTACTATATACTGCTCACAATAATGCAGCACAGTAATAGTATTCTTGACACAGAGCAGCAAGATACAGCAATGGCCTACTGTCCTTTACTATATGTATACTGCTGGTCACCGAAATTCTGCACTGATCTACTATATACTGCTCACAATAATGCAGCACAGAGATAGTATACTTGACACAGAGCTGCAAGATACAGCAATGGCCTACTGCACTATATGTATATTGCTGGTCACCAAAATCCTGCACTGTCCTGCTATATACTGCTCACAATAATGCAGCACAGAGATAGTATACTTGACACAGAGCTGCAAGATACAGCAATGGCCTACTGTACTGTACTATATGTGTACTGCTGGTCACCAAAATGCTGCACTGTCCTACTATATACTGCTCACAATAATGCAGCACAAAGATAGTATACTTGACACAGAGCTGCAAGATACAGCAATGGCCTACTGTACTATATGTATAGAGCTGGTCACCAAAATCCTGCACTGTCCTGCAATATACTGCTCACAATAATGCAGCATAGAGATAGTATACTTGACACATAGCTTCAAGATACAGCAATGGCCTACTGTACTTAACTATACGTATACTGCTGGTCACCAAAAAGCTGCACTGTCCTACTATATACTGCTCACTATAATGAAGCACAGAGATAGTATACTTGACACAGAGCTGCAAGATACAGCAATGGTCTACTATCCTTAACTATATGTAAACTGCTGGTCACCAAAATAGCTGCACTGTCCTACTATATACAGCTCACAATAATGCAGCACAGAGATAGTATACTTGACACAGAGTTGCAAGATACAGCAATGGCCTACTGTACTGTACTATATGTATACTGCTGGTCACCAAAATGCTGCACTGTCCCACTATATACTGCTCACAATAATGCAGCACAGAGATAGTATACTTGACACAGAGCTGCAAGATACAGCAATGGCCTACTGTACTGTACTATATGTATACTGCAGGTCACCAAAATGCTGCACTGTCCTACTATAAACTGCTCATAATTATACAGCACAGAGATAGTATACTAAACACACAGCAGCAAGATACAGCAATGGCCTACTGTACTGTAATATATGTATACTGCTGGTCACCAAAATCCTGCACTGTCCTACTATATACTGCTCACAATAATGCAGCACAGAGGTAGTATACTTGTCACAGAGCTACAAGATACAGCAATGGCCTACTGTACTGTACTATATGTATACGGCTGGTCACAAAATGCTGCACTGTCCTACTATATACTGCTCACAATAATGCTGCACAGAGATTGCATACTTGACACAGAGCTGCAAAATACAGCAATGGCCTACTGTACTGTACTATATGTATACTGCCTGTCACCAAAATGCTGCACTGTCCTACTATATACTGCTCACAATAATGCAGCACAGTAAAAGTATTCTTGACACAGAGCAGCAAGATACAGCAATGGCCTACTGTCCTTTACTATATGTATACTGCTGGTCACCGAAATTCTGCACTGACCTACTATATATTGCTCACAATAATGCAGCACAGAGATAGTATACTTGACACAGAGCTTCAAGATACAGCAATGGCTTATTGTACTATATGTATACTGCTGGTCACCAAAATGCTGCAATATCCTTCTATATACTGCTCACAATAATGCAGCACAGTAATGGTATACTTGACACAGAGCTGCAAGATACAGCAATGGCCTACTGTACTGTACTATGGTGGTCATTCCGAGTTGTTCGCTCGCAATCTGCTTTTAGCAGCTTTGCACACGCTAAGCTGCCGCCTACTGGGAGTGAATCTTAGCTTATCAAAATTGCGAACGAAAGATTCTCAAAATTGTGAATAGACACTTCTTAGCAGTTTCTGAGTAGCTCCACACTTACTCGGCATCTACGAACAGTTCAGTGCTTGTCGTTCCTGGTTTGACGTCACAAACACACCCAGCGTTCGCCCAGACACTCCTCCGTTTCTACAGCCACTACCGCGTTTTTTCCAGAAACTGTAGCATTTTTTCACACACACCCATAAAACGGCCAGTTACCGCCCAGAAACAACCACTTCCTGTCAATCACATTACGATCACAAGAACGAAGAAAAAACCACGTAATGCCGCGAGTAAATTACCTAACTGCATAGCAAATTTACTTGGCGCAGTCGCACCGCGGACATTGCGCATGCGCATTAGCGACTAATCGCTCCGTTACGAGAAAAAAATAACGAGCGAACTCGGAATGAGGGCCTATATGTATACTGCTGGTCACCAAAATGCTAAACTGTCCCACTATATACTGCTCACAATAATGCTGCACAGAGATAGTGTACTTGAAACAGAGCTGCAAGATACAGCAATGGCCTACGGTGCTGTACTATATGTATACTGCTGGTCACCAAAATGCTGCACTGTCCTACTATATACTGCTCACAATAATGCAGTACAGAGATAGTATACTTGACACAGAGCTGCAAGATACAGCAATGGCCTACTGTCCTTTAATATATGTATACTGCTGGTCACCGAAATTCTGCACTGATCTACTATATACTGCTCACAATAATGCAGCACAGAGATAGTATACTTGACACAGAGCTGCAAGATACAGCAATGGCCTACTGTACTATATGTATATTGCTGGTCACCAAAATCCTGCACTGTCCTGCTATATACTGCTCACAATAATGCAGCACAGAGATAGTATACTTGACACAGAGCTGCAAGATACAGCAATGGCCTACTGTACTGTACTATATGTATACTGCTGGTCACCAAAATGCTGCACTGTCCTTCTATAAACTGCTCACAATAATGCAGCACAGAGATAGTATACTTGACACAGAGCAGCAAGATACAGCAATGGCCTACTGTACTGTACTATATGAATACTTCTGGTCACCAAAATGCTGCAATGTCCTACTATATACTGCTCACAATAATGCAGCACAGAGATAGTATACTTGACACAGAGCAGCAAGGTACAGCAATGGCCTACTGTACTATATGTATACTGCTGGTCTCCAAAATGCTGCAATATCCTACTATATACTGCTCACAATAATGCAGCACAGTAATAGTATACTTGACACAGAGCTGCAAGATACAGCAATGGCCTACTGTACTGTACTATGGTGGTCATTCCAAGTTGTTCGCTCGCAATCTGCTTTTAGCAGCTTTGCACACGCTAAGCCGCCGCCTACTGGGAGTTAATCTTAGCTTATCAAAATTGCGAACGAAAGATTCTCAAAATTGCGAATAGACACTTCTTAGCAGTTTCTGAGTAGCTCCACACTTACTCGGCATCTGCGATCAGTTCAGTGCTTGTCATTCCTGGTTTGACATCACAAACACATCCAGCGTTCACCCAGACACTCCTCCGTTTCTACAGCCACTACCGCGTTTTTTCCAGAAACTGTAGCGTTTTTTCACACACACCCATAAAACGTCCAGTTTCCGCCCAGAAACAACCACTTCCTGTCAATCACATTACGATCACCAGAACGAAGAAAAAACCTCGTAATGCTGCGAGTAAATTACCTAACTGCATAGCAAATTTACTTGGCGCCGTCGCACTGCGGACATTGCGCATGCGGATTAGCGACTAATCGCTCCGTTGTGAGAAAAAATAACGAGCGAACAACTCGGAATGAGAGCCTATATGTATACTGCTGGTCACCAAAATGCTGCACTGTCCCACTAATTACTGCTCACAATAATGCTGCACAGAGATAGTGTACTTGAAACAGAGCTGCAAGATACAGCAATGGCCTACGGTGCTGTACTATATGTATACTTCTGGTCACCAAAAAGCTGCACTGTCCTACTATATACTGCTCACTATAATGCAGCACAGAGATAGTATACTTGACACAGAGCTGCAAGATACAGCAATGGCCTACTGTACTTAACTATACGTATACTGCTGGTCACCAAAATAGCTGCACTGACCTACTATATACTGCTCACTATAATGCAGCACAGAGATAGTATACTTGACACAGAGCAGCAAGATAGAACAATGGCCTACTGTCCTTTACTATATGTATACTGCTGGTCACCGAAATTCTGCACTGACCTACTATATACTGCTCACAATAATGCAGCAAAGAAATAGTATACTTGACACAGAGCTGCAAGATACAGCAATGGCCTACTGTACTATATGTATACTGCTGGTTACCAAAATCCTGCACTGTCCTACTATATACTGCTCACAATAATGCAGCAATAAAGATAGTATACTTGACACAGAGCAGCAAGATACAGCAATGGCCTACTGTACTGTACTATATGAATACTTTTGGTCACCAAAATGCTGCACTGTCCTACTATATACAGCTCACAATAATGCAGCACAGAGATAGTATACTTGACACAGAGCTGCAAGATACAGCAATGGCCTACTGTACTGTACTATATGTATACTGCTGGTCACCAAAATTCTGCACTGTCCTACTATATACTGCTCACAATAATGCAGCACAGAGGTAGTATACTTGTCACAGAGCTGCAAGATACAGCAATGGCCTACTGTACTGTACTATATGTATACTGCTGGTCACAAAATTCTGCACTGTCCTACTATATACTGCTCACAATAATGCAGCACAGAGATAGTATACTTGACACAGAGCTGCAAGATACAGCAATGGCCTACTGTACTATATGTATATTGCTGGTCACCAAAATCCTGCAATGTCCTACTATATACTGCTCACAATAATGCAGCACAGAAGTAGTATACTTGTCAAAGAGCTGCAAGATACAGCAATAGCCTACTGTACTGTACTATATGTATACTGCTGGTCACCAAAATGCTGCAATATCCTACTATATACTGCTCACAATAATGCAGCACAGAAATAGTATACTTGACACAGAGCTGCAAGATACAGCAATGACCTACTGTACTGTACTATTTGTATACAGCTGGTCACCAAAATGCTGCACTGTCCTTCTCTAAACTGCTCACAATAATGCTGCACAGAGATAGTGTACTTGACACAGAGCTGCAAGATACAGCAATGGCCTACTGTACTGTACTATATGTATACTGCATGTCACCAAAATGCTGCACTGGCCTACTATTTACTGCTCAAAATAATGTAGCACAGAGATAGTATACTTGACACAGAGCAGCAAGATAGAACAATGGCCTACTGTCCTTTACTATATGTATACTGCAGGTCACCGAAATTCTGCACTGACCTACTGTATACTGCTCACAATAATGCAGCGCAGAAATAGTATACTTGACACAGAACTGCAAGGTACAGCAATGGCCTACTGTACTATATGTATACTGCTGGTCACCAAAATCCTGCACTGTCCTACTATATACTGCTCACAATAATGCAGCACAGAGATAGTATACTTGACACAGAGTGCAAAAGATACAGCAATTGCCTACTGTACAGTACAATATGTACATTGCTGGTCACCAAAATGCTGCACTGTCCTACTATATACTGCTCACAATAATGCAGCACAGAAATAGTATACTTGACACAGAGCAGCAAGATACAGCAATGGCCTACTGTACTGTACTATATGAATACTTCTGGTCACCAAAATGCTGCACTGTCCTACTTTATACTGCTCACAATAATGCAGCACAGAGATAGTATACTTGACACAGAGCAGCAAGATAGAACAATGGCCTACTGTCCTTAACTATATGTATACTGCTGGTCACCGAAATTCTGCACTGACCTACTATATACTGCTCACAATAATGCAGCAAAGAAATAGTATACTTGACACAGAGCTGCAAGATACAGCAATGGCCTACTGTACTATATGTATACTGCTGGTTACCAAAATCCTGCACTGTCCTACTATATACTGCTCACAATAATGCAGCACAGAGGTAGTATACTTGTCACAGAGCTGCAAGATACAGCAATGGCCTACTGTACTGTACTATATGTATACGGCTGGTCACAAAATGCTGCACTGTCCTACTATATACTGCTCACAATAATGCTGCACAGAGATTGCATACTTGACACAGAGCTGCAAAATACAGCAATGGCCTACTGTACTGTACTATATGTATACTGCCTGTCACCAAAATGCTGCACTGTCCTACTATATACTGCTCACAATAATGCAGCACAGTAATAGTATTCTTGACACAGAGCAGCAAGATACAGCAATGGCCTACTGTCCTTTACTATATGTATACTGCTGGTCACCGAAATTCTGCACTGATCTACTATATACTGCTCACAATAATGCAGCACAGAGATAGTATACTTGACACAGAGCTGCAAGATACAGCAATGGCCTACTGCACTATATGTATATTGCTGGTCACCAAAATCCTGCACTGTCCTGCTATATACTGCTCACAATAATGCAGCACAGAGATAGTATACTTGACACAGAGCTGCAAGATACAGCAATGGCCTACTGTACTGTACTATATGTATACTGCTGGTCACCAAAATGCTGCACTGTCCTACTATATACTGCTCACAATAATGCAGCACAAAGATAGTATACTTGACACAGAGCTGCAAGATACAGCAATGGCCTACTGTACTATATGTATAGAGCTGGTCACCAAAATCCTGCACTGTCCTGCAATATACTGCTCACAATAATGCAGCATAGAGATAGTATACTTGACACATAGCTTCAAGATACAGCAATGGCCTACTGTACTTAACTATACGTATACTGCTGGTCACCAAAAAGCTGCACTGTCCTACTATATACTGCTCACTATAATGAAGCACAGAGATAGTATACTTGACACAGAGCTGCAAGATACAGCAATGGTCTACTATCCTTAACTATATGTAAACTGCTGGTCACCAAAATAGCTGCACTGTCCTACTATATACAGCTCACAATAATGCAGCACAGAGATAGTATACTTGACACAGAGTTGCAAGATACAGCAATGGCCTACTGTACTGTACTATATGTATACTGCTGGTCACCAAAATGCTGCACTGTCCCACTATATACTGCTCACAATAATGCAGCACAGAGATAGTATACTTGACACAGAGCTGCAAGATACAGCAATGGCCTACTGTACTGTACTATATGTATACTGCAGGTCACCAAAATGCTGCACTGTCCTACTATAAACTGCTCATAATTATACAGCACAGAGATAGTATACTAAACACACAGCAGCAAGATACAGCAATGGCCTACTGTACTGTAATATATGTATACTGCTGGTCACCAAAATCCTGCACTGTCCTACTATATACTGCTCACAATAATGCAGCACAGAGGTAGTATACTTGTCACAGAGCTACAAGATACAGCAATGGCCTACTGTACTGTACTATATGTATACGGCTGGTCACAAAATGCTGCACTGTCCTACTATATACTGCTCACAATAATGCTGCACAGAGATTGCATACTTGACACAGAGCTGCAAAATACAGCAATGGCCTACTGTACTGTACTATATGTATACTGCCTGTCACCAAAATGCTGCACTGTCCTACTATATACTGCTCACAATAATGCAGCACAGTAAAAGTATTCTTGACACAGAGCAGCAAGATACAGCAATGGCCTACTGTCCTTTACTATATGTATACTGCTGGTCACCGAAATTCTGCACTGACCTACTATATATTGCTCACAATAATGCAGCACAGAGATAGTATACTTGACACAGAGCTTCAAGATACAGCAATGGCTTATTGTACTATATGTATACTGCTGGTCACCAAAATGCTGCAATATCCTTCTATATACTGCTCACAATAATGCAGCACAGTAATGGTATACTTGACACAGAGCTGCAAGATACAGCAATGGCCTACTGTACTGTACTATGGTGGTCATTCCGAGTTGTTCGCTCGCAATCTGCTTTTAGCAGCTTTGCACACGCTAAGCCGCCGCCTACTGGGAGTGAATCTTAGCTTATCAAAATTGCGAACGAAAGATTCTCAAAATTGTGAATAGACACTTCTTAGCAGTTTCTGAGTAGCTCCACACTTACTCGGCATCTACGAACAGTTCAGTGCTTGTCGTTCCTGGTTTGACGTCACAAACACACCCAGCGTTCGCCCAGACACTCCTCCGTTTCTACAGCCACTACCGCGTTTTTTCCAGAAACTGTAGCATTTTTTCACACACACCCATAAAACGGCCAGTTACCGCCCAGAAACAACCACTTCCTGTCAATCACATTACGATCACAAGAACGAAGAAAAAACCACGTAATGCCGCGAGTAAATTACCTAACTGCATAGCAAATTTACTTGGCGCAGTCGCACCGCGGACATTGCGCATGCGCATTAGCGACTAATCGCTCCGTTACGAGAAAAAAATAACGAGCGAACTCGGAATGAGGGCCTATATGTATACTGCTGGTCACCAAAATGCTAAACTGTCCCACTATATACTGCTCACAATAATGCTGCACAGAGATAGTGTACTTGAAACAGAGCTGCAAGATACAGCAATGGCCTACGGTGCTGTACTATATGTATACTGCTGGTCACCAAAATGCTGCACTGTCCTACTATATACTGCTCACAATAATGCAGTACAGAGATAGTATACTTGACACAGAGCTGCAAGATACAGCAATGGCCTACTGTCCTTTAATATATGTATACTGCTGGTCACCGAAATTCTGCACTGATCTACTATATACTGCTCACAATAATGCAGCACAGAGATAGTATACTTGACACAGAGCTGCAAGATACAGCAATGGCCTACTGTACTATATGTATATTGCTGGTCACCAAAATCCTGCACTGTCCTGCTATATACTGCTCACAATAATGCAGCACAGAGATAGTATACTTGACACAGAGCTGCAAGATACAGCAATGGCCTACTGTACTGTACTATATGTATACTGCTGGTCACCAAAATGCTGCACTGTCCTTCTATAAACTGCTCACAATAATGCAGCACAGAGATAGTATACTTGACACAGAGCAGCAAGATACAGCAATGGCCTACTGTACTGTACTATATGAATACTTCTGGTCACCAAAATGCTGCAATGTCCTACTATATACTGCTCACAATAATGCAGCACAGAGATAGTATACTTGACACAGAGCAGCAAGGTACAGCAATGGCCTACTGTACTATATGTATACTGCTGGTCTCCAAAATGCTGCAATATCCTACTATATACTGCTCACAATAATGCAGCACAGTAATAGTATACTTGACACAGAGCTGCAAGATACAGCAATGGCCTACTGTACTGTACTATGGTGGTCATTCCAAGTTGTTCGCTCGCAATCTGCTTTTAGCAGCTTTGCACACGCTAAGCCGCCGCCTACTGGGAGTGAATCTTAGCTTATCAAAATTGCGAACGAAAGATTCTCAAAATTGCGAATAGACACTTCTTAGCAGTTTCTGAGTAGCTCCACACTTACTCGGCATCTGCGATCAGTTCAGTGCTTGTCATTCCTGGTTTGACATCACAAACACATCCAGCGTTCACCCAGACACTCCTCCGTTTCTACAGCCACTACCGCGTTTTTTCCAGAAACTGTAGCGTTTTTTCACACACACCCATAAAACGTCCAGTTTCCGCCCAGAAACAACCACTTCCTGTCAATCACATTACGATCACCAGAACGAAGAAAAAACCTCGTAATGCTGCGAGTAAATTACCTAACTGCATAGCAAATTTACTTGGCGCCGTCGCACTGCGGACATTGCGCATGCGGATTAGCGACTAAACGCTCCGTTGTGAGAAAAAATAACGAGCGAACAACTCGGAATGAGAGCCTATATGTATACTGCTGGTCACCAAAATGCTGCACTGTCCCACTAATTACTGCTCACAATAATGCTGCACAGAGATAGTGTACTTGAAACAGAGCTGCAAGATACAGCAATGGCCTACGGTGCTGTACTATATGTATACTTCTGGTCACCAAAAAGCTGCACTGTCCTACTATATACTGCTCACTATAATGCAGCACAGAGATAGTATACTTGACACAGAGCTGCAAGATACAGCAATGGCCTACTGTACTTAACTATACGTATACTGCTGGTCACCAAAATAGCTGCACTGACCTACTATATACTGCTCACTATAATGCAGCACAGAGATAGTATACTTGACACAGAGCAGCAAGATAGAACAATGGCCTACTGTCCTTTACTATATGTATACTGCTGGTCACCGAAATTCTGCACTGACCTACTATATACTGCTCACAATAATGCAGCAAAGAAATAGTATACTTGACACAGAGCTGCAAGATACAGCAATGGCCTACTGTACTATATGTATACTGCTGGTTACCAAAATCCTGCACTGTCCTACTATATACTGCTCACAATAATGCAGCAATAAAGATAGTATACTTGACACAGAGCAGCAAGATACAGCAATGGCCTACTGTACTGTACTATATGAATACTTTTGGTCACCAAAATGCTGCACTGTCCTACTATATACAGCTCACAATAATGCAGCACAGAGATAGTATACTTGACACAGAGCTGCAAGATACAGCAATGGCCTACTGTACTGTACTATATGTATACTGCTGGTCACCAAAATTCTGCACTGTCCTACTATATACTGCTCACAATAATGCAGCACAGAGGTAGTATACTTGTCACAGAGCTGCAAGATACAGCAATGGCCTACTGTACTGTACTATATGTATACTGCTGGTCACAAAATTCTGCACTGTCCTACTATATACTGCTCACAATAATGCAGCACAGAGATAGTATACTTGACACAGAGCTGCAAGATACAGCAATGGCCTACTGTACTATATGTATATTGCTGGTCACCAAAATCCTGCAATGTCCTACTATATACTGCTCACAATAATGCAGCACAGAAGTAGTATACTTGTCAAAGAGCTGCAAGATACAGCAATAGCCTACTGTACTGTACTATATGTATACTGCTGGTCACCAAAATGCTGCAATATCCTACTATATACTGCTCACAATAATGCAGCACAGAAATAGTATACTTGAAACAGAGCTGCAAGATACAGCAATGACCTACTGTACTGTACTATTTGTATACAGCTGGTCACCAAAATGCTGCACTGTCCTTCTCTAAACTGCTCACAATAATGCTGCACAGAGATAGTGTACTTGACACAGAGCTGCAAGATACAGCAATGGCCTACTGTACTGTACTATATGTATACTGCATGTCACCAAAATGCTGCACTGTCCTACTATTTACTGCTCAAAATAATGTAGCACAGAGATAGTATACTTGACACAGAGCAGCAAGATAGAACAATGGCCTACTGTCCTTTACTATATGTATACTGCAGGTCACCGAAATTCTGCACTGACCTACTGTATACTGCTCACAATAATGCAGCACAGAAATAGTATACTTGACACAGAACTGCAAGATACAGCAATGGCCTACTGTACTATATGTATACTGCTGGTCACCAAAATCCTGCACTGTCCTACTATATACTGCTCACAATAATGCAGCACAGAGATAGTATACTTGACACAGAGTGCAAAAGATACAGCAATTGCCTACTGTACAGTACAATATGTACATTGCTGGTCACCAAAATGCTGCACTGTCCTACTATATACTGCTCACAATAATGCAGCACAGAAATAGTATACTTGACACAGAGCAGCAAGATACAGCAATGGCCTACTGTACTGTACTATATGAATACTTCTGGTCACCAAAATGCTGCACTGTCCTACTTTATACTGCTCACAATAATGCAGCACAGAGATAGTATACTAAACCCAGAGCAGCAAGATACAGCAATGGCCTACTGTACTGTAATATATGTATACTGCTGGTCACCAAAATGCTCCACTGTCCTACTATATACTGCTCACAATAATGCTGCACAGAGGTAGTATACTTGTCACAGAGCTGCAAGATACAGCAATGGCCTACTGTACTGTACTATATGTATACTTCTGGTCACAAAATGCTGCACTGTCCTACTATATACTGCTCACAATAATGCTGCACAGAGATTGCATACTTGGCACAGAGCTGCAAAATACAGCAATGGCCTACTGTACTGTACTATATGTATACTGCTGGACACCAAAATTCTGCACTGTCCTACTATATACTGCTCACAATAATGCTGCACAGAGATTGCATACTTGACACAGAGCTGCAAAATACAGCAATGGCCTACTGTACTGTATTATATGTATACTGCTGGTCACCAAAATTCTGCACTGTCCTACTATATACTGCTCACAATAATGCAGCACAGACATAGTATACTTGACACAGAGCTGTAAGATACAGCAATGGCCTACTGTACGGTATTATATGTATACAGCTGGTCACCAAAATGCTGCACTGTCCTTCTATAAACGTCTCACAATAATGCAGCACAGAGATAGTATACTTAAACAGAGCTGCAAGATACAGCAATGGCCTACTATACTATATGTATACTGCTGGTCACCAAAATCCTGCACTGTCCTACTATATACTGCTCACAATAATGCAGCACAGAGATAGTATACTTGACACAGAGTTGCAAGATACAGCAATGTCCTACTGTACTGTACTATGGTGGTCATTCCGAGTTGTTCGCTCGCAATCTGCTTTTAGCAGCTTTGCACACGCTAAGCCGCCGCCTACTGGGAGTGAATCTTAGCTTATCAAAATTGCGAATAAAAGATTCTCAAAATTGCGAATAGACACTTCTTAGCAGTTTCTGAGTAGCTCCACACTTACTCGGCATCTGCGAACAGTTCAGTGCTTGTCGTTCCTGGTTTGACGTCACAAACACACCCAGCGTTCGCCCAGACACTCCTCCGTTTCTACAGCCACTACCGCGTTTTTTCCAGAAACTGTAGCGTTTTTTCACACACACCCATAAAACGGCCAGTTACCGCCCAGAAACAAACACTTCCTGTCAATCACATTACGATCACCAGAACGAAGAAAAAACCTCGTAATGCCGCGAGTAAATTATCTAACTGCATAGCAAATTTACTTGGCGCAGTCGCACTGCAGACATTGCGCATGCGCATTAGCGACTAATCGCTCCGTTGCGAGAAAAAAATAATGAGCGAACAACTCGGAATGAGGGCCTATATGTATACTGCTGGTCACCAAAATGCTGCACTGTCCCACTATATACTGCTCACAATAATGCTGCACAGAGATAGTGTACTTGAAACAGAGCTGCAAGATACAGCAATGGCCTACGGTGCTGTACTATATGTATACTGCTGGTCACCAAAATGCTGCACTGTCCTACTATATACTGCTCACAATAATGCAGTACAGAGATAGTATACTTGACACAGAGCTGCAAAATACAGCAATGGCCTACTGTCCTTTACTATATGTATACTGCTGGTCACCGAAATTCTGCACTGACCTAATATATACTGCTCACAATAATGCAGCACAGAGATAGTATACTTGACACAGAGCTGCAAGATATAGCAATGGCCTACTGTACTGTACTATATGTACACTGCTGGTCACCAAAATGCTGCACTGTCCTACAATATACTGCTCACAATAATGCAGCACAAAGATAGTATACTTGACACAGAGCTGCAAGATACAGCAATGTCCTACTGTACTGTACTATATGTACACTGCTGGTCACCAAAATGCTGCACTGTCCTACAATATACTGCTCACAATAATGCAGCACAAAGATAGTATACTTGACACAGAGCTGCAAGATACAGCAATGGCCTACTGTACTATATGTATAGTGCTGGTCACCAAAATCCTGCACTGTCCTGCTATATACTGCTCACAATAATGCAGCACAGAGATAGTATACTTGACACATAGCTTCAAGATACAGCAATGGCCTACTGTACTTAACTATACGTATACTGCTGGTTACCAAAAAGCTGCACTGTCCTACTATATACTGCTCACTATAATGCAGCACAGAGATAGTATACTTGACACAGAGCTGCAAGATACAGCAATGGCCTACTGTACTGTACTATATGTATACTGCTGGTCACCAAAATCCTGCAATGTCCTACTATATACTGCTCACAATAATGCAGCACAGAGATAGTATACTTGACCCAGAGCTACAAGTTACAGCAATGGCCTAATGTACTGTATTATATGTATACAGCTGGTCACCAAAATGCTGCACTGTCCTTCTATAAACTGCTCACAATAATGCAGCACAGAGATAGTATACTTGACACAGAGCAGCAAGATACAGCAATGGCCTACTGTACTGTACTATATGAATATTTCTGGTCGCCAAAATTCTGCACTGTCCTACTATATACAGCTCACAATAATGCAGCACAGAGATAGTATACTTGACACAGAGCTGCAAGATACAGCAATGGCCTACTGTACTGTACTATATGTATACTGCTGGTCACCAAAATGCTGCAATAACCTACTATATACTGCTCACAATAATGCAGCACAGAGATAGTATACTTGACACAGATCTGCAAGATACAGCAATGGCCTACTGTACTGTACTATATGTAAACTGCTGGTCACCAAAATCCTGATGTGTCCTACAATATACTGCTCACAATAATGCAGCACAGAGATAGTATACTTGACACAGAGCTGCAAGATACAGCAATGGCCTACTGTACTGTACTATATGTATACTGCTGGTCACCAAAATCCTGCAATGTCCTACAATATACTGCTCACAATAATGCAGCACAGAGATAGTATACTTGACACAGAGCAGCAAGGTACAGCAATGGCCTACTGTACAATATGTATACTGCTGGTCACCAAAAAGCTGCACTGTCCTACTATATACTGCTCACTATAATGCAGCACAGAGATAGTATACTTGACACAGAGCTGCAAGATACAGCAATGGCCTACTGTACTGTACTATATGTATACTGCTGGTCACCAAAATCCTGCAATGTCCTACTATATACTGCTCACAATAATGCAGCACAGAGATAGTATACTTGACCCAGAGCTACAAGTTACAGCAATGGCCTAATGTACTGTATTATATGTATACAGCTGGTCACCAAAATGCTGCACTGTCCTTCTATAAACTGCTCACAATAATGCAGCACAGAGATAGTATACTTGACCCAGAGCTACAAGTTACAGCAATAGCCTAATTTACTGTGTTATATGTATACAGCTGGTCACCAAAATGCTGCACTGTCCTTCTATAAACTGCTCACAATTATGCAGCACAGAGATAGTATACTTGACACAGAGCAGCAAGATACAGCAATGGCCTACTGTACTGTACTATATGAATACTTCTGGTCACCAAAATGCTGCACTGTCCTACTATATACAGCTCACAATAATGCAGCACAGAGATAGTATACTTGACACAGAGCTGCAAGATACAGCAATGGCCTACTGTACTGTACTATATGTATACTGCTGGTCACCAAAATCCTGAAATGTCCTACTATATACTGCTCACAATAATGCAGCACAGAGATAGTATACTTGACACAGAGCAGCAAGGTACAGCAATGGCCTACTGTACTATATGTATACTGCTGGTCACCAAAATGCTGCACTGTCCTACTATAAACTGCTCACAATTATACAGCACATTGATAGTATACTAAACACACAGCAGCAAGATACAGCAATGGCCTACTGTACTGTAATATATGTATACTGCTGGTCACCAAAATCCTGCACTGTCCTAGTATATACTGCTCACAATAATGCAGCACAGAGGTAGTATACTTGACACAGAGTGCAAAAGATACAGCAATTGCCTACTGTACAGTACTATATGTATACTGCTGGTCACCAAAATGCTGCACTGTCCCACTATAAACTGCTTACAATAATGCTGCACAGAAATAGTGTACTTGACACAGAGCTGCAAGATACAGCAATGGCCTACTGTACTGTACTATATATATATACTGCAGGTCACCAAAATGCTGCACTGTCCTACTATATACTGCTCAAAATAATGTAGCACAGAGATAGTATACTTGACACAGAGCAGCAAGATAGAACAATGGCCTACTGTCCTTTACTATATGTATACTGCTGGTCACCGAAATTCTGCGCTGACCTACTATATACTGCTCACAATAATGTAGCACAGAAATAGTATACTTGACACAGAGCTGCAAGATACAGCAATGGCCTACTGTACTATATGTATACTGCTGGTTACCAAAATCCTGCACTGTCCTACTATATACTGCTCACAATAATGCAGCACAAAGATAGTATACTTGACACAGAGCAGCAAGATACAGCAATGGCCTACTGTACTGTACTATATGTATACTGCTGGTCACCAAAATGCTGCAATATCCTACTATATACTGCTCACAATAATGCAGCACAGTAATAGTATACTTGACACAGAGCTGCAAGATACAGCAATGGCCTACTGTACTATACTATGGTGGTCATTCCGAGTTGTTCGCTCGCAATCTGCTTTTAGCAGCTTTGCACACGCTAAGCCGCCGCCTACTGGGAGTGAATCTTAGCTTATCAAAATTGCGAACGAAAGATTCTCAAAATTGCGAATAGACACTTCTTAGCAGTTTCTGAGTAGCTCCACACTTACTCAGCATCTGCGATCAGTTCAGTGCTTGTCGTTCCTGGTTTGACGTCACAAACACATCCAGCGTTCGCCCAGACACTCCTCCGTTTCTACAGCCACTACCGCGTATTTTCCAGAAACTTTAGCGTTTTTTCACACACACCCATAAAACGTCCAGTTTCCGCCCAGAAACAACCACTTCCTGTCAATCACATTAAGATCACCAGAACGAAGAAAAAACCTTGTAATGCCACGAGTAAATTACCTAACTGCATAGCAAATTTACTTGGCGCCGTCGCACTGCGGACATTGCGCATGCGCATTAGCGACTAATCGCTCCGTTGTGATAAAAAATAACGAGCGAACAACTCGGAATGAGGGCCTATATGTATACTGCTGGTCACCAAAATGTTGCACTGTCCCACTAAATACTGCTCACAATAATGCTGCACAGAGAAAGTGTACTTGAAACATTGAAACAGAGTTGCAAGATACAGCAATGGCCTACGGTGCTGTACTATATGTATACTTCTAGTCACCAAAAAGCTGCACTGTCCTACTATATACTGCTCACTATAATGCAGCACAGAGATAGTATACTTGACACAGAGCTGCAAGATACAGCAATGGCCTACTGTACTTAACTATACGTAAACTGCTGGTCACCAAAATAGCTGCACTGACCTACTATATACTGCTCACTATAATGCAGCACAGAGATAGTATACTTGACACAGAGCTGCAAGATACAGCAATGGCCTACTGTACTGTGCTATATGTATACTGCTGGTCACCAAAATCCTGCAATGTCCTACTATATACTGGTCACAATAATGCAGCACAGAGATAGTATACTTGACCCAGAGCTACAAGTTACAGCAATGGCCTAATGTACTGTATTATATGTATACAGCTGGTCACCAAAATGCTGCACTGTCCTTCTATAAACTGCTCACAATAATGCAGCACAGAGATAGTATACTTGACACAGAGCAGCAAGATACAGCAATGGCCTACTGTACTGTACTATATGAATACTTCTGGTCACCAAAATGCTGCACTGTCCTACTATATACAGCTCACAATAATGCAGCACAGAGATAGTATACTTGACACAGAGCTGCAAGATACAGCAATGGCCTACTGTACTGTACTATATGTATACTGCTGGTCACCAAAATCCTGAAATGTCCTACTATATACTGCTCACAATAATGCAGCACAGAGATAGTATACTTGACACAGAGCAGCCAGGAACAGCAATGGCCTACTGTACTATATGTATACTGCTGGTCACCAAAATTCTGCACTGTCCTACTATAAACTGCTCACAATAATGCAGCACAGAGATAGTATACTTGACACAGAGTTGCAAGATACAGCAATGGCCTACTGTACTGTAATATATGTATACTGCTGGTCACCAAAATCCTGCACTGTCCTAGTATATACTGCTCACAATAATGCAGCACAGAGGTAGTATACTTGACACAGAGTGCAAAAGATACAGCAATTGCCTACTGTACAGTATTATATGTATACTGCTGGTCACCAAAATGCTGCACTGTCCCACTATAAACTGCTTACAATAATGCTGCACAGAAATAGTGTACTTGACACAGAGCTGCAAGATACAGCAATGGCCTACTGTACTGTGCTATATGTATACTGCTGGTCACCAAAATCCTGCAATGTCCTACTATATACTGCTCACAATAATGCAGCACAGAGATAGTATACTTGACCCAGAGCTACAAGTTACAGCAATGGCCTAATGTACTGTATTATATGTATACAGCTGGTCACCAAAATGCTGCACTGTCCTTCTATAAACTGCTCACAATAATGCAGCACAGAGATAGTATACTTGACACAGAGCAGCAAGATACAGCAATGGCCTACTGTACTGTACTATATGAATACTTCTGGTCACCAAAATGCTGCACTGTCCTACTATATACAGCTCACAATAATGTAGCACAGAGATAGTATACTTGACACAGAGCAGCAAGATAGAACAATGGCCTACTGTCCTTTACTATATGTATACTGCTGGTCACCGAAATTCTGCGCTGACCTACTATATACTGCTCACAATAATGTAGCACAGAAATAGTATACTTGACACAGAGCTGCAAGATACAGCAATGGCCTACTGTACTATATGTATACTGCTGGTTACCAAAATCCTGCACTGTCCTACTATATACTGCTCACAATAATGCAGCACAAAGATAGTATACTTGACACAGAGCAGCAAGATACAGCAATGGCCTACTGTACTGTACTATATGTATACTGCTGGTCACCAAAATGCTGCAATATCCTACTATATACTGCTCACAATAATGCAGCACAGTAATAGTATACTTGACACAGAGCTGCAAGATACAGCAATGGCCTACTGTACTATACTATGGTGGTCATTCCGAGTTGTTCGCTCGCAATCTGCTTTTAGCAGCTTTGCACACGCTAAGCCGCCGCCTACTGGGAGTGAATCTTAGCTTATCAAAATTGCGAACGAAAGATTCTCAAAATTGCGAATAGACACTTCTTAGCAGTTTCTGAGTAGCTCCACACTTACTCAGCATCTGCGATCAGTTCAGTGCTTGTCGTTCCTGGTTTGACGTCACAAACACATCCAGCGTTCGCCCAGACACTCCTCCGTTTCTACAGCCACTACCGCGTATTTTCCAGAAACTTTAGCGTTTTTTCACACACACCCATAAAACGTCCAGTTTCCGCCCAGAAACAACCATTTCCTGTCAATCACATTAAGATCACCAGAACGAAGAAAAAACCTCGTAATGCCACGAGTAAATTACCTAACTGCATAGCAAATTTACTTGGCGCCGTCGCACTGCGGACATTGCGCATGCGCATTAGCGACTAATCGCTCCGTTGTGATAAAAAATAACGAGCGAACAACTCGGAATGAGGGCCTATATGTATACTGCTGGTCACCAAAATGTTGCACTGTCCCACTAAATACTGCTCACAATAATGCTGCACAGAGAAAGTGTACTTGAAACATTGAAACAGAGTTGCAAGATACAGCAATGGCCTACGGTGCTGTACTATATGTATACTTCTAGTCACCAAAAAGCTGCACTGTCCTACTATATACTGCTCACTATAATGCAGCACAGAGATAGTATACTTGACACAGAGCTGCAAGATACAGCAATGGCCTACTGTACTTAACTATACGTAAACTGCTGGTCACCAAAATAGCTGCACTGACCTACTATATACTGCTCACTATAATGCAGCACAGAGATAGTATACTTGACACAGAGCTGCAAGATACAGCAATGGCCTACTGTACTGTGCTATATGTATACTGCTGGTCACCAAAATCCTGCAATGTCCTACTATATACTGCTCACAATAATGCAGCACAGAGATAGTATACTTGACCCAGAGCTACAAGTTACAGCAATGGCCTAATGTACTGTATTATATGTATACAGCTGGTCACCAAAATGCTGCACTGTCCTTCTATAAACTGCTCACAATAATGCAGCACAGAGATAGTATACTTGACACAGAGCAGCAAGATACAGCAATGGCCTACTGTACTGTACTATATGAATACTTCTGGTCACCAAAATGCTGCACTGTCCTACTATATACAGCTCACAATAATGCAGCACAGAGATAGTATACTTGACACAGAGCTGCAAGATACAGCAATGGCCTACTGTACTGTACTATATGTATACTGCTGGTCACCAAAATCCTGAAATGTCCTACTATATACTGCTCACAATAATGCAGCACAGAGATAGTATACTTGACACAGAGCAGCCAGGTACAGCAATGGCCTACTGTACTATATGTATACTGCTGGTCACCAAAATTCTGCACTGTCCTACTATAAACTGCTCACAATAATGCAGCACAGAGATAGTATACTTGATACAGAGTTGCAAGATACAGCAATGGCCTACTGTACTGTTCTATATGTATACTGCTGGTCACCAAAATGCTGCACTGTCCTACTATAAACTGCTCACAATTATACAGCACAGAGATAGTATACTAAACACACAGCAGCAAGATACAGCAATGGCCTACTGTACTGTAATATATGTATACTGCTGGTCACCAAAATGCTGCACTGTCCCACTATAAACTGCTCACAATAATGCTGCACAGAAATAGTGTACTTGACACAGAGCTGCAAGATACAGCAATGGCCTACTGTACTGTACTATATATATACTGCAGGTCACCAAAATGCTGCACTGTCCTACTATATACTGCACAAAATAATGTAGCACAGAGATAGTATACTTGACACAGAGCAGCAAGATAGAACAATGGCCTACTGTCCTTTACTTTATGTATACTGCTGGTCACCGAAATTCTGCACTGACCGACTATATACTGCTCACAATAATGCAGCACAGAAATAGTATACTTGACACAGAGCTGCAAGATACAGCAATGGCCTACTGTACTATATGTATACTGCTGGTTACCAAAATCCTGCACTGTCCTACTATATACTGCTCACAATAATGCAGCACAAAGATAGTATACTTGACACAGAGCAGCAAGATACAGCAATGGCCTACTGTACTGTACTATATGAATACTTCTGGTCACCAAAATGCTGCACTGTCCTACTTTATACTGCTCACAATAATGCAGCACAGAGATAGTATACTAAACACAGAGCAGCAAGATACAGCAATGGCCTACTGTACTGTAATATATGTATACTGCTGGTCACCAAAATGCTCCACTGTCCTACTATATACTGCTCACAATAATGCAGCACAGAGGTAGTATACTTGTCACAGAGCTGCAAGATACAGCAATGGCCTACTGCACTGTACTATATGTATACTGCTGCTCACAAAATGCTGCACTGTCCTACTATATACTGCTCACAATAATGCTGCACAGAGATTGCATACTTGACACAGAGCTGCAAAATACAGCAATGGCCTACTGTACTGTACTATATGTATACTGCTGGTCACCAAAATTCTGCACTGTCATAATATATACTGCTCACAATAATGCAGCACAGAGATAGTATACTTGACACAGAGCTGCAAGATACAGCAATGGCTTACTGTACTATATGTATATTGCTGGTCACCAAAATCCTGCAATGTCCTACTATATACTGCTCACAATAATGCAGCACAGACATAGTATACTTGACACAGAGCTGTAAGATACAGCAATGGCCTACTGTACTGTATTATATGTATACAGCTGGTCACCAAAATGCTGCACTGTCCTTCTATAAACGTCTCACAATAATGCAGCACAGAGATAGTATACTTACACAGAGCTGCAAGATACAGCAATGGCCTACTGTACTATATGTATACTGCTGGTCACCAAAATCCTGCACTGTCCTACTATATACTGCTCACAATAATGCAGCACAGAGATAGTATACTTGACACAGAGTTGCAAGATACAGCAATGTCCTACTGAACTGTACTATGGTGGTCATTCCGAGTTGTTCGCTCGCAATCTGCTTTTAGCAGCTTTGCACACGCTAAGCCGCCGCCTACTGGGAGTGAATCTTAGCTTATCAAAATTGCGAACGAAAGATTCTCAAAATTGTGAATAGTCACTTCTTAGTAGCTCCACACTTACTCGGCATCTGCAAACAGTTCAGTGCTTGTCGTTCCTGGTTTGATGTCACAAACACACCCAGCGTTCGCCCAGACACTCCTCCGTTTCTACAGCCACTACCGCGTTTTTTCCAGAAACTGTAGCGTTTTTTCACACATACCCATAAAACGGCAAGTTACCGCCCAGAAACAACCACTTCCTGTCAATCACATTACGATCACCAGAACGAAGAAAAAACCTCGTAATGCCGCGAGGAAATTACCTAACTGCATAGCAAATTTACTTGGCGCAGTCGCAATGCGGACATTGCGCATGCGCATTAGCGACTAATCGCTCCGTTTCGAGAAAAAAATAACGAGCGAACAACTCGGAATGAGGGCCTATATGTATACTGCTGGTCACCAAAATGCTGCACTGTCCCACTATATACTGCTCACAATAATGCTGCACAGAGATGGTGTACTTGAAACAGAGCTGCAAGATACAGCAATGGCCTACGGTGCTGTACTATATGTATACTGCTGGTCACCAAAATGCTCTACTGTCCTACTATATACTGCTCACAATAATGCAGTACAGAGATAGTATACTTGACACAGAGCTGCAAGATACAGCAATGGCCTACTGTACTGTACTATATATATACTGCAGGTCACCAAAATGCTGCACTGTCCTACTATATACTGCTCAAAATAATGTAGCACAGAGATAGTATACTTGACACAGAGCAGCAAGATAGAACAATGGCCTACTGTCCTTTACTATATGTATACTGCTGGTCACCGAAATTCTGCACTGACCTACTATATACTGCTCACAATAATGCAGCACAGAGATAGTATACTTGACACAGAGCTGCAAGATACAGCAATGGCCTACTGTACTGTACTATATGTACACTGCTGGTCACCAAAATGCTGCACTGTCCTACTATATACTGCTCACAATAATGCAGCACAAAGATAGTATACTTGACACAGAGCTGCAAGATACAGCAATGGCCTACTGTACTATATGTGTAGTGCTGGTCACCAAAATCCTGCACTGTCCTGCTATATACTGCTCACAATAATGCAGCACAGAGATAGTATACTTGACACATAGCTTCAAGATACAGCAACGTCCTACTGTACTTAACTATACGTATACTGCTGGTCACCAAAAAGCTGCACTGTCCTACTATATACTGCTCACTATAATGCAGCACAGAGATAGTATACTTGACACAGAGCTGCAAGATACAGCAATGGCCTACTGTACTGTACTATATGTATACTGCTGGTCACCAAAATCCTGCAATGTCCTACTATATACTGCTCACAATAATGCAGCACAGAGATAGTATACTTGACCCAGAGCTACAAGTTACAGCAATGGCCTAATGTACTGTACTATATGTATACAGCTGGCCACCAAAATGCTGCACTGTCCTTCTATAAACTGCTCACAATAATGCAGCACAGAGATAGTATACTTGACACAGAGCAGCAAGATACAGCAATGGCCTACTGTACTGTACTATATGAATACTTCTGGTCACCAAAATGCTGCACTGTCCTACTATATACAGCTCACAATAATGCAGCACAGAGATAGCATACTTGACACAGAGCAGCAAGGTACAGCAATGGCCTACTGTACTATATGTATACTGCTGGTCACCAAAATGCTGCAATATCCTACTATATACTGCTCACAATAATGCAGCACAGTAATAGTATACTTGACACAGAGCTGCAAGATACAGCAATGGCCTACTGTACTGTACTATGGTGGTCATTCCGAGTTGTTCGCTCGCAATCTGCTTTTAGCAGCTTTGCACACGCTAAGCCGCCGCCTACTGGGAGTGAATCTTAGCTTATCAAAATTGCGAACAAAAGATTCTCAAAATTGCGAATAGACACTTCTTAGCAGTTTCTGAGTAGCTCCACACTTACTCGGCATCTGCGATCAGTTCAGTGCTTGTCGTTCCTGGTTTGACGTCACAAACACATCCAGCGTTCGCCCAGACACTCCTCCGTTTCTACAGCCACTACCGCGTTTTTTCCAGAAACGTTAGCGTTTTTTCTAGAGATGAGCGGGTTCGGTTTCTCTGAATCCGAACCCGCCCGAACTTCATGGTTTTTTTCACGGGTCCGAGCAGACTCGGATCCTCCCGCCTTGCTCGGTTAACCCGAGCGCGCCCGAACGTCATCATGACGCTGTCGGATTCTCGCGAGACTCGGATTCTATATAAGGAGCCGCGCGTCGCCGCCATTTTCACACGTGCATTGAGATTGATAGGGAGAGGACGTGGCTGGCGTCCTCTCCATTTAGATTATAAGAGAGAGAGATTTACTGGAGCTTAGGACTAGGAGGAGTACTGTAGAAGTGTAGAGAGTGCAGAGAGTTTACTAGTGAGTGACCACCAGACAGTGCAGTTTATTTAATATATCCGTTCTCTGCCTGAAAAAAGCGATACACACAGTGACTCAGTCAGTCACATACCATATCTGTGTGCACTGCTCAGGCTCAGCCCAGTGTGCTGCATCATCTATATATATTATATATCTGTCTGACTGCTCAGCTCACACAGCTTATAATTGTGGGGGAGACTGGGGAGCACTGCAGTGCCAGTTATAGGTTATAGCAGGAGCCAGGAGTACATAATATTATATAGTGAGTGACCACCAGACAGTGCAGTTTATTTAATATATCCGTTCTCTGCCTGAAAAAAGCGATACACACAGTGACTCAGTCACATACCATATCTGTGTGCACTGCTCAGGCTCAGCCCAGTGTGCTGCATCATCTATATATATTATATATCTGTCTGACTGCTCAGCTCACACAGCTTATAATTGTGGGGGAGACTGGGGAGCACTGCAGTGCCAGTTATAGGTTATAGCAGGAGCCAGGAGTACATAATATTATATTAAAATTAAACAGTGCACACTTTTGCTGCAGGAGTGCCACTGCCAGTGTGACTGACCAGTGACCTGACCACACTGACCACCAGTATAGTTAGTAGTATACTTATATTGTGATTGCCTGAAAAAGTTAAACACTCGTCGTGTGACTTCACTTGTGTGTTGTTGTTTTTTTTATTCTATAAAAATAAAACTCATTCTGCTGACAGACAGTGTCCAGCAGGTCCGTCATTATATAATATATAATATATACCTGTCCGGCTGCAGTAGTGATATATATATATTTTTTATATCATTTATCATCCAGTCGCAGCAGACACAGTACGGTAGTTCACGGCTGTGGCTACCTCTGTGTCTGCACTCGGCAGGCAGTCCGTCCATAATTGTATACCACCTAACCGTGTTTTTTTTTTCTTCTTTATACATACATACTACTACGACATCTCTTTATCAACCAGTCTATATTAGCAGCAGACACAGTACAGTACGGTAGTTCACGGCTGTGGCTACCTCTGTGTCTGCACTCGGCAGGCAGTCCGTCCATAATTGTATACCACCTAACCGTGGTTTTTTTTTCTTTCTTCTTTATACATACATAGTTACATAGACATCTCTTTATCAACCAGTCTATATTAGCAGCAGACACAGTACAGTACGGTAGTTCACGGCTGTGGCTACCTCTGTGTCTGCACTCGGCAGGCAGTCCGTCCATAATTGTATACCACCTAACCGTGGTTTTTTTTTCTTTCTTCTTTATACATACATAGTTACATAGACATCTCTTTATCAACCAGTCTATATTAGCAGCAGACACAGTACAGTACGGTAGTTCACGGCTGTGGCTACCTCTGTGTCTGCACTCGGCAGGCAGTCCGTCCATAATTGAATACCACCTAACCGTGGTTTTTTTTTCTTTCTTCTTTATACATACATAGTTACATAGACATCTCTTTATCAACCAGTCTATATTAGCAGCAGACACAGTACAGTACGGTATTTCACGGCTGTGGCTACCTCTGTGTCTGCACTCGGCAGGCAGTCCGTCCATAATTGTATACCACCTAACCGTGTTTTTTTTTTCTTTCTTCTTTATACATACATAGTTACATAGACATCTCTTTATCAACCAGTCTATATTAGCAGCAGACACAGTACAGTACGGTAGTTCACGGCTGTGGCTACCTCTGTGTCTGCACTCGGCAGGCAGTCCGTCCATAATTGTATACCACCTAACCGTGGTTTTTTTTTCTTTCTTCTTTATACATACATACTACTACGACATCTCTTTATCAACCAGTCTATATTATTAGCAGCAGACACAGTACAGTACGGTAGTTCACAGCTGTGGCTACCTCTGTGTCTGCACTCGGCAGGCAGTCCGTCCATAATTGTATACCACCTAACCGTGGTTTTTTTTTCTTTCTTCTTTATACATACATAGTTACATAGACATCTCTTTATCAACCAGTCTATATTAGCAGAAGACACAGTACAGTACGGTAGTTCACGGCTGTGGCTACCTCTGTGTCTGCACTCGGCAGGCAGTCCATAATTGTATACTAGTATCCATCTCCATTGTTTACCTGAGGTGCCTTTTAGTTGTGCCTATTAAAATATGGAGAACAAAAATGTTGAGGTTCCAAAATTAGGGAAAGATCAAGATCCACTTCCACCTCGTGCTGAAGCTGCTGCCACTAGTCATGACCGAGACGATGAAATGCCAGCAACGTCGTCTGCCAAGGCCGATGCCCAATGTCATAGTACAGAGCATGTCAAATCCAAAACACCAAATATCAGAAAAAAAAGGACTCCAAAACCTAAAATAAAATTGTCGGAGGAGAAGCGTAAACTTGCCAATATGCCATTTACGACACGGAGTGGCAAGGAACGGCTGAGGCCCTGGCCTATGTTCATGGCTAGTGGTTCAGCTTCACATGAGGATGGAAGCACTCAGCCTCTCGCTAGAAAAATGAAAAGACTCAAGCTGGCAAAAGCAGCACAGCAAAGAACTGTGCATTCTTCGAAATCCCAAATCCACAAGGAGAGTCCAATTGTGTCGGTTGCGATGCCTGACCTTCCCAACACTGGACGTGAAGAGCATGCGCCTTCCACCATTTGCACGCCCCCTGCAAGTGCTGGAAGGAGCACCCGCAGTCCAGTTCCTGATAGTCAGATTGAAGATGTCAGTGTTGAAGTACACCAGGATGAGGAGGATATGGGTGTTGCTGGCGCTGGGGAGGAAATTGACCAGGAGGATTCTGATGGTGAGGTGGTTTGTTTAAGTCAGGCACCCGGGGAGACACCTGTTGTCCGTGGGAGGAATATGGCCGTTGACATGCCAGGTGAAAATACCAAAAAAATCAGCTCTTCGGTGTGGAGGTATTTCAACAGAAATGCGGACAACAGGTGTCAAGCCGTGTGTTCCCTTTGTCAAGCTGTAATAAGTAGGGGTAAGGACGTTAACCACCTCGGAACATCCTCCCTTATACGTCACCTGCAGCGCATTCATAATAAGTCAGTGACAAGTTCAAAAACTTTGGGTGACAGCGGAAGCAGTCCACTGACCAGTAAATACCTTCCTCTTGTAACCAAGCTCACGCAAACCACCCCACCAACTCCCTCAGTGTCAATTTCCTCCTTCCCCAGGAATGCCAATAGTCCTGCAGGCCATGTCACTGGCAATTCTGACGATTCCTCTCCTGCCTGGGATTCCTCCGATGCATCCTTGCGTGTAATGCCTACTGCTGCTGGCGCTGCTGTTGTTGCTGCTGGGAGTCGATGGTCATCCCAGAGGGGAAGTCGTAAGCCCACTTGTACTACTTCCAGTAAGCAATTGACTGTTCAACAGTCCTTTGCGAGGAAGATGAAATATCACAGCAGTCATCCTGCTGCAAAGCGGATAACTGAGGCCTTGACAACTATGTTGGTGTTAGACGTGCGTCCGGTATCCGCCGTTAGTTCACAGGGAACTAGACAATTTATTGAGGCAGTGTGCCCCCGTTACCAAATACCATCTAGGTTCCACTTCTCTAGGCAGGCGATACCGAGAATGTACACGGACGTCAGAAAAAGACTCACCAGTGTCCTAAAAAATGCAGTTGTACCCAATGTCCACTTAACCACGGACATGTGGACAAGTGGAGCAGGGCAGGGTCAGGACTATATGACTGTGACAGCCCACTGGGTAGATGTATGGACTCCCGCCGCAAGAACAGCAGCGGCGGCACCAGTAGCAGCATCTCGCAAACGCCAACTCTTTCCTAGGCAGGCTACGCTTTGTATCACCGCTTTCCAGAATACGCACACAGCTGAAAACCTCTTACGGCAACTGAGGAAGATCATCGCGGAATGGCTTACCCCAATTGGACTCTCCTGTGGATTTGTGGCATCGGACAACGCCAGCAATATTGTGTGTGCATTAAATATGGGCAAATTCCAGCACGTCCCATGTTTTGCACATACCTTGAATTTGGTGGTGCAGAATTTTTTAAAAAACGACAGGGGCGTGCAAGAGATGCTGTCGGTGGCCAGAAGAATTGCGGGACACTTTCGGCGTACAGGCACCACGTACAGAAGACTGGAGCACCACCAAAAACTACTGAACCTGCCCTGCCATCATCTGAAGCAAGAAGTGGTAACGAGGTGGAATTCAACCCTCTATATGCTTCAGAGGTTGGAGGAGCAGCAAAAGGCCATTCAAGCCTATACAATTGAGCACGATATAGTAGGTGGAATGCACCTGTCTCAAGCGCAGTGGAGAATGATTTCAACGTTGTGCAAGGTTCTGATGCCCTTTGAACTTGCCACACGTGAAGTCAGTTCAGACACTGCCAGCCTGAGTCAGGTCATTCCCCTCATCAGGCTTTTGCAGAAGAAACAACAACTCACTGTTAAAAAGCGCCCCACAATTTTAGTTTGTATGGATTCACAAATAATATAAATAGTGAATATACAGTTCTCCTGGAAGACTGCGCATCCGTAAACACTATGTGTGATAGTGATAATTGAAGAAAAGCAAGGAGGAAAAAACGGACAGCGCTGAGTTCCAGGGAATATATGAGACGATGAGAGCCGACATTCAAAATTAGTACATATTTATTAGTGTTATAGATCAGATAAAAATAAAGTATGAAGATAAAAACTGCAGATAGCCTAAGAACAAATATTATAAATCACCTCTGTATACTCCGTGTCTGGACATAAAATGAGCATAGGTTCGTATCATTAATGAATGAAGAAATTGTCCATAATTGATATGACCGGTAAGTGCCTTGCAAATAGCCGGCAAATAAGGATGTGAAGGCAGTCCCGGATGGTGGCTAACTAAGTATGAACACAGAGCCGCTGGCGTAGTGTTTATTTCAAACCACCTGGTTCAAGGTGATTATTTTACCTCTCCTGTGGGCTGGTGATGGGCCGAGCGTCCTCGGCCTGATGTCCTGCGATGCCCACTTGCGCTATGCAGCGTGATGGAGGTTCAAATGATATCCCAGGTGTAAAGGATAATGCCAGCGTTGTGTTGTAGTGCCGCGGTCAGCGGTGGTGGGAGGCTTGGAGGCACTCGTACCGGAGCAAGGCAGATGGAGTATCAGTGGTAACACCGGAGTAGAGGTGAGCTGGAGGCGGAGTCCTAACGCGTTTCGTCACGTTCCACGTGACTTTGTCAAAGGTATACTCCTGACTGCCTGGGAAGGCTGAGGGATCTGTGTGTGAGAGACACGCTTTCTGATGCAAACAGCTGTGAGAATCTCTGAACAGGCTTTAAATATCGGCCAGTCACTGGCAGGAGTATACCTTTGACAAAGTCACGTGGAACGTGACGAAACGCGTTAGGACTCCGCCTCCAGCTCACCTCTACTCCGGTGTTACCACTGATACTCCATCTGCCTTGCTCCGGTACGAGTGCCTCCAAGCCTCCCACCACCGCTGACCGCGGCACTACAACACAACGCTGGCATTATCCTTTACACCTGGGATATCATTTGAACCTCCATCACGCTGCATAGCGCAAGTGGGCATCGCAGGACATCAGGCCGAGGACGCTCGGCCCATCACCAGCCCACAGGAGAGGTAAAATAATCACCTTGAACCAGGTGGTTTGAAATAAACACTACGCCAGCGGCTCTGTGTTCATACTTAGTTAGCCACCATCCGGGACTGCCTTCACATCCTTATTTGCCGGCTATTTGCAAGGCACTTACCGGTCATATCAATTATGGACAATTTCTTCATTCATTAATGATACGAACCTATGCTCATTTTATGTCCAGACACGGAGTATACAGAGGTGATTTATAATATTTGTTCTTAGGCTATCTGCAGTTTTTATCTTCATACTTTATTTTTATCTGATCTATAACACTAATAAATATGTACTAATTTTGAATGTCGGCTCTCATCGTCTCATATATTCCCTGGAACTCAGCGCTGTCCGTTTTTTCCTCCTTGTTTTGCAGAAGAAGCTGGAGACATTGAAGGAGGAGCTAACACGGAGCGATTCCGCTAGGCATGTGGGACTTGTGGATGGAGCCCTTAATTCGCTTAACAAGGATTCACGGGTGGTCAATCTGTTGAAATCAGAGCACTACATTTTGGCCACCGTGCTCGATCCTAGATTTAAAGCCTACCTTGGATCTCTCTTTCCGGCAGACACAAGTCTGCCTGGGTTGAAAGACCTGCTGGTGACAAAATTGTCAAGTCAAGCGGAACGCGACCTGTCAACATCTCCTCCTTCACATTCTCCCGCAACTGGGGGTGCGAGGAAAAGGCTCAGAATTCCGAGCCCACCCGCTGGCGGTGATGCAGGGCAGTCTGGAGCGACTGCTGATGCTGACATCTGGTCCGGACTGAAGGACCTGACAACGATTACGGACATGTCGTCTACTGTCACTGCATATGATTCTCTCAACATTGATAGAATGGTGGAGGATTATATGAGTGACCGCATCCAAGTAGGCACGTCACACAGTCCGTACTTATACTGGCAGGAAAAAGAGGCAATTGTCAGGCCCTTGCACAAACTGGCTTTATTCTACCTAAGTTGCCCTCCCACAAGTGTGTACTCCGAAAGAGTGTTTAGTGCCGCCGCTCACCTTGTCAGCAATCGGCGTACGAGGTTACATCCAGACAATGTGGAGAAGATGATGTTCATTAAAATGAATTATAATCAATTCCTCCGCGGAGACATTGACCAGCAGCAATTGCCTCCACAAAGTACACAGGGAGCTGAGATGGTGGATTCCAGTGGGGACGAATTGATAATCTGTGAGGAGGGGGATGTACACGGTGATATATCGGAGGGTGATGATGAGGTGGACATCTTGCCTCTGTAGAGCCAGTTTGTGCAAGGAGAGATTAATTGCTTCTTTTTTGGGGGGGGGTCCAAACCAACCCGTCATATCAGTCACAGTCGTGTGGCAGACCCTGTCACTGAAATGATGGGTTGGTTAAAGTGTGCATGTCCTGTTTTGTTTATACAACATAAGGGTGGGTGGGAGGGCCCAAGGACAATTCCATCTTGCACCTCTTTTTTCTTTTCTTTTTCTTTGCATCATGTGCTGATTGGGGAGGGTTTTTTGGAAGGGACATCCTGCGTGACACTGCAGTGCCACTCCTAAATGGGCCCGGTGTTTGTGTCGGCCACTAGGGTCGCTAATCTTACTCACACAGTCAGCTACCTCATTGCGCCTCTTTTTTTCTTTGCGTCATGTGCTGTTTGGGGAGGGTTTTTTGGAAGGGACATCCTGCGTGACACTGCAGTGCCACTCCTAGATGGGCCCGGTGTTTGTGTCGGCCACTAGGGTCGCTAATCTTACTCACACAGCTACCTCATTGCGCCTCTTTTTTTCTTTGCGTCATGTGCTGTTTGGGGAGGGTTTTTTGGAAGGGACATCCTGCGTGACACTGCAGTGCCACTCCTAGATGGGCCCGGTGTTTGTGTCGGCCACTAGGGTCGCTAATCTTACTCACACAGCTACCTCATTGCGCCTCTTTTTTTCTTTGCGTCATGTGCTGTTTGGGGAGGGTTTTTTGGAAGGGCCATCCTGCGTGACACTGCAGTGCCACTCCTAGATGGGCCCGGTGTTTGTGTCGGCCACTAGGGTCGCTAATCTTACTCACATAGCTACCTCATTGCGCCTCTTTTTTTCTTTGCGTCATGTGCTGTTTGGGGAGGGTTTTTTGGAAGGGACATCCTGCGTGACACTGCAGTGCCACTCCTAGATGGGCCCGGTGTTTGTGTCGGCCACTAGGGTCGCTTATCTTACTCACACAGCGACCTCGGTGCAAATTTTAGGACTAAAAATAATATTGTGAGGTGTGAGGTATTCAGAATAGACTGAAAATGAGTGTAAATTATGGTTTTTGAGGTTAATAATACTTTGGGATCAAAATGACCCCCAAATTCTATGATTTAAGCTGTTTTTTAGTGTTTTTTGAAAAAAACACCCGAATCCAAAACACACCCGAATCCGACAAAAAAAATTCGGTGAGGTTTTGCCAAAACGCGTTCGAACCCAAAACACGGCCGCGGAACCGAACCCAAAACCAAAACACAAAACCCGAAAAATTTCAGGCGCTCATCTCTAGTTTTTTCACACACACCCATAAAACGTCCAGTTTCCGCCCAGAAACAACCACTTCCTGTCAATCACATTACGATCACCAGAACGAAGAAAAATCCTCGTAATGCCGCGAGTAAATTACCTAACTGCATAGCAAATTTACTTGGCGCCGTCGCACTGCGGACATTGCGCATGCGCATTAGCGACTAATCGCTCCGTTGTGAGAAAAAATAACGAGCGAACAACTCGGAATGAGGGCCTATATGTATACTGCTGGTCACCAAAATGTTGCACTGTCCTACTAAATACTGCTCACAATAATGCTGCACAGAGATAGTGTACTTGAAACAAAGCTGCAAGATACAGCAATGGCCTACGGTGCTGTACTATATGTATACTTCTGGTCACCAAAAAGCTACACTGTCCTACTATATACTGCTCACTATAATGCAGCACAGAGATAATATACTTGACACAGAGCTGCAAGATACAGCAATGGCCTACTGTCCTTAACTATATGTAAACTGCTGGTCACCAAAATAGCTGCACTGACCTACTATATACTGCTCACTATAATGCAGCACAGAGATAGTATACTTGACACAGAGCAGCAAGATACAGCAATGGCCTACTGTACTGTACTATATGAATACTTCTGGTCACCAAAATGCTGCACTGTCCTACTATATACAGCTCACAATAATGCAGCACAGAGATAGTATACTTGACACAGAGCTGCAAGATACAGCAATGGCCTACTGTACTGTACTATATGGATACTGCTGGTCACCAAAATCCTGCAATGTCCTACTATATACTGCTCACAATAATGCAGCACAGAGATAGTATACTTGACACAGAGCAGCAAGGTACAGCAATGGCCTACTGTACTATATGTATACTGCTGGTCACCAAAATTCTGCACTGTCCTACTATATACTGCTCACAATAATGCAGCACAGAGATAGTATACTTGACACAGAGCAGCAAGGTACAGCAATGGCCTACTGTACTATATGTATACTGCTGGTCACCAAAATGCTGCACTGTCCTACTATAAACTGCTCATAATTATACAGCACAGAGATAGTATACTAAACACACAGCAGCAAGATACAGCAATGGCCTACTGTACTGTAATATATGTATACTGCTGGTCACCAAAATCCTGCACTGTCCTACTATATACTGCTCACAATAATGCAGCACAGAGGTAGTATACTTGTCACAGAGCTGCAAGATACAGCAATGGCCTACTGTACTGTACTATATGTATACGGCTGGTCACAAAATGCTGCACTGTCCTACTATATACTGCTCACAATAATGCTGCACAGAGATTGCATACTTGACACAGAGCTGCAAAATACAGCAATGGCCTACTGTACTGTACTATATGTATACTGCCTGTCACCAAAATGCTGCAATGTCCTACTATATACTGCTCACAATAATGCAGCACAGTAATAGTATTCTTGACACAGAGCAGCAAGATACAGCAATGGCCTACTGTCCTTTACTATATGTATACTGCTGGTCACCGAAATTCTGCACTGACCTACTATATATTGCTCACAATAATGCAGCACAGAGATAGTATACTTGACACAGAGCTGCAAGATACAGCAATGGCTTATTGTACTATATGTATACTGCTGGTCACCAAAATGCTGCAATATCCTACTATATACTGCTCACAATAATGCAGCACAGTAATGGTAAACTTGACACAGAACTGCAAGATACAGCAATGGCCTACTGTACTGTACTATGGTGGTCATTCCGAGTTGTTCGCTCGCAATCTGCTTTTAGCAGCTTTGCACATGCTAAGCCGCCGCCTACTGGGAGTGAATCTTAGCTTATCAAAATTGCGAACGAAAGATTCTCAAAATTGTGAATAGACACTTCTTAGCAGTTTCTGAGTAGCTCCACACTTACTCGGCATCTACGAACAGTTCAGTGCTTGTCGTTCCTGGTTTGACGTCACAAACACACCCAGCGTTCGCCCAGACACTCCTCCGTTTCTACAGCCACTACCGCGTTTTTTCCAGAAACTGTAGCATTTTTTCACACACACCCATAAAACGGCCAGTTACCGCCCAGAAACAACCACTTCCTGTCAATCACATTACGATCACCAGAACGAAGAAAAAACCTCGTAATGCCGCGAGGAAATTACCTAACTGCATAGCAAATTTACTTGGCGCAGTCGCACCGCGGACATTGCGCATGCGCATTAGCGACTAATCGCTCCGTTGCGAGAAAAAAATAACGAGCGAACAACTCGGAATGAGGGCCTATATGTATACTGCTGGTCACCAAAATGCTAAACTGTCCCACTATATACTGCTCACAATAATGCTGCACAGAGATAGTGTACTTGAAACAGAGCTGCAAGATACAGCAATGGCCTACGGTGCTGTACTATATGTATACTGCTGGTCACCAAAATGCTGCACTGTCCTACTATATACTGCTCACAATAATGCAGTACAGAGATAGTATACTTGACACAGAGCTGCAAGATACAGCAATGGCCTACTGTCCTTTACTATATGTATACTGCTGGTCACCGAAATTCAGCACTGATCTACTATATACTGCTCACAATAATGCAGCACAGAGATAGTATACTTGACACAGAGCTGCAAGATACAGCAATGGCCTACTGTACTATATGTATATTGCTGGTCACCAAAATCCTGCACTGTCCTGCTATATACTGCTCACAATAATGCAGCACAGAGATAGTATACTTGACACAGAGCTGCAAGATACAGCAATGACCTACTGTACTGTACTATATGTATACTGCTGGTCACCAAAATGCTGCACTGTCCTACTATATACTGCTCACAATAATGCAGCACAAAGATAGTATACTTGACACAGAGCTGCAAGATACAGCAATGGCCTACTGTACTATATGTATAGAGCTGGTCACCAAAATCCTGCACTGTCCTGCAATATACTGCTCACAATAATGCAGCATAGAGATAGTATACTTGACACATAGCTTCAAGATACAGCAATGGCCTACTATACTTAACTATACGTATACTGCTGGTCACCAAAAAGCTACACTGTCCTACTATATACTGCTCACTATAATGCAGCACAGAGATAGTGTACTTGAAACAGAGCTGCAAGATACAGCAATGGCCTACGGTGCTGTACTATATGTATACTGCTGGTCACCAAAATGCTGCACTGTCCTACTATATACTGCTCACAATAATGCTGCACAGAGATAGTGTACTTGAAACAGAGCTGCAAGATACAGCAATGGCCTACGGTGCTGTACTATATGTATACTGCTGGTCACCAAAATGCTGCACTGTCCTACTATATACTGCTCACAATAATGCTGCACAGAGATAGTGTACTTGAAACAGAGCTGCAAGATACAGCAATGGCCTACGGTGCTGTACTATATGTATACTGCTGGTCACCAAAATGCTGCACTGTCCTACTATATACTGCTCACAATAATGCAGTACAGAGATAGTATACTTGACACAGAGCTGCAAGATACAGCAATGGCCTACTGTCCTTTACTATATGTATACTGCTGGTCACCGAAATTCAGCACTGATCTACTATATACTGCTCACAATAATGCAGCACAGAGATAGTATACTTGACACAGAGCTGCAAGATACAGCAATGGCCTACTGTACTATATGTATATTGCTGGTCACCAAAATCCTGCACTGTCCTGCTATATACTGCTCACAATAATGCAGCACAGAGATAGTATACTTGACACAGAGCTGCAAGATACAGCAATGACCTACTGTACTGTACTATATGTATACTGCTGGTCACCAAAATGCTGCACTGTCCTACTATATACTGCTCACAATAATGCAGCACAAAGATAGTATACTTGACACAGAGCTGCAAGATACAGCAATGGCCTACTGTACGATATGTATAGAGCTGGTCACCAAAATCCTGCACTGTCCTGCAATATACTGCTCACAATAATGCAGCATAGAGATAGTATACTTGACACATAGCTTCAAGATACAGCAATGGCCTACTATACTTAACTATACGTATACTGCTGGTCACCAAAAAGCTACACTGTCCTACTATATACTGCTCACTATAATGCAGCACAGAGATAGTATACTTGACACAGAGCTGCAAGATACAGCAATGGCCTACTGTACTGTACTATATGTATACTGCTGGTCACCAAAATCCTGCAATGTCCTACTATATACTGCTCACAATAATGCAGCACAGAGATAGTATACTTGACCCAGAGCTACAAGTTACAGCAATGGCCTAATGTACTGTATTATATGTGTACAGCTGGCCACCAAAATGCTGCACTGTCCTTCTATAAACTGCTCACAATAATGCAGCACAGAGATAGTATACTTGACACAGAGCAGCAAGATACAGCAATGGCCTACTGTACTGTACTATATGAATACTTCTGGTCACCAAAATGCTGCAATGTCCTACTATATACTGCTCACAATAATGCAGCACAGAGATAGTATACTTGACACAGAGCAGCAAGGTACAGCAATGGCCTACTGTACTATATGTATACTGCTGGTCACCAAAATGCTGCAATATCCTACTATATACTGCTCACAATTATGCAGCACAGTAATAGTATACTTGACACAGAGCTGCAAGATACAGCAATGGCCTACTGTACTGTACTATGGTGGTCATTCCAAGTTGTTCGCTCGCAATCTGCTTTTAGCAGCTTTGCACATGCTAAGCCGCCGCCTACTGGGAGTGAATCTTAGCTTATCAAAATTGCGAACGAAAGATTCTCAAAATTGCGAATAGACACTTCTTAGCAGTTTCTGAGTAGCTCCACACTTACTCGGCATCTGCGATCAGTTCAGTGCTTGTCATTCCTGGTTTGACATCACAAACACATCCATCGTTCACCCAGACACTCCTCCGTTTCTACAGCCACTACCGCGTTTTTTCCAGAAACTGTAGCGTTTTTTCACACACACCCATAAAACGTCCAGTTTCCGCCCAGAAACAACCACTTCCTGTCAATCACATTAAGATCACCAGAACGAAGAAAAAACCTCGTAATGCCGCGAGTAAATTACCTAACTGCATAGCAAATTTACTTGGCGCAGTCGCACTGTGGACATTGCGCATGCGGATTAGCGACTAATCGCTCCGTTGTGAGAAAAAATAACGAGCGAACAACTCGGAATGAGGGCCTATATGTATACTGCTGGTCACCAAAATGCTGCACTGTCCCACTAAATACTGCTCACAATAATGCTGCACAGAGATAGTGTACTTGAAACAGAGCTGCAAGATACAGCAATGGCCTACGGTGCTGTACTATATGTATACTTCTGGTCACCAAAAAGCTGCACTGTCCTACTATATACTGCTCACTATAATGCAGCACAGAGATAGTATACTTGACACAGAGCTGCAAGATACAGCAATGGCCTACTGTACTTAACTATACGTATACTGCTGGTCACCAAAATAGCTGCACTGACCTACTATATACTGCTCACTATAATGCAGCACAGAGATAGTATACTTGACACAGAGCTGCAAGATACAGCAATGACCTACTGTACTGTGCTATATGTATACTGCTGGTCACCAAAATCCTGCAATGTCCTACTATATACTGCTCACAATAATGCAGCACAGAGATAGTATACTTGACCCAGAGCTAAAAGTTACAGCAATGGCCTAATGTACTGTATTATATGTATACAGCTGGTCACCCAAATGCTGCACTGTCCTTCTATAAACTGCTCGCAATAATGCAGCACAGAGATAGTATACTTGACACAGAGCAGCAAGATACAGCAATGGCCTACTGTACTGTACTATATGAATACTTCTGGTCACCAAAATGCTGCACTGTCCTACTATATACAGCTCACAATAATGCAGCACAGAGATAGTATACTTGACACAGAGCTGCAAGATACAGCAATGGCCTACTGTACTGTACTATATGTATACTGCTGGTCACCAAAATCCTGCAATGTACTACTATATACAGCTCACAATAATGCAGCACAGAGATAGTATACTTGACACAGAGCAGCAAGGTACAGCAATGGCCTACTGTACTATATGTATACTGCTGGTCACCAAAATTCTGCACTGTCCTACTATATGCTGCTCACAATAATGCAGCACAGAGATAGTATACTTGACACAGAGTTGCAAGATACAGAAATGGCCTACTGTACTGTACTATATGTATACTGCTTGTCACCAAAATGCTGCACTGTCCTACTATAAACTGCTCACAATAATACAGCACAGAGATAATATACTAAACACACAGCAGCAAGATACAGCAATGGCCTACTGTACTGTAATATATGTATACTGCTGGTCACCAAAATCCTGCACTGTCCTACTATATACTGCTCACAATAATGCAGCACAGAGGTAGTATACTTGTCACAGAGCTGCAAGATACAGCAATGGCCTACTGTACTGTACTATATGTATACGGCTGGTCACAAAATGCTGCACTGTCCTACTATATACTGCTCACAATAATGCTGCACAGAGATTACATACTTGACACAGAGCTGCAAAATACAGCAATGGCATACTGTACTGTACTATATGTATACTGCTGGTCACCAAAATGTTGCACTGTCCTACTATATACTGCTCACAATAATGCAGCACAGAGATAGTATACTTGACAGAGAGCAGCAAGATAGAACAATGGCCTACTGTCCTTTACTATATGTATACTGCTGGTCACCGAAATTCTGCACTGACCTACTATATACTGCTCACAATAATGCAGCACAGAAATAGTATACTTGACACAGAGCTGCAAGATACAGCAATGGCCTACTGTACTATATGTATACTGCTGGTTACCAAAATCCTGCACTGTCCTACTATATACTGCTCACAATAATGCAGCACAAAGATAGTATACTTGACACAGAGCAGCAAGATACAGCAATGGCCTACTGTACTGTACTATATGAATACTTCTGGTCACCAAAATGCTGCACTGTCCTACTTTATACTGCTCACAATAATGCAGCACAGAGATAGTATATTAAACACAGAGCTTCAAGATACAGCAATGGCCTACTGTACTGTAATATATGTATACTGCTGGTCACCAAAATGCTCCACTGTCCTACTATATACTGCTCACAATAATGCAGCACAGAGGTAGTATACTTGTCACAGAGCTGCAAGATACAGCAATGGCCTACTGTACTGTACTATATGTATACTGCTGGTCACAAAATGCTGCACTGTCCTACTATATACTGCTCACAATAATGCTGCACAGAGATTGCATACTTGACACAGAGCTGCAAAATACAGCAATGGCCTACTGTACTGTACTATATGCATACTGCTGGTCACCAAAAAGCTGCACTGTCCTACTATATACTGCTCACTATAATGCAGCACAGAGATAGTATACTTGACACAGAGCTGCAAGATACAGCAATGGCCTACTGTACTTAACTATACGTATACTGCTGGTCACCAAAATAGCTGCACTGACCTACTATATACTGCTCACTATAATGCAGCACAGAGATAGTATACTTGACACAGAGCTGCAAGATACAGCAATGACCTACTGTACTGTGCTATATGTATACTGCTGGTCACCAAAATCCTGCAATGTCCTACTATATACTGCTCACAATAATGCAGCACAGAGATAGTATACTTGACCCAGAGCTAAAAGTTACAGCAATGGCCTAATGTACTGTATTATATGTATACAGCTGGTCACCAAAATGCTGCACTGTCCTTCTATAAACTGCTCACAATAATGCAGCACAGAGATAGTATACTTGACACAGAGCAGCAAGATACAGCAATGGCCTACTGTACTGTACTATATGAATACTTCTGGTCACCAAAATGCTGCACTGTCCTACGATATACAGCTCACAATAATGCAGCATAGAGATAGTATACTTGACACAGAGCTGCAAGATACAGCAATGGCCTACTGTACTATATGTATACTGCTGGTCACCAAAATCCTACAATGTCCTACTATATACAGCTCACAATAATGCAGCACAGAGATAGTATACTTGACACAGAGCAGCAAGGTACAGCAATGGCCTACTGTACTATATGTATACTGCTGGTCACCAAAATTCTGCACTGTCCTACTATATACTGCTCACAATAATGCAGCACAGAGATAGTATACTTGACACAGGTTTGCAAGATACAGCAATGGCCTACTATACTGTACTATATGTATACTGCTTGTCACCAAAATGCTGCACTGTCCTACTATAAACTGCTCACAATAATACAGCACAGAGTTAATATACTAAACACACAGCAGCAAGATACAGCAATGGCCTACTGTACTGTAATATATGTATACTGCTGGTCACCAAAATCCTGCACTGTCCTACTATATACTGCTCACAATAATGCAGCACAGAGGTAGTATACTTGTCACAGAGCTGCAAGATACAGCAATGGCCTACTGTACTGTACTATATGTATACGGCTGGTCACAAAATGCTGCACTGTCCTACTATATACTGCTCACAATAATGCTGCACAGAGATTACATACTTGACACAGAGCTGCAAAATACAGCAATGGCATACTGTACTGTACTATATGTACACTGCTGGTCACCAAAATGCTGCACTGTCCTACTATATACTGCTCACAATAATGCAGCACAGAGATAGTATACTTGACACAGAGCAGCAAGATAGAACAATGGCCTACTGACCTTTACTATATGTATACTGCTGGTCACCGAAATTCTGCACTGACCTACTATATACTGCTCACAATAATGCAGCACAGAAATAGTATACTTGACACAGAGCTGCAAGATACAGCAATGGCCTACTGTACTATATGTATACTGCTGGTTACCAAAATCCTGCACTGTCCTACTATATACTGCTCACAATAATGCAGCACAAAGATAGTATACTTGACACAGAGCAGCAAGATACAGCAATGGCCTACTGTACTGTAATATATGTATACTGCTGGTCACCAAAATGCTCCACTGTCCTACTATATACTGCTCACAATAATGCAGCACAGAGGTAGTATACTTGTCACAGAGCTGCAAGATACAGCAATGGCCTACTGTACTGTACTATATGTATACTGCTGGTCACAAAATGCTGCACTGCCTACTATATACTGCTCACAATAATGCTGCACAGAGATTGCATACTTGACACAGAGCTGCAAAATACAGCAATGGCCTACTGTACTGTACTATATGTATACTGCTGGTCACCAAAATTCTGCACTGTCCTAATATATACTGCTCACAATAATGCAGCACAGAGATAGTATTCTTGACACAGAGCTGCAAGATACAGCAATGGCTTACTGTACTATATGTATATTGCTGGTCACCAAAATCCTGCAATGTCCTACTATATACTGCTCACAATAATGCAGCACAGACATAGTATACTTGACACAGAGCTGTAAGATACAGCAATGGCCTACTGTACTGTATTATATGTATACAGCTGGTCACCAAAATTCTGCACTGTCCTTCTATAAACGTCTCAAAATAATGCAGCACAGAGATAGTATACTTACACAGAGCTGCAAGATACAGCAATGGCCTACTGTACTATATGTATACTGCTGGTCACCAAAATCCTGCACTGTCCTACTATATACTGCTCACAATAATGCAGCACAGAGATAGTATACTTGACACAGAGTTGCAAGATACAGCAATGTCCTACTGTACTGTACTATGGTGGTCATTCCGAGTTGTTCGCTCGCAATCTGCTTTTAGCAGCTTTGCACACGCTAAGCCGCCGCCTACTGGGAGTGAATCTTAGCTTATCAAAATTGCGAACGAAAGATTCTCAAAATTGTGAATAGACACTTCTTAGCAGTTTCTGAGTAGCTCCACACTTACTCGGCATCTGCGAACAGTTCAGTGCTTGTCGTTCCTGGTTTGACGTCACAAACACACCCAGCGTTCGCCCAGACACTCCTCCGTTTCTACAGCCACTACCGCGTTTTTTCCAGAAACTGTAGCGTTTTTTCACACACACCCATAAAATGGCCAGTTACCGCCCAGAAACAAACACTTCCTGTCAATCACATTACGATCACCAGAACGAAGGAAAAACCTCGTAATGCCGCGAGTAAATTACCTAACTGCATAGCAAATTTACTTGGCGCAGTCGCACTGCGTACATTGCGCATGCGCATTAGCGACTAATCGCTCCGTTGCGAGAAAAAAATAACGAGCGAACAACTCGGAATGAGGGCCTATATGTATACTGCTGGTCACCAAAATGCTGCACTGTCCCACTATATACTGCTCACAATAATGCTGCACAGAGATGGTGTACTTTAAACAGAGCTGCAAGATACAGCAATGGCCTACGGTGCTGTACTATATGTATACTGCTGGTCACCAAAATGCTGCACTGTCCTACTATATACAGCTCACAATAATGCAGCACAGAGATAGTATACTTGACACAGAGCTGCAAGATACAGCAATGGCCTACTGTCCTTTACTATATGTATACTGCTGGTCACCGAAATTCTGCACTGACCTACAATATACTGCTCACAATAATGCAGCACAGAGATAGTATACTTGACACAGAGCAGCAAGGTACAGCAATGGCCTACTGTACTATATGTATACTGCTGGTCACCAAAATTCTGCACTGTCCTACTATATACTGCTCACAATAATGCAGCACAGAGATAGTATACTTGACACAGAGCAGCAAGGTACAGCAATGGCCTACTGTACTATATATATACTGCTGGTCACCAAAATTCTGCACTGTCCTAGTATATACTGCTCACTATAATGCAGCACAGAGATAGCATACTTGCCATAGATCTGCAATATACAGCAATTGCCTACTGTACTGTACTATATGTATACTTCTGTTCACCAAATTGCCGCAATATCCTACTATATATTACTCACAATAATGAAGCACAGAAACAGTATACTTGACATAGAAAATCAAGATAAAGGAATGGCCTACTGTACTGTACTATATGTATACTACTGGTCACCAAAATGTTGCAATATTCTACTATATACTGCTCACAATAATGCAGCACAGAGATAGTATACTTGACACAGACCTGCAAGATACAGCAATGGCCTACTGTACTGTACTTTATGTATACTGCTGGTCACCGAAATTCTGCAATGACCTACTATCTACTGCTCACAATAATGCAGCACAGCAATAGTATACTTGACACATAGCTTCAAGATACAGCAATGGCCTACTGTACTTAACTATACGTATACTGCTGGTCACCAAAAATCTGCACTGTCCTACTATATACTGCTCACAATAATGCAGCACAGAGATAGTATACTTGACCCAGAGCTACAAGTTACAGCAATGGCCTAATGTACTGTATTATATGTATACAGCTGGTCACCAATATGCTGCACTGTCCTTCTATAAACTGCTCACAATAATGCAGCACAGAGATAGTATACTTGACACAGAGCAGCAAGGTACAGCAATGGCCTACTGTACTATATGTATACTGCTGGTCACCAAAATGCTGCACTGTCCCACTATATACTGCTCACAATAATGCTGCACAGAGATAGTATACTTGACACAGAGCTGCAAGATACAGCAATGGCCTACTGTACTGTTCTATATGTATACTGCTGGTCACCAAAATGCTGCACTGTCCTACTATATACTGCTCACAATAATGCAGCACATAGATAGTATACTTGACAAAGAGCAGCAAGATACAGAAATGGCCTACTGTCCTTTACTATATGTATACTGCTGGTCACCGAAATTCTGCAATGACCTACTATATACTGCTCACAATAATGCAGCACAGAGATAGTATACTTGACACATAGCTTCAAGATACAGAAATGGCCTACTGTGCTTAACTATACGTATACTGCTGGTCACCAAAAATCTGCACTGTCCTACTATATACTGCTCACTATAATGCAGCACAGAGATAGTATACTTGACACAGAGCTGCAAGATACAGCAATGGCCTACTGTACTGTACTATATGTATACTGCTGGTCACCAAAATCCTGCAATGTCCTACTATATACTGCTCACAATAATGCAGCACAGAGATAGTATACTTGACCCAGAGCTACAAGTTACAGCAATGGCCTAATGTACTGTATTATATGTATACAGCTGGTCACCAAAATGCTGCACTGTCCTTCTATAAACTGCTCACAATAATGCAGCACAGAGATAGTATACTTGACACAGAGCAGCAAGATACAGCAATGGCCTACTGTACTGTACTATATGAATACTTCTTGTCACCAAAATGCTGCACTGTCCTACTATATACAGCTCACAATAATGCAGCACAGAGATAGTATACTTGACACAGAGCTGCAAGATACAGCAATGGCCTACTGTACTGTACTATATGTATACTGCTGGTCACCAAAATCCTGCAATGTCCTACTATATACAGCTCACAATAATGTAGCACAGAGATAGTATACTTGACACAGATCAGCAAAGTACAGCAATGGCCTACTGTACTATATGTATACTGCTGGTCACCAAAATTCTGCACTGTCCTACTATATACTGCTCACAATAATGCAGCACAGAGATAGTATACTTGACATAGAGCAGCAAGGTACAGCAATGGCCTACTGTACTATATATATACTGCTGGTCACCAAAATTCTGCACTGTCCTAGTATATACTGCTCACAATAATGAAGCACAGAAACAGTATACTTGACATAGAACTGCAAGATACAGGAATGGCCTACTGTACTGTACTATATGTATACTACTGGTCACCAAAATGTTGCAATATTCTACTATATACTGCTCACAATAATGCAGCACAGAGATAGTATACTTGACACAGACCTGCAAGATACAGCAATGGCCTACTGTACTGTACTATATGTATACTGCTGGTCACCAAAATGATGCACTGTCCTACTATATACTGCTCACAATAATGCAGCACATAGATAGTATACTTGACAAAGAGCAGCAAGATACAGAAATGGCCTACTGTCCTTTACTATATGTATACTGCTTGTCACCGAAATTCTGCAATGACCTACTATCTACTGCTCACAATAATGCAGCACAGCGATAGTATACTTGACACATAGCTTCAAGATACAGCAATGGCCTACTGTACTTAACTATACGTATACTGCTGGTCACCAAAAATCTGCACTGTCCTACTATATACTGCTCACAATAATGCAGCACAGAGATAGTATACTTGACCCAGAGCTACAAGTTACAGCAATGGCCTAATGTACTGTATTATATGTACACAGCTGGTCACCAAAATGCTGCACTGTCCTTCTATAAACTGCTCACAATAATGCAGCACAGAGATAGTATACTTGACACAGAGCAGCAAGGTACAGCAATGGCCTACTGTACTATATGTATACTGCTGGTCACCAAAAATCTGCACTGTCCTACTATATACTGCTCACAATAATGCAGCACAGAGATAGTATACTTGACACAGAGCAGCAAGGTACAGCAATGGCATACTGTTCTATATGTATACTGCTGGTCACCAAAATTCTGCACTGTCCTAGTATATACTGCTCACTATAATGCAGCACAGAGATAGTATACTTGCCACAGATCTGCAATATACAGCAATGGCCTACTGTACTGTACTATATGTATACTGCTGGTCACCAAATTGCTGCAATATCCTACTATATATTGCTCACAATAATGCAGCACAGAAACAGTATACTTGACATAGAACTGCAAGATACAGGAATGGCCTTCTGTACTGTACTATATGTATACTGCTGGTCACCAAAATGCTGCACTGTCCCACTATATACTGCTCACAATAATGCTGCACAGAGATAGTATACTTGACACAGACCTGCAAGATACAGCAATGGCCTACTGTACTGTACTGTACTATATGAATACTTCTGGTCACCAAAATGCTGCACTGTCCTACTATATACAGCTCAAAATAATGCAGCACAGAGATAGTATACTTGACACAGAGCTGCAAGATACAGCAATGGCCTACTGTACTGTACTATATGTATACTGCTGGTCACCAAAATCCTGCAATGTCCTACTATATACTGCTCACAATAATGCAGCACAGAAACAGTATACTTGACATAGAACTGCAAGATACAGGAATGGCCTACTGTACTATACTATATGTATACTGCTGGTCACCAAAATGTTGCAATATTCTACTAAATACTGCTCACAATAATGCAGCACAGAGATAGTATACTTGACACAGAACTGCAAGATACAGCAATGGCCTACTGTACTGTACTATATGTATCCTGCTGGTCACCAAAATGCTGCACTGTCCCACTATATACTGCTCACAATAATGCTGCACAGAGATAGTGTACTTGACACAGAGCTGCAAGATACAGAAATGGCCTACTGTACTGTACTATATGTATACTGCTGGTCACCAAAATGATGCACTGTCCTACTATATACTGATCACAATAATGCAGCACATAGATAGTATACTTGACAAAGAGCAGCAAGATACAGAAATGGCCTACTGTCCTTTACTATATGTATACTGCTGGTCACCGAAATTCTACAATGACCTACTATATACTGCTCACAATAATGCAGCACAGAGATAGTATACTTGACACATAGCTTCAAGATACAGCAATGGCCTACTGTACTTAACTATACGTATACTGCTGGTCACCAAAAATCTGCACTGTCCTACTATATACTGCTCACTATAATGCAGCACAGAGATAGTATACTTGACACAGAGCTGCAAGATACAGCAATGGCCTACTGTACTGTACTATATGTATACTGCTGGTCACGAAAATCCTGCAATGTCCTACTATATACTGCTCACAATAATGCAGCACAGAGATAGTATACTTGACCCAGAGCTACAAGTTACAGCAATGGCCTAATGTACTATATATGTATACAGTTGGTCACCAAAATGCTGCACTGTCCTTCTATAAACTGCTCACAATAATGCAGCACAGAGATAGTATACTTGACACAGAGCAGTAAGATACAGCAATGGCCTACTGTACTGTACTATATGAATACTTCTGGTCACCAAAATGCTGCACTGTCCTACTATATACAGCTCACAATAATGCAGCACAGGGATAGTATACTTGACACAGAGCTGCAAGATACAGCAATGGCCGACTGTACTGTACTATATGTATACTGCTGGTCACCAAAATGCTGCACTGTCCTACTATACACTGCTCACAATAACAAAGCACAGAGATTGTATACTTGACACAGATCTGCAAGATACAGCAATGGCCTACTGTACTGTAATATATGTATTCTGCTGTTGACCAAATTGCTGCAATATCCTACTATATACTGCTCACAATAATGCAGCACAGAGACAGTATACTTGACACAGAGCTGCAAGATACAGCAATGGCCTACTGTACGGTACTATATGTATACTGCTGGTCACCAAAATGCTGCAATATCCTACTATATACTGCTCACAATAATGCAGCACAGAAATAGTATACTTGACACAGAGCTGCAAGATACAGCAATGGCCTACTGTACTGTACTATGTGTATACTGCTGGTCACCAAAATCCTGCAATGTCCTACTATATACTGCTCACAATAATGCAGCACAGAAATAGTATACTTGACACAGAGCAGCAAGGTACAGCAATGGCCAACTGTACTATATGTATACTGCTGGTCACCAAAATTCTGCAATGTCCTACTATATACTGCTCACAATAATGCAGCACAGAGATAGTATACTTGACACAGAGTAGCAAGGTACAGCAATAGCCTACTGTACTCTATATGTATACTGCTGGTCACCAAAATTCTACACTGTCCTAGTATATACTGCTCACTATAATGCTGCACAGAGATAGTATACTTGCCATAGATCTGCAATATACAGCAATTGCCTACTGTACTGTACTATATGTATACTGCTGGTCACCAAATTGCTGCAATATCCTACTATATATTGCTCACAATAATGCAGCACAGAAACAGTATACTTGACATAGAACTGCAAGATACAGGAATGGTCTACTGTACTGTACTATATGTATAATGCTGGTCACCAAAATGTTGCAATATTCTTCTAAATACTGCTCACAATAATGCAGCACAGAGATAGTATACTTGACACAGACCTGCAAGATGCAGCAATGGCCTACTGTACTGTACTATATGTATCCTGCTGGTCACCAAAATGCTGCACTGTCCCACTATATACTGCTCACAATAATGCTGCACAGAGATAGTATACTTGACACAGAGCTGCAAGATACAGCAATCGCCTACTGTACTGTTCTATATGTATACTGCTGGTCACCAAAATGCTGCACTGTCCTACTATATACTGCTCACAATAATGCAGCACATAGATAGTATACTTGACAAAGAGCAGCAAGATACAGAAATGGCCTACTGTCCTTTACTATATGTATACTGCTGGTCACCGAAATTCTGCAATGACCTACTATATACTGCTCACAATAATGCAGCACAGAGATAGTATACTTGACACATAGCTTCAAGATACAGAAATGGCCTACTGTACTTAACTATACGTATACTGCTGGTCACCAAAAATCTGCACTGTCCTACTATATACTGCTCACTATAATGCAGCACAGAGATAGTATACTTGACACAGAGCTGCAAGATACAGCAATGGCCTACTGTACTGTACTATATGTATACTGCTGGTCACCAAAATCCTGCAATGTCCTACTATATACTGCTCACAATAATGCAGCACAGAGATAGTATACTTGACCCAGAGCTACAAGTTACAGCAATGGCCTAATGTACTGTATTATATGTATACAGCTGGTCACCAAAATGCTGCACTGTCCTTCTATAAACTGCTCACAATAATGCAGCACAGAGATAGTATACTTGACACAGAGCAGCAAGATACAGCTATGGCCTACTGTACTGTACTATATGAATACTTCTTGTCACCAAAATGCTGCACTGTCCTACTATATACAGCTCACAATAATGCAGCACAGAGATAGTATACTTGACACAGAGCTGCAAGTTACAGCAATGGCCTACTGTACTGTACTATATTTATACTGCTGGTCACCAAAATCCTGCAATGTCCTACTATATACAGCTCACAATAATGTAGCACAGAGATAGTATACTTGACACAGATCAGCAAGGTACAGCAATGGCCTACTGTACTATATGTATACTGCTGGTCACCAAAATTCTGCACTGTCCTACTATATACTGCTCACAATAATGCAGCACAGAGATAGTATACTTGACACAGAGCAGCAAGGTACAGCAATGGCCTACTGTACTATATATATACTGCTGGTCACCAAAATTCTGCACTGTCCTAGTATATACTGCTCACTATAATGCAGCACAGAGATAGTATACTTGCCATAGATCTGCAATATACAGCAATTGCCTACTGTACTGTACTATATGTATACTTCTGTTCACCAAATTGCTGCAATATCCTACTATATATTGCTCACAATAATGAAGCACAGAAACAGTATACTTGACATAGAACTGCAAGATACAGGAATGGCCTACTGTACTGTACTATATGTATAATGCTGGTCACCAAAATGTTGCAATATTCTACTAAATACTGCTCACAATAATGCAGCACAGAGATAGTATACTTGACACAGACCTGCAAGATGCAGCAATGGCCTACTGTACTGTACTATATGTATCCTGCTGGTCACCAAAATGCTGCACTGTCCCACTATATACTGCTCACAATAATGCTGCACAGAGATAGTATACTTGACACAGAGCTGCAAGATACAGCAATGGCCTACTGTACTGTTCTATATGTATACTGCTGGTCACCAAAATGCTGCACTGTCCTACTATATACTGCTCACAATAATGCAGCACATAGATAGTATACTTGACAAAGAGCAGCAAGATACAGAAATGGCCTACTGTCCTTTACTATATGTCTACTGCTGGTCACCGAAATTCTGCAATGACCTACTATATACTGCTCACAATAATGCAGCACAGAGATAGTATACTTGACACATAGCTTCAAGATACAGAAATGGCCTACTGTACTTAACTATATGTATACTGCTGGTCACCAAAAATCTGCACTGTCCTACTATATACTGCTCACTATAATGCAGCACATAGATAGTATACTTGACAAAGAGCAGCAAGATACAGCAATGGCCTACTGTACTGTACTATATGTATACTGCTGGTCACCAAAATCCTGCAATGTCCTACTATATACTGCTCACAATAATGCAGCACAGAGATAGTATACTTGACCCAGAGCTACAAGTTACAGCAATGGCCTAATGTACTGTATTATATGTATACAGCTGGTCACCAAAATGCTGCACTGTCCTTCTATAAACTGCTCACAATAATGCAGCACAGTGATAGTATACTTGACACAGAGCAGTAAGATACAGCAATGGCCTACTGTACTGTACTGTACTATATGAATACTTCTGGTCACCAAAATGCTGCACTGTCTTACTATATACAGCTCACAATAATGCAGCACAGGGATAGTATACTTGACACAGAGCTGCAAGATACAGCAATGGCCTACTGTACTGTACTATATGTATACTGCTGATCACCAAAATTCTGCACTGTCCTACTATATACTGCTCACAATAATGCAGCACAGATATAGTATACTTGACACAGAGCTGCAAGCTACAGCAATGGCCTACTGTACTGTACTATATGTATACTTATGTTCACCAAAATTCTGCACTGTCCCACTATATACTGCTTAAAATAATGCTGCACAGACATAGTGTACTTGACACAGAGCTACAAGATACAGCAATGGCCTACTGAACTGTACTATATGTATACTGCTGGTCACCAAAATGCTGCACTGTCCTACTATATACTGCTCACAATAATGCAGCACGAAATAGTATACTTGACACAGAGCTGCAAGATACAGCAATGGTCTACTGTACTGTACTATATATATACTGATGTTCACCAAAATTCTGCACTGTCCCACTATATACTGCTTAAAATAATGCTGCACAGACATAGTGTACTTGACACAGAGCTACAAGATACAGCAATGGCCTACTGAACTGTACTATATGTATACTGCTGGTCACCAAAATGCTGCACTGTCCTACTATATACTGCTCACAATAATGCAGCACAGAGATACTATACTTGACACAGAGCTGCAAGATACAGCAATGGCCTACTGTACTATATGTATACTGCTGGTCACCAAAATGCTGCACTGTCCTACTATACACTGCTCACAATAACGAAGCACAGAGATTGTATACTTGACACAGATCTGCAAGATACAGCAATGGCCTACTGTACTGTACTATATGTATTCTGCTGTTCACCAAATTGCTGAAATATCCTACTATATACTGCTCACAATAATGCAGCATAGAGACAGTATACTTGACATAGAGCTGCAAGATATAGCAATGGCCTACTGTAATGTACTATATGTATACTGCTGGTCACCAAAATGCTGCAATATCCTACTATATACTGCTCACAATAATGCAGCACAGAAATAGTATACCTGACACAGAGCTGCAAGATACAGCAATGGCCTACTGTACTGTACTGTACTATATGTATACTGCTGGTCACCAAAATCCTGCAATGTCCTGCTATATACTGCTCACAATAATGCAGCACAGAGATAGTATACTTGACACAGAGCAGCAAGGTACAGCAATGGCCTACTGTACTATATGTATACTGCTGGTCACCAAAATTCTGCACTGTCCTAATATATACTGCTCACAATAATGCAGCACAGAGATAGTATACTTGACACAGAGCAGCAAGGTACAGCAATGGCCTACTGTACTATATATATACTGCTGGTCACCAAAATTCTGCACTGTCCTAGTATATACTGCTCACTATAATGCAGCACAGAGATAGTACACTTGCCACAGATCTGCAATATACAGCAATTGCCTACTGTACTGTACTATATGTATACTGCTGGTCACCAAAATGCTGCACTGTCCTACTATATACTGCTCACAATAATGCAGCACAGTAATGGTATACTTGACACAGAGCTGCAAGATACAGCAATGGCCTACTGTACTGTACTATGGTGGTCATTCCGAGTTGTTCGCTCGCAATCTGCTTTTAGCAGCTTTGCACACGCTAAGCCGCCGCCTACTGGGAGTGAATCTTAGCTTATCAAAATAGCGAACGAAAGATTCTCAAAATTGCGAATAGACACTTCTTAGCAGTTTCTGAGTAGCTCCAGACTTACTCGGCATCTGCGATCAGTTCAGTGCTTGTCGTTCCTGGTTTGACGTCACAAACACACCCAGCGTTCGCCCAGACACTCCCCCGTTTCTCCAGCCGCTCCTGCGTTTTTCCCGGAAACGGTAGCGTTTTTTCGCACACACCCATAAAACGGCCAGTTTCCGCCCAGTAACACCAACTTCCTGTCAATTACATTACGATCACCAGAACGATGAAAAAGCCGTGAGTAAAATTCCTAACTGCATAGCAAATTTACTTGGCGCAGTCGCAGTGAGAACTTTGCGCATGCGCACTAAGCGGAAAATCGCTGCGATGCAAAGAAATTTACCGAGCGAACAACTCGGAATGACCACCTATATGTATACTGCTGGTCACCAAAATCCTGCACTGTCCTACTATATACTGCTCACAATAATGCAGCACAGAGATAGTATACTTGACACAGAACTGCAAGATACAGCAATGGCCTACTGTACTGTATTATATGTATACTGCTGGTCACCAAAATGCTGCACTGTCCTACTATATAATGCTCACAATAATGCAGCACAGAGATAGTATACTTGACACAGAGCAGCAAGATACAGGAATGGCCTACTGTACTATATGTATACTGCTGGTCACCAAAATCCTGCACTGTCCTACTATATACTGCTCACAATAATGCAGCACAGAGATAGAATACTTGACATAGAGCTGCAAGATACAGCAATGGCCTACAGTACTGTACTATATATTTACTGCTGGTCACCAAATTGCTGCAATATCCTACTATGTATTGCTCACAATAATGCAGCACAGGTACAGTATACTTGACATAGAGCTGCAAGATACAGCAATGGCCTACTGTACTGTACTATATGTATAGTGCTGGTCTCCAAAATGTTGCAATATCCTACTATATACTGCTCACAATAATGCAGCACAGAAACAGTATACTTGACATAGAACTGCAAGATACAGGAATGGTCTACTGTACTGTACTATATATGTATAATGCTGGTCACCAAAATGTTGCAATATTCTACTAAATACTGCTCACAATAATTCAGCACAGAGATAGTATACTTGACACAGACCTGCAAGATACAGCAATGGCCTTCTGTACTGTACTATATGTATCCTGCTGGTCACCAAAATGCTGCACTGTCCCACTATATACTGCTCACAATAATGCTGCACAGAGATAGTGTACTTGACACAGAGCTGCAAGATACAGCAATGGCCTACTGTACTGTTCTATATGTATACTGCTGGTCACCAAAATGCTGCACTGTCCTACTATATACTGCTCACAATAATGCAGCACATAGATAGTATACTTGACAAAGAGCAGCAAGATACAGAAATGGCCTACTGTCCTTTACTATATGTATACTGCTGGTCACCGAAATTCTGCAATGACCTACTATATACTGCTCACAATAATGCAGCACAGAGATAGTATACTTGACACATAGCTTCAAGATACAGCAATGGCCTACTGTACTTAACTATACGTATACTGCTGGTCACCAAAAATCTGCACTGTCCTACTATATACTGCTCACTATAATGCAGCACAGAGATAGTATACTTGACACAGAGCTGCAAGATACAGCAATGGCCTACTGTACTGTACTATATGTATACTGCTGATCACCAAAATCGTGCAATGTCCTACTATATACTGCTCACAATAATGCAGCACAGAGATAGTATACTTGACCCAGAGCTACAAGTTACAGCAATGGCCTAGTGTACTGTATTATATGTATACAGCTGGTCACCAAAATGCTGCACTGTCCTTCTATAAACTGCTCACAATAATGCAGCACATAGATAGTATACTTGACTAAGAGCTTCAAGATACAGCAATGGCCTACTGTACTTAACTATACGTATACTGCTGGTCACCAAAAATCTGCACTGTCCTACTATATACTGCTCACTATAATGCAGCACAGAGATAGTATACTTGACACAGAGCTACAAGTTACTGCAATGGCCTAATGTACTGTATTATATGTATACAGCTGGTCACCAAAATGCTGCACTGTCCTTCTATAAACTGCTCACAATAATGCAGCACAGAGATAGTATACTTGACACAGAGCAGTAAGATACAGCAATGGCCTACTGTACTGTACTATATGAATACTTCTGGTCACCAAAATGCTGCACTGTCCTACTATATACAGCTCACAATAATACAGCACAGAGATAGTATACTTGAAACAGAGCTGCAAGATACAGCAATGGCCTACTGTACTGTACTATATGTATACTGATGTTCACCAAAATTCTGCACTGTCCTACTATATACTGCTCAAAATAAAGCTGCACAGACATAGTGTACTTGACACAGAGCTACAAGATACAGCAATGGCCTACTGAACTGTACTATATGTATACTGCTGGTCACCAAAATGCTGCACTGTCCTACTAATATATACTGCTCACAATAATGCAGCACATAGATTGTATACTTAACACAGAGCTGCAAAATACAGCAGTGGCCTACTGTACTGTACTATATGCATACTGCTGGTCACCAAAATGCTGCACTGTACTACTATATACTGCTCACAATAATGCAGCACAGAGATAGTATACTTGACACAAACCTGCAAGATACAGCAATGGCCTACTGTACTGTACTATATGTATACTGCTGGTCACCAAAATGCTGCACTGTCCTACTATATACTGCTCACAATAATGCAGCACAGAGATAGTATACTTGACACAGAGCAGCAAGATACAGCAATGGCCTACTGTACTGTCCTATATGTATACTGCTGGTCACCAAAATGCTGCACTGTCTTACTATACACTGCTCACAATAACGAAGCACAGAGATAGTATACTTGACACAGATCTGCAAGATACAGCAATGGCCTACTGTACTGTACTATATGTATAGTGCTGGTCTCCAAAATGTTGCAATATCCTACTATATACTGCTCACAATAATGCAGCACAGAAACAGTATACTTGACATAGAACTGCAAGATACAGGAATGGTCTACTGTACTGTACTATATATGTATAATGCTGGTCACCAAAATGTTGCAATATTCTACTAAATACTGCTCACAATAATTCAGCACAGAGATAGTATACTTGACACAGACCTGCAAGATACAGCAATGGCCTTCTGTACTGTACTATATGTATCCTGCTGGTCACCAAAATGCTGCACTGTCCCACTATATACTGCTCACAATAATGCTGCACAGAGATAGTGTACTTGACACAGAGCTGCAAGATACAGCAATGGCCTACTGTACTGTTCTATATGTATACTGCTGGTCACCAAAATGCTGCACTGTCCTACTATATACTGCTCACAATAATGCAGCACATAGATAGTATACTTGACAAAGAGCAGCAAGATACAGAAATGGCCTACTGTCCTTTACTATATGTATACTGCTGGTCACCGAAATTCTGCAATGACCTACTATATACTGCTCACAATAATGCAGCACAGAGATAGTATACTTGACACATAGCTTCAAGATACAGCAATGGCCTACTGTACTTAACTATACGTATACTGCTGGTCACCAAAAATCTGCACTGTCCTACTATATACTGCTCACTATAATGCAGCACAGAGATAGTATACTTGACACAGAGCTGCAAGATACAGCAATGGCCTACTGTACTGTACTATATGTATACTGCTGATCACCAAAATCGTGCAATGTCCTACTATATACTGCTCACAATAATGCAGCACAGAGATAGTATACTTGACCCAGAGCTACAAGTTACAGCAATGGCCTAGTGTACTGTATTATATGTATACAGCTGGTCACCAAAATGCTGCACTGTCCTTCTATAAACTGCTCACAATAATGCAGCACATAGATAGTATACTTGACTAAGAGCTTCAAGATACAGCAATGGCCTACTGTACTTAACTATACGTATACTGCTGGTCACCAAAAATCTGCACTGTCCTACTATATACTGCTCACTATAATGCAGCACAGAGATAGTATACTTGACACAGAGCTACAAGTTACTGCAATGGCCTAATGTACTGTATTATATGTATACAGCTGGTCACCAAAATGCTGCACTGTCCTTCTATAAACTGCTCACAATAATGCAGCACAGAGATAGTATACTTGACACAGAGCAGTAAGATACAGCAATGGCCTACTGTACTGTACTATATGAATACTTCTGGTCACCAAAATGCTGCACTGTCCTACTATATACAGCTCACAATAATACAGCACAGAGATAGTATACTTGAAACAGAGCTGCAAGATACAGCAATGGCCTACTGTACTGTACTATATGTATACTGATGTTCACCAAAATTCTGCACTGTCCTACTATATACTGCTCAAAATAAAGCTGCACAGACATAGTGTACTTGACACAGAGCTACAAGATACAGCAATGGCCTACTGAACTGTACTATATGTATACTGCTGGTCACCAAAATGCTGCACTGTCCTACTAATATATACTGCTCACAATAATGCAGCACATAGATTGTATACTTAACACAGAGCTGCAAAATACAGCAGTGGCCTACTGTACTGTACTATATGCATACTGCTGGTCACCAAAATGCTGCACTGTACTACTATATACTGCTCACAATAATGCAGCACAGAGATAGTATACTTGACACAAACCTGCAAGATACAGCAATGGCCTACTGTACTGTACTATATGTATACTGCTGGTCACCAAAATGCTGCACTGTCCTACTATATACTGCTCACAATAATGCAGCACAGAGATAGTATACTTGACACAGAGCAGCAAGATACAGCAATGGCCTACTGTACTGTCCTATATGTATACTGCTGGTCACCAAAATGCTGCACTGTCTTACTATACACTGCTCACAATAACGAAGCACAGAGATAGTATACTTGACACAGATCTGCAAGATACAGCAATGGCCTACTGTACTGTACTATATGTATACTGCTGGTCACTAAATTGCTGCAATATCCTACTATATACTGCTCACAATAATGCAGCACAGAGACAGTATACTTGACATAGAGCTGCAATATACAGCAATGGCCTACTGTACTGTAATATATGTATACTGCTGGTCACCAAAATGCTGCAATATCCTACTATATACTGCTCACAATAATGCAGCACCGAAATAGTATACTTGACACAGAGCTGCAAGATACAGCAATGGCCTACTGTACTGTACTATATGTATACTGATGTTCACCAAAATTCTGCACTGTCCCACTATATACTGCTCAAAATAATGCTGCACAGACATAGTGTACTTGACACAGAGCTACAAGATACAGCAATGGCCTACTGAACTGTACTATATGTATACTGCTGGTCACCAAAATGCTGCACTGTCCTACTATATACTGCTCACAATAATGCAGCACAGAGATTGTATACTTAACACAGAGCTGCAAAATATTGCAGTGGCCTACTGTACTGTACTATATGCATACTGCTGGTCACCAAAATGCTGCACTGTACTACTATATACTGCTCACAATAATGCAGCACAGAGATAGTATACTTGACACAAACCTGCAAGATACAGCAATGGCCTACTGCACTGTACTATATGTATACTGCTGGTCACCAAAATGCTGTACTGTCCTACTATATACTGCTCACAATAATGCAGCACAGAGATAGTATACTTGACACAGAGCAGCAAGATACAGTAATGGCCTACTGTACTGTACTATATGTATACTGCTGGTCACTAAATTGCTGCAATATCCTACTATATACTGCTCACAATAATGCAGCACAGAGACAGTATACTTGACATAGAGCTGCAAAATACAGCAATGGCCAACTGTACTGTACTATAGTTATACTGCTGTTCACCAAAATGCTGCAATATCCTACTATATACTGCTCACAATAATGCAGCACGCAATAGTATACTTGACACAGAGCTGCAAGATACAGCAATGGCCTACTGTACTGTACTATATGTATACTGATGTTCACCAAAATTCTGCACTGTCCCACTATATACTGCTCAAAATAATGCTGCACAGACATAGTGTACTTGACACAGAGCTACAAGATACAGCAATGGCCTACTGTACTGTACTATATGAATACTGCTGGTAACCAAAATGCTGCAATATCCTACTATATACTGCTCACAATAATGCAGCACGAAATAGTATACTTGACACAGAGCTGCAAGATACAGCAATGGCCTACTGTACTGTACTATATGTATACTGATGTTCACCAAAATTCTGCACTGTCCCACTATATACTGCTTAAAATAATGCTGCACAGACATAGTGTACTTGACACAGAGCTACAAGATACAGCAATGGCCTACTGAACTGTACTATATGTATACTGCTGGTCACCAAAATGCTGCACTGTCCTACTATATACAGCTCACAATAATGCAGCACAGAGATAGTATACTTGACACAGAGCTGCAAGATACAGAAATGGCCTACTGTACTATATGTATGCTACTGGTCACCAAAATCCTGCACTGTCCTACTATATACTGCTCACAATAATGCAGCACAGAGATACTATACTTGACACAGAGCTGCAAGATACAGCAATGGCCTACTGTACTGTACCATATGTATACTGCTGGTCACCAAAATGCTGCACTGTCCTACTATACACTGCTCACAATAACGAAGCACAGAGATTGTATACTTGACAAAGATCTGCAAGATACAGCAATGGCCTACTGTACTGTAATATATGTATTCTGCTGTTCACCAAATTGCTGCAATATCCTACTATATACTGCTCACAATAATACAGCATAGAGACAGTATACTTGACATAGAGCTGCAAGATATAGCAATGGCCTACTGTGCTGTACTATATGTATACTGCTGGTCACCAAAATGCTGCAATATCCTACTATATACTGCTCACAATAATGCAGCACAGAAATAGTATACCTGACACAGAGCTGCAAGATACAGCAATGGCCTACTGTACTGTACTATATGTATACTGCTGGTCGCCAAAATCCTGCAATGTACTACTATATACTGCTCACAATAATGCAGCACAGAGATAGTATACTTGACACAGAGCAGCAAGGTACAGCAATGTCCTACTGTAATATATGTATACTGCTGGTCACCAAAATTCTGCACTGTCCTACTATATACTGCTCACAATAATGCAGCACAGAGATAGTATACTTGACACAGAGCAGCAAGGTACAGCAATGGCCTACTGTACTATATGTATACTGCTGGTCACCAAAATTCTGCACTGTCCTAGTATATACTGCTCACTATAATGCTGCACAGAGATAGTGTACTTGACACAGAGCTGCAAGATACAGCAATGGCCTACTGTACTGTACTATATGTATACTGCTGGTCACCAAAATTCTGCACTGTCCTACTATATACTGCTCACAATAATGCTGCACAGAGATAGTGTACTTGACACAGAGCTGCAAGATACAGCAATGGCCTACTGTACTGTACTATATGTATACTGCTGGTCACCAAAATGCTGCACTGTCCTACTATATACTGCTCACAATAATGCAGCACATAGATAGTATACTTGACTAAGAGCAGCAAGATACAGAAATGGCCTACTGTCCTTTACTATATGTATACTGCTGGTCACCAAAATTCTGCAATGACCTACTATACACTGCTCACAATAATGCAGCACAGAGATAGTATACTTGACACAGAGCAGCAAGATACAGAAATGGCCTACTGTCCTTTACTATATGTATACTGCTGGTCACCAAAATGCTGCACTGTCCTACTATATACTGCTCACAATAATGCAGCACATAGATAGTATACTTGACTAAGAGCTTCAAGATACAGCAATGGCCTACTGTACTTAACTATACGTATACTGCTGGTCACCAAAAATCTGCACTGTCCTACTATATACTGCTCACTATAATGCAGCACAGAGATAGTATACTTGACACAGAGCTACAAGTTACTGCAATGGCCTAATGTACTGTATTATATGTATACAGCTGGTCACCAAAATGCTGCACTGTCCTTCTATAAACTGCTCACAATAATGCAGCACAGAGATAGTATACTTGACACAGAGCAGTAAGATACAGCAATGGCCTACTGTACTGTACTTTATGAATACTTCTGGTCACCAAAATGCTGCACTGTCCTACTATATACAGCTCACAATAATGCAGCACAGAGATAGTATACTTGAAACAGAGCTGCAAGATACAGCAATGGCCTACTGTACTGTACTATATGTATACTGATGTTCACCAAAATTCTGCACTGTCCTACTATATACTGCTCAAAATAATGCTGCACAGACATAGTGTACTTGACACAGAGCTACAAGATACAGCAATGGCCTACTGAACTGTACTATATGTATACTGCTGGTCACCAAAATGCTGCACTGTCCTACTATATACTGCTCACAATAATGCAGCACAGAGATTGTATACTTAACACAGAGCTGCAAAATACAGCAGTGGCCTACTGTACTGTACTATATGCATACTGCTGGTCACCAAAATGCTGCACTGTACTACTATATACTGCTCACAATAATGCAGCACAGAGATAGTATACTTGACACAAACCTGCAAGATACAGCAATGGCCTACTGTACTGTACTATATGTATACTGCTGGTCACCAAAATGCTGCACTGTCCTACTATATACTGCTCACAATAATGCAGCACAGAGATAGTATACTTGACACAGAGCAGCAAGATACAGCAATGGCCTACTGTACTGTCCTATATGTATACTGCTGGTCACCAAAATGCTGCACTGTCTTACTATACACTGCTCACAATAACGAAGCACAGAGATAGTATATTTGACACAGATCTGCAAGATACAGCAATGGCCTACTGTACTGTACTATACGTATACTGCTGGTCACTAAATTGCTGCAATATCCTACTATATACTGCTCACAATAATGCAGCACAGAGACAGTATACTTGACATAGAGCTGCAATATACAGCAATGGCCTACCGTACTGTAATATATGTATACTGCTGGTCACCAAAATTCTGCAATATCCTACTATATACTGCTCACAATAATGCAGCACCGAAATAGTATACTTGACACAGAGCTGCAAGATACCGCAATGGCCTACTGTACTGTACTATATGTATACTGATGTTCACCAAAATTCTGCACTGTCCCACTATATACTGCTTAAAATAATGCTGCACAGACATAGTGTACTTGACACAGAGCTACAAGATACAGCAATGGCCTACTGAACTGTACTATATGTATACTGCTGGTCACCAAAATGCTGCACTGTCCTACTATATACTGCTCACAATAATGCAGCACAGAGATTGTATACTTAACACAGAGCTGCAAAATATTGCAGTGGCTTACTGTACTGTACTATATGCATACTGCTGGTCACCAAAATGCTGCACTGTACTACTATATACTGCTCACAATAATGCAGCACAGAGATAGTATACTTGACACAAACCTGCAAGATACAGTAATGGCCTACTGCACTGTACTATATGTATACTGCTGGTCACCAAAATGCTGAACTGTCCTACTATATACTGCTCACAATAATGCAGCACAGAGATAGTATACTTGACACAGAGCAGCAAGATACAGTAATGGCCTACTGTACTGTACTATATGTATACTGCTGGTCACTAAATTGCTGCAATATCCTACTATATACTGTTCACAATAATGCAGCACAGAGACAGTATACTTGACATAGAGCTGCAAAATACAGCAATGGCCAACTGTATTGTACTATAGTTATACTGCTGTTCACCAAAATGCTGCAATATCCTACTATATACTGCTCACAATAATGCAGCACGCAATAGTATACTTGACACAGAGCTGCAAGATACAGCAATGGCCTACTGTACTGTACTATATGTATACTGATGTTCACCAAAATTCTGCACTGTCCCACTATATACTGCTCAAAATAATGCTGCACAGACATAGTGTACTTGACACAGAGCTACAAGATACAGCAATGGCCTACTGTACTGTACTATATGAATACTGCTGGTAACCAAAATGCTGCAATATCCTACTATATACTGCTCACAATAATGCAGCACGAAATAGTATACTTGACACAGAGCTGCAAGATACAACAATGGCCTACTGTACTGTACTATATGTATACTGATGTTCACCAAAATTCTGAACTGTCCCACTATATACTGCTTAAAATAATGCTGCACAGACATAGTGTACTTGACACAGAGCTACAAGATACAGCAATGGCCTACTGAACTGTACTATATGTATACTGCTGGTCACCAAAATGTTGCACTGTCCTACTATATACTGCTCACAATAATGCAGCACAGAGATAGTATACTTGACACAGAGCTGCAAGATACAGAAATGGCCTACTGTACTGTACTATATGTATACTGCTGGTCACCAAAATGCTGCACTGTCCTACTATATACTGCTCACAATAATGCAGCACAGAGATACTATACTTGACACAGAGCTGCAAGATACAGCAATGGCCTACTGTACTGTACTATATGTATACTGCTGGTCACCAAAATGCTGCACTGTCCTACTATAAACTGCTCACAATAACGAAGCACAGAGATTGTATACTTGACACAGATCTGCAAGATACAGCAATGGCCTACTGTACTGTAATATATGTATTCTGCTGTTCACCAAATTGCTGCAATATCCTACTATATACTGCTCACAATAATGCAGCATAGAGACAGTATACTTGACATAGAGCTGCAAGATATAGCAATGGCCTACTGTACTGAACTATATGTATACTGCTGGTCACCAAAATGCTGCAATATCCTACTATATACTGCTCACAATAATGCAGCACAGAAATAGTATACCTGACACAGAGCTGCAAGATACAGCAATGGCCTACTGTATTGTACTATATGTATACTGCTGGTCACCAAATTGCTGCAATATCCTACTATATACTGCTCACAATAATGCAGCACAGAGATAGTATACTTGACACATAGCAGCAAGGTACAGCAATGGCCTACTGTACTATATGTATACTGCTGGTCACCAAAATTCTGCACTGTCCTAGTATATACTGCTCACAATAATGCAGCACAGAGATAGTATACTTGACACAGAGCAACAAGGTACAGCAATGCCCTACTGTACTATATGTATACTGCTGGTCACCAAAATTCTGCACTGTCCTAGAATATACTGCTCACTATAATGCAGCACAGAGATAGTACACTTGCCACAGATCTGCAATATACAGCAATTGCCTACTGTACTGTACTATATGTATACTGCTGGTCACCAAATTGCTGCAATATCCTACTATATATTGCTCACAATAATGCAGCACAGAAACAGTATACTTGACATAGAACTGCAAGATACAGGAATGGCCTACTGGACCGTACTATATGTATACTGCTGGTCACCAAAATGTTGCAATATTCTACTATATACTGCTCACAATAATGCAGCACAGAGATAGTATACTTGACACAGAGCTGCAAGATACAGCAATGGCCTACTGTACTGTACTATATGTATACTGCTGGTCACCAAAATGCTGCACTGTCCTACTATATACTGCTCACAATAATGCTGCACAGAGATAGTGTACTTGACACAGAGCTGCAAGATACAGCAATGGCCTACTGTACTGTACTATATGTATACTGCTGGTCACCAAAATGCTGCACTGTCCTACTATATACTGCTCACAATAATGCTGCACAGAGATAGTGTACTTGACACAGAGCTGCAAGATACAGCAATGGCCTACTGTACTGTACTATATGTATACTGCTGGTCACCAAAATGCTGCACTGTCCTACTATATACTGCTCACAATAATGCAGCACATAGATAGTATACTTGACTAAGAGCAGCAAGATACAGAAATGGCCTACTGTCCTTTACTATATGTATACTGCTGGTCACCGAAATTCTGCAATGACCTACTATACACTGCTCACAATAATGCAGCACAGAGATAGTATACTTGACACATAGCTTCAAAATACAGCAATGGCCTACTGTACTTAACTTTACGTATACTGCTGGTCACCAAAAATCTGCACTGTCCTACTATATACTGCTCACTATAATGCAGCACAGAGATAGTATACTTGACACAGAGCTACAAGTTACTGCAATGGCCTAATGTACTGTATTATATGTATACAGCTGGTCACCAAAATGCTGCACTGTCCTTCTATAAACTGCTCACAATAATGCAGCACAGAGATAGTATACTTGACACAGAGCAGTAAGATACAGCAATGGCCTACTGTACTGTACTATATGAATACTTCTGGTCACCAAAATGCTGCACTGTCCTACTATATACAGCTCACAATAATGCAGCACAGAGATAGTATACTTGAAACAGAGCTGCAAGATACAGCAATAGCCTACTGTACTGTACTATATGTATACTGATGTTCACCAAAATTCTGCACTGTCCCACTATATACTGCTCAAAATAATGCTGCACAGACATAGTGTACTTGACACAGAGCTACAAGATACAGCAATGGCCTACTGAACTGTACTATATGTATACTGCTGGTCACCAAAATGCTGCACTGTCCTACTATATACTGCTCACAATAATGCAGCACAGAGATTGTATACTTAACACAGAGCTGCAAAATACAGCAGTGGCCTACTGTACTGTACTATATGCATACTGCTGGTCACCAAAATGCTGCACTGTACTACTATATACTGCTCACAATAATGCAGCACAGAGATAGTATACTTGACACAAACCTGCAAGATACAGCAATGGCCTACTGTACTGTACTATATGTAGACTGCTGGTTACCAAAATGCTGCACTGTCCTACTATATACTGCTCACAATAATGCAGCACATAGATAGTATACTTGACACAGAGCAGCAAGATACAGCAATGGCCTACTGTACTGTCCTATATGTATACTGCTGGTCACCAAAATTCTGCACTGTCTTACTATACACTGCTCACAATAACGAAGCACAGAGATAGTATACTTGACACAGATCTGCAAGATACAGCAATGGCCTACTGTACTGTACTACATGTATACTGCTGGTCACTAAATTGCTGCAATATCCTACTATATACTGCTCACAATAATGCTGCACAGAGACAGTATACTTGACATAGAGCTGCAATATACAGCAATGGCCTACTGTACTGTAATATATGTATACTGCTGGTCACCAAAATGCTGCAATATCCTACTATATACTGCTCACAATAATGTAGCACCGAAATAGTATACTTGACATAGAGCTGCAAGATACAGCAATGGCCTACTGTACTGTACTATATGTATACTGATGTTCACCAAAATTCTGCACTGTTCCACTATATACTGCTCAAAATAATGCTGCACAGACATAGTGTACTTGACACAGAGCTACAAGATACAGCAATGGCCTACTGAACTATACTATATGTATACTGCTGGTCACCAAAATGCTGCACTGTCCTACTATATACTGCTCACAATAATGCAGCACAGAGATTGTATACTTAACACAGAGCTGCAAAATATTGCAGTGGCCTACTGTACTGTACTATATGCATACTGCTGGTCACCAAAATGCTGCACTGTACTACTATATACTGCTCACAATAATGCAGCACAGAGATAGTATACTTGACACAAACCTGCAAGATACAGCAATGGCCTACTGCACTGTACTATATGTATAATGCTGGTCACCAAAATGCTGTACTGTCCTACTATATACTGCTCACAATAATGCAGCACAGAGATAGTATACTTGACACTGTACTATATGTATACTGCTGGTCACTAAATTGCTGCAATATCCTACTATATACTGCTCACAATAATGCAGCACAGAGACAGTATACTTGACATAGAGCTGCAAAATACAGCAATGGCCAACTGTACTGTACTATAGTTATACTGCTGTTCACCAAAATGCTGCAATATCCTACTATATACTGCTCACAATAATGCAGCACGCAATAGTATACTTGACACAGAGCTACAAGATATAGCAATGGCCTACTGTACTGTACTATATGTATAATGATGTTCACCAAAATTCTGCACTGTCCCACTATATACTGCTCAAAATAATGCTGCACAGACATAGTGTACTTGACACAGAGCTACAAGATACAGCAATGGCCTACTGAACTGTACTATATGTATACTGCTGGTCACCAAAATTCTGCACTGTCCTACTATATACTGCTCACAATAATGCAGCACAGAGATAGTATACTTGACACAGAGCTGCAAGATACAGAAATGGCCTACTATACTGTACTATATGTATACTGCTGGTCACCAAAATGCTGCACTGTCCTACTATAAACTGCTCACAATAACGAAGCACAGAGATTGTATACTTGACACAGATCTGCAAGATACAGCAATGGCCTACTGTACTGTAATATATGTATTCTGCTGTTCACCAAATTGCTGCAATATCCTACTACATACTGCTCACAATAATGCAGCACAGAGACAGTATACTTGACATAGAGCTGCAAGATACAGCAATGGCCTACTGTACTGTACTATATGTATACTGCTGGTCACCAAAATGCTGCAATATCCTACTATATACTGCTCACAATAATGCAGCACAGAAATAGTATACTTGACACAGAGCTGCAAGATACAGCAATGGCCTACTGTACTGTACTATATGTATACTGCTGGTCACCAAAATCCTTCAATGCCCTACTATATACTGCTCACAATAATGCTGCACAGAGATAGTATACTTGACACAGAGCAGCAAGGTACAGCAATGGCCTACTGTACTATATGTATACTGCTGGTCACCAAAATTCTGCACTGTCCTACTATATACTGCTCACAATAATGCAGCACAGAGATAGTATACTTGACACAGAGCAGCAAGGTACAGCAATGGCCTACTGTACTATATGTATACTGCTGGTCACCAAAATTCTGCACTGTCCTAGTATATACTGCTCACTATAATGCAGCACAGAGTTAGTATACTTGCCACAGATCTGCAATATACAGCAATTGCCTACTGTACTGTACTATATGTATACTGCTGGTCACCGAAATTCTGCAATGACCTACTATATACTGCTCACAATAATGCAGCACAGAGATAGTGTACTTGACACAGAGCTGCAAGATACAGCAATGGCCTACTGTACTGTACTATATGTATACTGCTGGTCACCAAAATGTTGCAATATTTTACTATATACTGCTCACAATAATGCAGCACAGAGATAGTATACTTGACACAGACCTGCAGGATACAGCAATGGCCTACTGTACTGTACTATATGTATCCTGCTGGTCACCAAAATGCTGCACTGTCCCACTATATACTGCTCACAATAATGCTGCACAGAGATAGTGTACTTGACACAGAGCTGCAAGATACAGCAATGGCCTACTGTACTGTACTATATGTATACTGCTGGTCACCAAAATGCTGCACTGTCCTACTATATACTGCTCACAATAATGCAGCACATAGATAGTAAACTTGACAAAGAGCAGCAAGATACAGAAATGGCCTACTGTCCTTTACTATATGTATACTGCTGGTCACCGAAATTCTGCAATGACCTACTATATACTGCTCACAATAATGCAGCACAGAGATAGTATACTTGACACAGAGTTGCAAGATACAGCAATGGCCTGCTGTACTATATGTATACTGCTGGTCACCAAAATCCTGCCCTGTCCTACTATATACTGCTCAAAATAATGCAGCACAGAGATAGTATACTTGACACAGAGATACAAGATACAACAATGGCCTACTGTACTGTACTATACTATATGTATACTCCTGGTCACAAAATGCTGTACTGTCCTACTATATACTGCTCGCAATAATGCAGCACAGAGATTGTATACTTAACACAGAGCTGCAAAATACAGCAGTGGCCTACTGTACTGTACTATATGCATACTGCTGGTCACCAAAATGCTGCACTGTACTACTATATACTGCTCACAATAATGCAGCACAGAGATAGTATACTTGACACAGAGCAGCAAGATACAGCAATGGCCTACTGTACTGTACTATATGTATACTGCTGGTCACTAAAATGCTGCACTGTCCTACTATACACTGCTCACAATAACGAAGCACAGAGATAGTATACTTGACACAGATCTGCAAGATACAGCAATGGCCTACTGTACTGTACTATATGTATACTGCTGGTCACTAAATTGCTGCAATATCCTACTATATACTGCTCACAATAATGCAGCACAGAGACAGTATACTTGACATAGAGCTGCAAAATACAGCAATGGCGTACTGTACTGTACTATATGTATACTGATGTTCACCAAAAACCTGCACTGTCCCTCTATATACTGCTCAAAATAATGCTGCACAGACATAGTGTACTTGAAACAGAGCTACAAGATACAGCAATGGCCTACTGAACTGTACTATATGTATACTGCTGGTCACCAAAATGCTGCACTGTCCTTCTATATACTGCTCACAATAATGCAGCACATAGATAGTATACTTGACACAGAGCTGCAATATACAGAAATGGCCTACTGAACTGTACTATATGTATACTGCTGGTCACCAAAATGCTGCACTGTCCTACTATATACTGCTCACAATAATGCAGCACAGAGATAGTATACTTGACACAGATCTGCAAGATACAGCAATGATCTTCTGTACTGTACTATATGTATACTGCTGATCACCAAAATGCTGCAATGTCCTACTATATACTGCTCACAATAATGCAGCACAGTAATAGTATACTTGACACAGAGCTGCAAGATACAGCAATGGCCTACTGTACTGTACTATGGTGGTCATTCCGAGTTGTTCTCTCGCAATCTGCATTTAGCAGCTTCGCACACGCTAAACCGCCGCCTATTGGGAGTGAATCTTAGCTTATCAAAATTGCGAACGAAAGATTCTCAAAATTGCGAATAGACACTTCTTAGCAGTTTCTGAGTAGCTCCACACTTACTCGGCATCTGCGATCAGTTCAGTGCTTGTCGTTCCTGGTTTGACGTAACAAACACACCCAGCGTTCGCCCAGACACTCCTCCGTTTCTACAGCCACTATCGCGTTTTTTCCAGAAACGGTAGCGTTTTTTCATACACACCCATAAAACGGCCAGTTTCCACCCAGAAACACCCACTTCCTGTCAATCACATTACGATCACCAGAAAGAAGAAAAAACCTTGTAATGCCGTGAGTAAATTACCTAACTGCATAGCAAATTTACTTGGCGCAGTCGCACTGCGGACATTGCGCATGCGCATTAGCGACTAATCACTCCATTGCGAGAAAAAAATAACAAGCGAACAACTCGGAATGAGGGCCTATATGTATACTGCTGGTCACCAAAATTCTGCACTGTCCCACTATATACTGCTCACAATAATGCTGCACAGAGATAGTGTACTTGACACAGCTGCAAGATACAGCAATGGCCTACTGTGCTGTACTATATGTATACTGCTGGTCACCAAAATGCAGCACTGTCCTACTATATACTGCTCACAATAATGCAGTGCAGAGATAGTATACTTGACACAGAGCAGCAAGATACAGCAATGGCCTACTGTCCTTTACTATATGTATACTGCTGGTCTCCGAAATTCTGCACTGACCTACTATATACTGCTCACAATAATGCAGCACAGAGATAGTATACTTGACACAGAGCTGCAAGATACAGCAATGGCCTACTGTACTATGTGTATACTGCTGGTCACCAAAATGCTGCACTGTCCTACTATATACTGCTCACAATAATGCAGCACAGAGATAGTATACTTGACACAGAGCAGCAAGATACAGCAATGGCATACTGTACTGTACTATATGAATACTTCTGGTCACCAAAATGCTGCACTATCCTACTATATACTGCTCACAATAATGCAGCACAGAGATAGTATACTTGACACAGAGCTGCAAGATACAGCAATGGCCTACTGTACTGTACTATATGTATACTGCTGGTCACAAAAATCCTGCAATGTCCTACTATATACTGCTCACAGTAATGCAGCACAGAGATAGTATACTTGACACAGAGCTATAAGATACAGCAATGGCCTACTGTACTGTACTATATGTATACTGCTGGTCACCAAAATGCTGCACTATCCCACTATATACTGCTCACAATAATGCTGCACAGAGATAGTGTACTTGACACAGAGCTGCAAGATACACCAAAGGCCTACTGTACTGTACTATATGTATACTGCTGGTCACCAAAATGCTGCACTGTCCTACTATATAATGCTCACAATAATGCAGCACAGAGATAGTATACTTGACACAGAGCATCAAGATACAGCAATGGCCTACTGTACTATGGCCCTCATTCCGAGTTGTTCGCTCGCAAGCTGCTTTTAGCAGCATTGCACACGCTAAGCCGCCGCCTACTGGGAGTGAATCTTAGCTTCTTAAAATTGCGAACGAAAGATTCTCAAAAATTGCGATTACACACCTCTTAGCAGTTTCAGAGTAGCTCCAGACTTACTCGGCATCTGCGATCAGTTCAGTGCTTGTCGTTCCTGGTTTGACGTCACAAACACACCCAGCGTTCGCCCAGACACTCCCCCGTTTCTCCATCCGCTCCTGCGTTTTTCCCGGAAACGGTAGCGTTTTTTCGCACACACCCATAAAACGGCCAGTTTCCGCCCAGTAACACCAACTTCCTGTCAATCACATTACGATCACCAGAACGATGAAAAAGCCGTGAGTAAAATTCCTAACTGCATAGCAAATTTACTTGGCGCAGTCGCAGTGCGAACTTTGCGCATGCGCACTAAGCGGAAAATCGCTGCGATGCGAAGAAATTTACCGAGCTAACAACTCGGAATGACCACCTATATGTATACTGCTGGTCACCAAAATCCTGCACTGTCCTACTATATACTGCTCACAATAATGCAGCACAGAGATAGTATACTTGACACAGAACTGCAAGATACAGCAATGGCCTACTGTACTGTATTATATGTATACTGCTGGTCACCAAAATGCTGCACTGTCCTACTATATAATGCTCACAATAATGCAGCACAGAGATAGTATACTTGACACAGAGCAGCAAGATACAGCAATGGCCTACTGTACTATATGTATACTGCTGGTCACCAAAATCCTGCACTGTCCTACTATATACTGCTCACAATAATGCAGCACAGAGATAGAATACTTGACATAGAGCTGCAAGATACAGCAATGGCCTACTGTACTCTACTATATATTTACTGCTGGTCACCAAATTGCTGCAATATCCTACTATGTATTGCTCACAATAATGCAGCACAGGTACAGTATACTTGACATAGAGCTGCAAGATACAGCAATGGCCTACTGTACTGTACTATATGTATAGTGCTGGTCACCAAAATGTTGCAATATCCTACTATATACTGCTCACAATAATGCAGCACAGAGATAGTACACTTGACAAAGACCCTCAAGATACAGCAATGGCCTACTGTACTATATGTATACTGCTGGTCACCAAAATGCTGCACTCTCCTACTATATACTGCTCGCTATAATGCCGCACAGAGATAGTATACTTGACACAGAGCTCCAATATACAGCAATGGCCTACAGTACTGTACTATATATTTACTGCTGGTCACCAAATTGCTGCAATATCCTACTATATATTGCTCACAATAATGCAGCACAGAGACAGTATACTTGACATAGAGCTGCAAGATACAGCAATGGCATACTGTACTGTACTATATGTATACTACTGGTCACCAAAATGTTGCAATATCCTACTATATACTGCTCACAATAATGCAGCACAGAGATAGTATACTTGATACAGAGCTGCAAGATACAGCAATGGCCTACTGTACTGTACTATGGGGGTAATTCCAAGTTGATCGCAGCAGGAATTCTGTTAGCAATTGGGCAAAACCATGTGCACTGCAGGGGATGCAGATATAACATGTGCAGAGAGAGTTAGATTTGGGTGGGGTGTGTTCAATCTGCAATCTAATTTGCAGTGTAAAAATAAAGCAGCCAGTATTTACCCTGCACAGAAACAATATAACCCACCCAAATCTAACTCTCTCTGCAAATGTTATATCTGCCACACCTGCAGTGCACATGGTTTTGCCCAACTGCTAAAAAATTTCCTGCTGCGATCAACTTGGAATTACCCCCTATATGTATACTGCTGGTCACCAAAATCCTGCAATGTCCTACTATATACTGCTCACAATAATGCAGCACAGAGAGAATATACTTGACACAGAGCAGCAAGATACAGCAATGGCCTACTGTACTGTACAATATGAATACTTCTGGTCACCAAAATGCTGCACTGTCCTACTATATACTGCTCACAATAATGCAGCACAGAGATAGTATACTTGACACAGAGTTGCAAGATACAGCAATGGCCTACAGTACTGTACTATATTAATTAGTGATGAGCGGGTTCGGTTTCTCGGAAACCGAACCCCCTCGAACTTCACCCATTTTACACGTGTCCGAGCCAGGTTCGAACCTTCCCGCCTTGCTCGGCTAACCCGAGCGCTCCCGAACGTCATCATCCCGCTGTCGGATTCTCGCAAGATTCAGATTCTATATATACAGCCGCGGGTCGCCACCATTTTCACTCGTGCATTGGAGATGGCTGGCGTCCTCTCCGTTTATTGTTGAACTTGATTGCTTTATTGCTTAATTGTGGGGAGGACTGGGGAGCAGCTGTTAGGAGGAGTACAGTGCAGAGTTTTGCTGATCAGTGACCACCAGTTTTATCTGTTCTCTGCCTGAAAAAAACGCTCCATGTCTGTGCTCAGTGTGTTGCATAATATATCTGTGCTCACACTGCTTAATTGTGGGGACTGGGGAGCACCTGTATTATATAGTAGGAGTACAGTGCAGAATTTTGCTGACAGTGACCACCAGTATTATACGTTCTCTGCCTGAAAAACGCTCCATATCTGTGCTCAGTGTGCTGCTTAATTGTGGGGACTGGGGACCACCAGTATAATTAATATTATATAGGAGGGGTACAGTGCAGAGTGACCACCAGTATACTATATATAGCAGTACGATACGGAAGGCCACTGCTGTGCCTACCTCTGTGTCGTCATTAAGTATACTATCCATCTACATTCTATACCTGTGGTGCATTTTAGTTTTGCAGTTTGCCGACACAGTGACAACCAGTATACTATATATAGCAGTACGATACGGAAGGCCACTGCTGTGCCGACCTCTGTGTCGTCATTAAGTATACTATCCATCTACATTCTATACCTGTGGTGCATTTTAGTTTTGCAGTTTGTCGACACAGTGACAACCAGTATACTATATATAGCAGTACGATACGGAAGGCCACTGCTGTGCCTACCTCTGTGTCGTCATTAAGTATACTATCCATCTACATTCTATACCTGTGGTGCATTTTAGTTTTGCAGTTTGCCGACACAGTGAAAACCAGTATGCTATATATAGCAGTACGATACGGAAGGCCACTGCTGTGCCGACCTCTGTGTTGTCATTAAGTATACTATCCATCTACATTCTATACCTGTGGTGCATTTTAGTTTTGCAGTTTGCCGACACAGTGACCACCAGTATACTATATATAGCAGTACGATACGGAAGGCCACTGCTGTGCCTACCTCTGTGTTGTCATTAAGTATACTATCCATCTACATTCTATACCTGTGGTGCATTTTAGTTCTGCAGTTTGCCGACACAGTGACCACAAGTATACTATATATAGCAGTACGATACGGAAGGCCACTGCTGTGCCTACCTCTGTGTCGTCATTAAGTATACTATCCATCTACATTCTATACCTGTGGTACATTTTAGTTTTGCAGTTTGCCGACACAGTGACCACCAGTATACTATATATAGCAGTACAATACAGAAGGCCACTGCTGTGCCTACCTCTGTGTTGTCATTAAGTATACTATCCATCTACATTCTATACCTGTGGTGCATTTTAGTTCTGCAGTTTGCCGACACAGTGACCACAAGTATACTATATATAGCAGTACGATACGGAAGGCCACTGCTGTGCCTACCTCTGTGTCGTCATTAAGTATACTATCCATCTACATTCTATACCTGTGGTACATTTTAGTTTTGCAGTTTGCCAACACAGTGACCACCAGTATACTATATATAGCAGTACGATACAGAAGGCCACTGCTGTGCCTACCTCTGTGTCATCATTAAGTATACTATCCATCTACATTCTATACCTGTGGTAAATTTTAGTTTTGCAGTTTGCCGACACAGTGACCACCAGTATACTATATATAGCAGTAAGATACGGAAGGCCACTGCTGTGCCTACCTCTGTGTCGTCATTAAGTATACTATCCATCTACATTCTATACCTGTGGTGCATTTTAATTTTGCAGTTTGCCGACACAGTGACCACCAGTATACTATATATAGCAGTACGATACGGAAAGGTTACTGCTGTGCCTACCTCTGTGTCGTCATTAAGTATACTATCCATCTACATTCTATACCTGTGGTGCATTTTAGTTGTGCGCAGTATATATAGTAGTAGGCCATTGCTATTGATACTGGCATATAATTCCACACATTAAAAAATGGAGAACAAAAATGTGGAGGGTAAAATAGGGAAAGATCAAGATCCACTTCCACCTCGTGCTGAAGCTGCTGCCACTAGTTATTGCCGAGACGATGAAATGCCATCAACGTCGTCTGCCAAGGCCGATGCCCAATGTCATAGTAGAGAGCATGTAAAATCCGAAAAACAAAAGTTCAGTAAAATTACCCAAAAATCTAAATTGAAAGCGTCTGATGAGAAGCGTAAACTTGCCAATATACCATTTACGACACGGAGTGGCAAGGAACGGCTGAGGCCCAGGCCTATGTTCATGGCTAGTGGTTCAGATTCACATGAGGATGGAAGCACTCATCCTCTCGCTAATAAAATGAAAAGACTTAAGCTGGCAAAAGCACAGCAAAGAACTGTGCGTTCTTCTAAATCACAAATCCCCAAGGAGAGTCCAATTGTGTCGGTTGCGATGCCTGACCTTCCCAATACTGGACAAGAAGAGCTTGCGCCTTCCACCATTTGCACGCCCCCTGCAAGTGCTGGAAGGAGCACCCGCAGTCCAGTTCCTGATAGTCAAATTGAAGATGTCAGTGTTGAAGTACACCAGGATGAGGATATGGGTGTTGCTGGTGCTGGGGAGGAAATTGACAAGGAGGATTCTGATGGTGAGGTGGTTTGTTTAAGTCAGGCACCCGGGGAGACACATGTTGTCCGTGGGACGAATATGGCCCTTTACATGCCTTGTCAAAATACAAAGAAAAATCAGCTCTTCGGTGTGGAATTATTTCAACACAAATGCGGACAACAGGTGTCAAGCCGTGTGTTGCCTTTGTCAAGCTGTAATCAGTAGGGGTAAGGACGTTAACCACCTTGGAACATCCTCCTTTATACGTCACCTGCAGCGCATTCATCATAAGTCAGTGACAAGTTAAAAAACTTTGGATGACAGTGGAAGCAGTCCACAGACCACTAAATCCCTTCCTCTTGTAACCAAGCTACTGCAAACCACACCACCAACTCCCTCAGTGTCAATTTCCTCCTTACCCAGGAAAGCCAATAGTCCTGCAGGCCATGTCACTGGCAAGTCTGACGAGTCCTCTCCTGCCTGGGATTCCTCCGATGCATCCTTGAGTGTAACGCCTACTGCTGCTGGCGCTGCTGTTGTTGCTGCAGGGAGTCGATCGTCATCCCAGAGGGGAAGTCGGAAGACCACTTGTACTACTTCCAGTAAGCAATTGACTGTCCAACAGTCCTTTGCGAGGAAGATGAAATATCACAGCAGTCATCCTGCTGCAAAGCAGATAACTCAGGCCTTGGCAGCCTGGGCGGTAAGAAACGTGGTTCCGGTATCCATCGTTAATTCAGAGGCAACTATAGACTTGATTGAGGTACTGTGTCCCCGGTACCAAATACCATCTAGGTTCCATTTCTCTAGGCAGGCGATAAAATGTACACAGACCTCAGAAAAAGAGTCACCAGTGATCTAAAAAATGCAGTTGTACCCAATGTCCACTTAACCACGGAAATGTGGACAATTGGAGCAGGGCAGACTCAGGACTATATGACTGTGACAGCCCACTGGGTAGATGTATTGCCTCCCGCAGCAAGAACAGCAGCAGCGGCACCAGTAGCAGCATCTCGCAAATGCCAACTCGTTCCTAGGCAGGCTACGCTTTGTATCACCGCTTTACATAAGAGGCACTCAGCTGAAAACCTCTTACGGGAACTGAGGAAGATCATCGCAGAATGGCTTACCCCAATTGGACTCTCCTGGGGATTTGTGACATCGGACAATGCCAGCAATATTGTGCGTGCATTACATCTGGGCAAATTCCAGCACGTCCCATGTTTTGCGCATACATTGAATTTGGTGGTGCAGAATTATTTAAAAAACGACAGGGGCGTGCAAGAGATGCTGTCAGTGGCCCGAAGAATTGCGGGCTACTTTCGGCATTCAGGCACCGCGTACAGAAGACTGGAGCACCACCAAACATTCCTGAACCTGCCCTGCCATCATCTGAAGCAAGAGGTGGTAACGAGGTAGAATTCAACCCTCTATATGCTTCAGAGGATGGAGGAGCAGCAAAAGGCCTTTCAAGCCCATACATCTGGCCACGATATAGGCAAAGGAGGGGGAATGCACCTGACTCAAGCGCAGTGGAGAACGATTTCAACTTTGTGCAAGGTTCTGCAACCCTTTGAACTTGCCACACGTGAAGTCAGTTCAGACACTGCCAGCCTGAGTCATGTCATTCCCCTCATCAGGCTTTTGCAGAAGAAGCTGGAGACATTGAAGGAGGACCTAAAACAGAGCGATTCCGCTAGGCATGTGGGACTTGTGGATGGAGCCCTTAATTTGCTTAACCAGGATTCACGGGTGGTCAATCTGTTGAAATCAGAGCACTACATTTTGGCCACCGTGCTCGATCCTAGATTTAAAACCTACGTTGTATCTCTCTTTCCGGCAGACACAAGTCTGCAGAGGTTCAAAGACCTGCTGGTGAGAAAATTGTCAAGTCAAGCGGAACGTGACCCGTCAACATCTCCTCCTTCACATTCTCCCGCAACTGGGGGTGCAAGGATAAGGCTAAGAATTCCGAGCCCACCCGCTGGCTGAGATGCAGGGCAGTCTGGAGCAAGTGCTGACATCTGGTCCGGACTGAAGGACCTGCCAACGATTACTGACATGTCGTCTACTGTCACTGCGTATGATTCTGTCACCATTGAAAGAATGGTGGAGGATTATATGAGTGACCGCATCCAAGTAGGCAAGTCAGACAGTCCGTACGTAGACTGGCAGGAAAAAGAGGCAATTTGGAGGCCCTTGCACAAACTGGCTTTATTCTACCTAAGTTGCCCTCCCTCCTGTGTGTACTCCGAAAGAGTGTTTAGTGCAGCCGCTCACCTTGTCAGCAATCGGCGTACGAGGTTACTTCCAGAAAATGTGGAGAAGATGATGTTCATTAAAATGAATTATAATCAATTCCTCCGGGGAGACATTCACCAGCAGCAATTGCCTCCAGAAAGTACACGGGGACCTGAGGTGGTGGATTCCAGTGGGAACGAATTAATAATCTGTGAGGAGGGGGATGTACACAGTGAAAGGGGTGAGGAATCGGAGGATGATGATGAGGTGGACATCTTGCCTCTGTAGAGCCAGTTTGTGCAAGGAGAGATTGATTGCTTCTTTTTTGGTGGGGGCCCAAACCAACAAGTCATTTCAGTCACAGTCGTGTGGCAGACCCTGTCACTAAAATGATGGGTTCGTTAAAGTGTGCATGTCCTGTTTATACAACATAAGAGTGGGTGGGAGGGCCCAAGGACAATTCCATCTTGCACCTCTTTTTTCTTTAATTTTTCTTTGCATCATGTGCTGTTTGGGGTCAATTTTTTTGAAGTGCCATCCTGCCTGACACTGCAGTGCCACTCCTAGATGGGCCAGGTGTTTGTGTCGGCCACTTGTGTCGCTTAGCTTAGCCATCCAGCGACCTCGGTGCAAATTGTAGGACTAAAAATAATATTGTGAGGTGTTCAGAATAGACTGTTAATGAGTTGAAATTATGGTAATTGAGGTCAATAATACTATGGGATCAAAATGACCCCCAAATTCTATGATTTAAGCTGTTTTTTAGGGTTTTTTGAAAAAAACACCCGAATCCAAAACACACCCGAATCCGACAAAAAAATTTCAGCGAGGTTTTCAAAAACGCGTCCGAATCAAAAACACAGCCGCGGAACCGAACCCAAAACCAAAACACAAAACACAAAAAATGTCCGGTGCACATCACTAATATGTATACTGCTGGTCACCAAAATGCTGTATTCTCCTGCTATATACTGCTCACAATACTGCAGCACAGAGATAGTATACTTGACCCAGAGCTGCAATATACAGCAATGGCCTACTTTACTGTACTATATGTATACTGCTGGTCACCAAAATGCTTCACTGTCCTACTATATACTGCTCACAATAATGCAGCACAGAGATAGTATATTTGAAACAGTGATGCAAGATACAGCAATGGCCTACTGTACTGCACTGTATGTATACTGCTGGTCACCAAAATGCTGCACTGTCCTACTATATACTGCTCACAATAATGCAGCACAGAGATAGTATACTGGACAAAGAGCTTCAGGATACAGCAATTGCCTACTGTACTGTACTATATGTATACTGCTGGTCACCAAAATGCTGCACTGTCCTTCTATATACTGCTCACAATAATGCAGCACAGAGATAGTATACTTGACAAAGAGCTGCAAGATACAGCAATGACCTAATGTACTGTACTATGTGTATACTGCTGGTCACCAAAATGTTGCAATATCCTACTATATACTGCTCACAATAATGCAGCACAGAGATAGTATACTTGACACAGAGCTGCAAGGTACAGCAATGGCCTACTCTACTGTACTATATGTATACTGTTGGTCAGAAAATTGCTGCAATATCCTACTATATACTGCTCACAATAATGCAGCACAGAGACAGTATACTTGACATAGAGCTGCAAGATACAGCAATGGCCTACTGTACTGTACTATATGTATACTGCTGGTCACCAAAATGCTGCAATATCCTACTATATACTGTTCACAATAATGCAGCACAGAGATAGTGTACTTGACACAGAGCTGCAAAATACAGCAATTGCCTACTGTACTATACTATATGAATACTTCTGGTCACCAAAATGTTGCACTGTCCTACTATATACTGCTCACAATAATGCAGCACAGAGAGAGTATACTTGACACAGAGTTGCAAGATACAGCAATAGCCTACTGTACTGTACTATATGTTTACTGCTGGTCACCAAAATGCTGCACTGTCCTACTTTATACTGCTTACAGTATTGCAGCACAGAGATAGTATACTTGACACAGAGCTGCAAGATACAGCAATGGCCTACTGTACTGCACTGTATGTATACTGCTGGTCACCAAAATGCTGCACTGTCCTACTATATACTGCTCACAATAATGCAGCACAGAGATAGTATACTTGACAAAGAGCTTCAGGATACAGCAATTGCCTACTGTACTGTACTATATGTATACTGCTGGTCACCAAAATGCTGCACTGGCCTACTATATACTGCTCACAATAATGCAGCACAGAGATAGTATACTTGACAAAGAGCTGCAAGATACAGCAATGACCTAATGTACTGTACTATGTGTATACTGCTGGTCACCAAAATGTTGCAATATCCTACTATATACTGCTCACAATAATGCAGCACAGAGATAGTATACTTGACACAGAGCTGCAAGGTACAGCAATGGCCTACTCTACTGTACTATATGTATACTGTTGGTCAGAAAATTGCTGCAATATCCTACTATATACTGCTCACAATAATGCAGCACAGAGACAGTATACTTGACATAGAGCTGCAAGATACAGCAATGGCCTACTGTACTGTACTATATGTATACTGCTGGTCACCAAAATGCTGCAATATCCTACTATATACTGTTCACAATAATGCAGCACAGAGATAGTATACTTGACACAGAGCTGCAAAATACAGCAATAGCCTACTGTACTGTACTATATGAATACTTCTGGTCACCAAAATGTTGCACTGTCCTACTATATACTGCTCACAATAATGCAGCACAGAGAGAGTATACTTGACACAGAGTTGCAAGATACAGCAATAGCCTACTGTACTGTACTATATGTATACTGCTGGTCACCAAAATGCTGCACTGTCCTACTTTATACTGCTTACAGTATTGCAGCACAGAGATAGTATACTTGACACAGAGCTGCAAGATACAGCAATGGTGTACTGCACTGTATGTATACTGCTGGTCACCAAAATGCTGCACTGTCCTACTATATACTGCTCACAATAATGCAGCACAGAGATAGTATACTTGACAAAGAGCTTCAGGATACAGCAATTGCCTACTGTACTGTACTATATGTATACTGCTGGTCACCAAAATGCTGCACTGTCCTACTATATACTGCTCACAATAATGCAGCACAGAGATAGTATACTTGACAAAGAGCTGCAAGATACAGCAATGACCTAATGTACTGTACTATGTGTATACTGCTGGTCACCAAAATGTTGCAATATCCTACTATATACTGCTCACAATAATGCAGCACAGAGATAGTATACTTGACACAGAGCTGCAAGGTACAGCAATGGCCTACTCTACTGTACTATATGTATACTGTTGGTCAGAAAATTGCTGCAATATCCTACTATATACTGCTTACAATAATGCAGCACAGAGACAGTATACTTGACATAGAGCTGCAAGATACAGCAATGGCCTACTGTACTGTACTATATGTATACTGCTGGTCACCAAAATGCTGCACTGTCCTACTTTATATTGCTCACAGTATTGCAGCACAGAGATAGTATACTTGACACAGAGCTGCAAGATACAGCAATGGCCTAGTGTACTGTACTATATGTATACTGCTGGTCACTAAAATGCTGCACTGTCCTACTACAGTATAAACTGCTCACAATAATGCAGCACATAGATAGTGTACTTGACACAGAGCTGCAAGATACAGCAATGGCCTACTGTTCTGTACTATATGTATACTGCTGGTCACCAAATTGCTGCAATATCCTACTATATACTGCTCACAATAAAGCATCACAGAGACAGTATACTTGACATAGAGCTGCAAGATACAGCAATGGCCTACTGTACTGTACTATATGTATACTGCTGGTCACCTAAATGTTGTAATATCCTACTATATACTGCTCACAATAATGAAGCACAGATATAGTATACTTGACACAGAGGTGCAAGATACAGCAATCGCCTACTGTACTGTTCTGTACTACTGTTCTGTTCCTACTGTATACTGCTGGTAACCAAAATGCTCTACTGTCCTACTATATATGGCACACAATAATGCAGCACAAAGATAGTGTAATTGACACAGCGCTGCAAGATACAGCAATGGCCTACTGTAGTGTACTTGTTACGCACACCAGTGCTAACAGGAGTATACCAGTGTATGAACAGAGAGGGATGCGAAGCAAACAAACTCACAGACATTATAACATAACATACACAGGAGGTGATGGAATAACTAATAAACACAAAGTGAACGGAGAAGCCCAAAGGCTCAGGAACTGGGTGTCTCCCTAGTGTCAGGAATACTCAGATGGAATAGAGTGGACAATGAAGCGAGATGTAGTGATTTAACATGTGGAGCACCCGAAATGATGTTGGTAAGAGCAACAGAAAAAACCCCAAAGGGTTACCAACGGGTGTGGCAATAAACTCCTTGGTCAGAGATAGAAATATAGACACAAGAAGAGTATCCACAATCCTAACCCCCACTTGCAGGGCACAGGTTCAGCTTACTGCCACTAAACTGACACCTGGACGCCATGCACAGTGAGCGAGGATTAAGCAAGCAGGTCTGAGAGTACAGCCGCAAACCTGCTGGGTTCACAGAATAGCAAAAGAACCCCAGCAGGTTAAACAACTGACTCCAGTCTTACTGCTAGGTCAAGATTGGCAAATGAAGTACCGAATCCCAAGGCCTATTTGCAGTAAGCAACAAGTAAATACAAAGTCACACAGTACTAGCTAACTCTCTGGAACTGACTAACAAACAAAGATTTAGCAGCATTTGCCTAGCCTGAGAGGATGGTTTATATAGCAGGTGCTGTCCACGCCCCACTCAGACCTCACAGACTGTGAGCACAAAACCAGCGCCGGATTCCCTGCCGTGCACAGAGCCTGTAACCACTGCACAGTAAAAACCTGGGCCGGAGTATCAGCTGCGCTCAGGTTACTTTGCTAACACTTGCCTCCCGGTTGCCATGGCGACGTGGCAGCACAGAGCAGGAGATCCTAACAATACTATATGTATACTACTGGTAACCAAAATGCTGCACTGTCCTACTATATACTGCTCACAATAACGCAGAACAGAGATAGTATACTTGACACAGAGCTGCAAGATACAGCAATAGCCTACTGTACTGTACTATATGTATACTGCTGGTCACAAAAATGCTGCACTGTCCTACTATATACGGCACACAATAATGTAGTACAGAGATAGTATACTTGACACAGAGCTGCAAGATACAGCAATGGTCTGCTGTACTGTACTATATGTATACAGCTTGATAATGTCAAATATTACCTTTAAACATAAGCTATATACTATTATGGACTAAGTACACTATTGGCGCACTGAGTACCGTAGGGGTACGCACTTAGCGTAGCAGACGCTGTGCCATGAGAGTGAGATACGAGCGGCGCAGACGCTCACAGAATGATACGCAGTAAACCTTATTAATAACACACAGTAAGAATATGCTTATACTCTAAACCATAGTAATCAAATACAGTACTACAATGATGTAACGAATAAAAACCTTGATAATGTGTATGCTGTTTGATCAATTGAGATGCTAAAAAAAGCCCTTTGTTGAAAAGTGAAAACACAAGACCTGGTTTGGATTTAAAAACCACAGCGTTTCTAACACCGCCGTGGATGGTTTAGAGAAAAGGGGAAAAACACAATACAAGTTATACACTACAAACTAACACCAAAATCTAACACAATAACAGAGAATAATATGAACAATAGCAAACAAGAGTGAATAAATGGAAACAAATGGCGAACAGAATGGATAACAAAATGGCTACAGAGAAATATACATATGTGGGGATGATTCGCAAGCGCGTCCTGGATCCAGCCCTCAGCATTCAGAGAGAAAGCCTTCAGAGAGAGTGAGTCCAAGCCTGCTGCATGCTCTATTTATTCACTAGCTCAAGACATAATACAATAGACACTATGTGCTCTTCTTCCATTGGTTAGGGGGTGGGACATGTCCTGCACCAGGGACCATTGGTTAGTTCAAGAAGTGGGCGATGGCTAGGACTTGGGATGTGGAGTTCCCGCCCCATAATCAGTTTAAACATAAATCTGGTATTATTAATATCTTAATGAGGTAAATTTTAACAATGTTCTTATTCCCACCAGATTAATGTTCACGTGACTCTGAACAATACGAACCCACATATGATATTACTATCTTTTTCAATCTTCAAGATATTCATATATCCATATATATATATATATATATATATATAAATGAATACCTCTATCTCCATGGATTTTGGGCTAGGGCTTGTTAGTATTCTAAATTCCTCTCTGTCTGGTTATGTTGTGGAAAGCTATTGTTTCGGATCTTCCAAACAAACTGTTATGCACACCAGTGCCTGCAGGAAAGTACTGGTGTCAGGACTGTTATGCACTCCAGTGCCTGCAGGAATGTACTGGTGTTTGAAATGTTATGCAAAACAAATGGACGTACAGACAGACTAGGGAATATGACATAACGTACACAGAAGGTGGTAGGGTAACAAAATACACACAAAGTGAACAGAGAAGCCCAGAGGCTAAGGAACTGGGTATCTCCCTTGTATTAGAACTGCTCAGATGTGAAAAGCAAGATGTTGTGTTTTAATACATAGAGAACCCGAAATGCTGTTGCTAAGGGCAACAGCAAAACCCTAAAGGGTTACCAACGGGTGTGGCAGTAAATTCCTTGGTCAGAGATGGAATGATAGACACAAGGAGAGTCTCCACAATCCTAATTCTCACTTGCAGTGCACAGGTTCAGCTTACTGCCACTAAACTGACCCCTGACACCTAGCACAGTGAGACAGGATTAGACAGGCAAGTCTTAGAATACAGCCGCAAACTTGCTAAGTTCACAGAGTAGTAACAGAACCCCAGCAAGCTAAACGACTGACTCTAGTCTTACTGCTAGGTCTGGATTGGCAGAGTGTAATACCAAATCCCCAGGCCTATTTGCAGTAAGCAACAAACAAATACAAAGCTACACAGTACTGGCTAACTTTCAGAACTGACTAACCAACAAAGATTCAGCAGCATCTGCTTACCCTGAAAAGAGGCCTTATAAAGCAGGTGCTGTCCACGCCCCACTCAGACCTCACAGACTGTGAGCACAAAAACCAGCACCGGATCCCCTGCCATGCACAGAGCCTATAACCACTGCACAGCAAAAGACCCGAACCGGAGTATCAGCTGCGCTCAGGTTACTCCGCTAGCACTTGTCTCCCGGTTGCCATGACGACGTGGCAGCACAGGGCAGGAGACCCTAACACAAACTCTGTTCCTGGTCATTTGTTCACCCTTGTTTGTCTCTACTTTCAGTTGAGACAATGACAAATCAGCACTCATTATTCTGGTGAGAAACCTGGCCCTATTCATAAACAAAGGTGTATGCCCTCTTCATAGAATCTCAAAGCTTAGTGTAAATAAGGCCATTGTATCTCAGTCTGTGGGAAATTTATGTGTCTGAATTCCATTTCTCGTCCCCTCCCCATTCGTAATATATTTTAAATACAATTTTATATCTATTTTCTACTTCTGCACATAACTATGCGCAGGAACATGCGATTCTTTCCTAACGAACATAGGAATATTACCCTTAAAATACCCTACAGCTGGATACTAGACACCACTTTCAACCTTTATCTGACCCTTCCTATCATGCAAAGAGGAATCTCTCTGTCCAGGAACCGTTTAAACTAATCATACTGGCTGACATGGTCTAGGGGAATATTATCTACAATATGCACTATTTAGGTTAAATATGCTACGATCGAGTCGCACGCTACACGCTCACAAACTACGCCGTAAATACACATCTTATGCGCACGAGACGCTGGTGCGTCCCCTATGCAACCTGCGGGTGTGTGTTATGATTCCTGTACTCCAGACCGGAGGAGATCTTATGGCAGGGATCTGAGTACAGGAAAATAAGCTGGTTGTGGGAGCTGGATAGCCTAGTAACCCCTGGCGCCCTAACTCCGTTGTCTCGCCCGTGTTATCAGAAATCCCCTGCGAGACTATGGTTGCTTGAGCCCATGGCAGCCGCGTTCGAAGGGCGGATTATGTCTGCCCAACCCCGATGCCCCCGCAGGTCTTAATGGGAGACAAGGGGAAGTCCGAGACAGGGTGATAACAAGGGGCCCTCTGACTAAGCAACCAGGCCAGGGGTTACAAGCTAACTAACTAAATCAAAAGGTATGTGCGGACTAGCCGCCAGGAAAAAGGACAACCAAGGATCCACTGATCCGACACTCCTATCCGGCACCGCCGGACACCAGAGTGGATCTGTGGAAGCGGAATCCTCCGCAAAGCTCCAGAACACAATTAAACAAAATAATAAACAGAAGCGGACAAGCCGCAACACACGGCTGCGCCGCGACTCACGAACACCACCAGATGTTAAAGGTGCTCGGTCAGACTCCAGGAACAGATGGTAACTTCCGAGTACAGGATCTCTGAGGACAGGAACAACCGAAAAGACCGGGACTGGGAACTCTCTGCAGCAGACACAGGCAAACAGGAAGCTATCACCGGCGTCTGTAAGAAGTCCTGAGGGTGCCTTTATTCAGGCACCCTCCAATCAGGATCCAGACAGGACAATCAAATAGAAATGCCGTGCAGCTTGCATGCTGCACGGCCAGCACATAATCAGGGTAATGAGAATAGACCCAGCAACGGGGAACGCGGCTGAACGTGGCGTCCCCGTTGCTAAGGTCAGAGCAGCTCCGTGCGCCCGGCGTCTTAGCGTTGCCAGGGAGCCGGCGGCTGAACGCGCACGGCGTCCCTGGTTGCTAGGCGCCGGGCCGCACGGCCGAGCGACCCCGGCGCCTAACAGTACCCCCCCTTGAGGAGGGGTCAAGGAACCCCTAAAGCCAGGTTTCCGAGGAAATTCACGAAAAAATGCCCTTTTGAGCTTTGGGGCATGAAGGTCTTCATCCAGGACCCACGACCTTTCCTCTGGCCCATAACCTCTCCAATGCACCAAAAAATAAAGCCGACCCCGGGACAACTTGGAATCGAGAACCTTCTCAACCAAGAACTCTTGCTGACCCTGTACATTAACTGGTGATCTCCCCTGAGATTTTTTACGAGGAAATCTGCTGGACGAAACATATGGTTTAAGCAATGAGCAATGGAAGGTATTTCCGATCCGTAAAGTTTTTGGTAAACGTAACCGGAAAGCAACTGGATTGACTTTTTTGATAATGAGAAATGGTCCAATATATCTAGGACTCAATCTGGCTGAGGTTTGTCGAAGTTTGATGTTGCGAGTCGACAACCACACCCTGTCTCCTACTTTAAAAGTGCACGGCCGCCGGAGCCTGTCAGAAAAAATTTTTTCCCGGAAAGCTGCTTTTCTGAGAGCCAGGTGCACTTTTTTCCAAATAAGTTTAAGATGAGAGGTCAGGGCCAGAGAGGAGACAGAGGAATGTTGAAAAAATGAATTAGCTCTGGGGTGGAAACCAAAAACTGCAAAAAATGGAGACACATTGGTGGAGGAATGACAGGCATTATTATAAGCAAACTCCGCCAATGGAAGAAACTCAGACCAGTCATTTTGGAGTTTGGCCGAGTACAAACGCAAATATTGTTTTAGAGATTGGTTAACTCGCTCAGTCTGTCCATTGGATTGTGGATGATAGCCGGAGGTTAATGATAATTTCATCTTTAATGAAGCACAAAAAGACTTCCAAAATTGCGCAATGAATTGTGGACCCCTGTCAGAAACAATATCAGTGGGTAACCCATGGAGTCTGAAAACATGACGGAGGAACAAGACTGCCAATCCCTGGGCAGATGGCAATCGGGGAAGAGCAATAAAATGGGCCATCTTGCTAAAACGGTCCACTACCACCCATATGACTCGGCATCCGGCTGACAGAGGGAGATCCACCACAAAATCCATGGAGATATGCGACCATGGCCTAAGAGGAACTTTCAAGGGCATAAGTTGACCAATAGGCAAAGAACGGGGAACTTTATGCTGTGCACAGACCTGACACGAAAAAACAAACTCTTTAATGTCTTTGGAAAGACCAGGCCACCATACTGAGCGGGATACTAATTCCAAAGTCTTAGCGATTCCCGGATGCCCTGCAACTTTGCTATCATGAAATTCCGCCAAAACAGTTGCTCTCAAAAACTCAGGAACAAAAAGACGACTAGCAGGAGTATTTCCCGGAGCTTGATGTTGAAGCAGCTTTAATTGGGAAAATACATCCTGTGTGAGACCTGCCTGAATGACTGAAGGCGGAAGTATGGGAGTAACAGGACTGTTGTCTTGAACCGGAAGGAAACTGCGTGACAGGGCATCTGCCTTGGTATTCTTGGAACCTGGTCTGAAGGTGATAATGAATTTGAAACGAGTAAAAAATAAAGCCCAACGAGCCTGTCGGGCATTCAGTCGTTTAGCCGATTCAATGTATTGAAGATTTTTGTGATCAGTCAAAACTGAAATGGTGTGGGTAGCTCCTTCAAGCCAATGTCTCCACTCCTCGAAAGCCCATTTAATAGCCAGCAATTCCCGGTTACCAACATCGTAGTTGGATTCTGCAGATGAGAATTTCCTGGACATAAAGGCACAAGGATGTAACTCAAGGGAATCTGGATCCTTCTGAGAAAGGATAGCCCCTACTCCAACCTCCGAGGCATCCACCTCAATAATGAAAGGTAATTCTGGGTTGGGATGTCTAAGGACAGGGGCTGAGACAAAGGCTTGTTTTAAGGCCTGAAAAGATAACTCCGCTTCACATGACCAATTGGTAGGATCTGCTCCCTTCTTAGTAAGTGCCACAATGGGAGCAACTAGGTCAGAGAAAGAGTGAATAAATCTTCTATAGTAGTTTGCAAACCCTAAAAAGCGCTGAATTGCTTTTAAATTGGTGGGTTGCGCCCAACTAAGGATGGCTTGGAGCTTTTTTGGTTCCATTCGGAATCCCCGAGGGGAAATAATGTACCCTAAAAAGGATACTTCCGTGACATGAAATTCACACTTCTCCAGCTTGGCATATAAGTGATTTTCACGTAATCTCTTTAGCACCTGACGCACCTGGGTAACATGTTGTTCCACGGAGTCAGAATATATCAAAATATCGTCTAAATAGACCACGACGAATCTTCCCAGAAACTCACGGAGCACATCATTAATGAGATCCTGGAAAACTGCCGGAGCGTTAGATAGGCCGAATGGCATGACCAGATACTCATAGTGGCCCGACTGAGTACTAAATGCCGTTTTCCACTCATCCCCTGTCCTGATTCTGATGAGGTTATATGCTCCTCTAAGATCAATCTTAGAAAAAATAACAGCCGAACGTAGCTGATCAAAGAGGACAGAGATCAGCGGCAGAGGGTAAGTATTCTTTACTGAGATTTTATTCAAAGCTCTAAAGTCAATGCAGGGTCTGAGTGAACCATCCTTCTTCTCTACGAAGAAGAAACCTGCACTTAAAGGGGATTTAGATGGCCTGATAAACCCTTTCCCAAGGCTTTCTTTCACATACTCATTCATGGCCACAGTTTCAGGACCAGACAATGCATATAACCTTCCTTTAGGCAACGTGGCACCAGGAATTAACTCAATGGCACAATCATAAGGCCTATGGGGAGGCAAAATATCCGCATTGCCCTTGGAAAACACATCAACAAAATCCTGGTATTCCCCAGGAATATGTGCGGAACTGGCGGCAGCTACTCGGATAGGAAGCGTAATACATTCTTTATCACAGATGGTACCCCATTGTAGGATCTCCCCAGACTGCCAATCAATGACGGGATTATGAAAGGCCAGCCAAGGATGACCCAGAACCACAGGAACTGCTGGACAATGGGTAAGGAAAAACTCAATTTTTTCAGAATGCAGAGCTCCCACCGAGAGCAAAACAGGAGGTGTACATAGAGAAATAACCCCATTGGATAAAGGACTCCCATCTAAACCATGCATGGTGATACACCTACCTAAGGTTAGCTGAGGAATACCTAAGGCCTTGGCCCATGTTAAATCCATAAAGTTTCCTGCAGCTCCACTGTCCACAAAAGCAGAGACCGAGGAACAGAGGCTGCCATAGGAAACTTTAGCAGGAACCAACAGTGAATTATTTGAGGAGATGAGCTGCAGACCAAAGTGAACCCCCTCACAATTCACTTGGTCAGGAAGTTTCCCAACTTGTTTGGACAACTACGGGCAAAATGTCCCTTACCTCCGCAGTATAAACACAGACCATAATTTTGCCTCCTGGTTGTCACAACTGAGGGCCTGAGCTGACGGGAGGCAGCCTCAGTTGTAGGGGCTGAGATGTACCGGAACCTGGGAGGTTGTATCAGACCCCTGGACATGTAACTAACATGAATAATAACTGCCCGAAGGCGTGACCACGACAACTTAGATAAAAGTCAATGATGTTTATTATGACAACTCCGCATCACAGCAGCAATAAAAGAAAACGTAAAAGTCAGCAAAGAATAAATACAGTTCCTGAGTACTACAGCATGGCAGGAGCCACAGGGCACTGGTAGTGTGAGATAGTTCTTATGATCTTCTAGATGGAAAGTCCTTACCAGGCCCGGCTGTAGCAATGGAGATAACCCAGGATTATACCAGCTGGTGTTCCAGGAAGAGCTGGGTTGCTGAAGGTAAAACAGCTGCTGTGGATACTGGCTGGAACCAGACTGTTGTTAGCACGGAGTGGATACTGGCTGGAACCAGTTAAATAATAAATGAACTTTGGGAGCGATGAAATGTGAACTGAAATGTAGAACTTGAGAGCGGAGAAATAATAATTCCGGTGGAGAGTGGTAAAGTGTAGAAAGGACACCGGCCCTTTAAGGGAAGCTGTACTCTGCTGGAAGCTGAGGCTGGAAGCAGGTAGTGTTGTAGCTGGAAACAGATGAATCCACAATGGATTGGAGAGTCAGGCTACACCGCAGGTGGAATGCTGGTGCGGGTCTCTATGGTGGAAGTCTTGAGACAGGAGCTGGAACCTGGAAGACAATCATAGAAGAGAGACAAACAGGAACTAGGTTTGACAACCAAAGCACTGACGTCTTCCTTGCTCAGGTACAGCTTACTTATACCTGCAGCAAGGAAGGGGTTGGCTAGGCAATTATGCAAATCAACAACACAGACAGCAGATTGGTGGAAATGATCAGATGACAGAATCCAAGATGGCTGCGCCCATGCAGACACTTGGAGGGAAGTTTGGTTTGTAATCCATGTGGTCTGGGAAACAATAATGGCGGCGCCGGCCACCGGAGACAGGAGACGGCAGGCTGATAGATGCACATTTAACCACGCGGGCACAGCGGAGGCCGCGGCTGATGAAAAGACCACTCTGTATGTGGAAACTCAGGAACAGCGGAATCCGGTCCTGGAACGCTGAGCCCGCCTTAGGAGGCATCTGAAGGGTAAGTAATGGCGTCCAGATACCCGGATCGTGACAGCACCCCCCCCTTTAGGAGTGGCCCCAGGACACTTCTTAGGCTTTAAAGGAAACTTTGCGTGGAAATTTCGGACCAAGGCAGGAGCATGGACGTCAGAGGCATTGGTCCAAGAGCGTTCTTCAGGACCATAGCCCTTCCAGTCAATGAGATACTGAAGTTGACCGTAACGGTGACGTGAGTCCAGGATCTTGGCCACTTCATACTCAACGCCTCGTTGAGTTTGGACTTTCGGAGTTGGTGGAAGTGAGGAATGAAACCGATTCAAGATTAGCGGTTTCAACAGGGAAACATGGAATGTCCTGGGTATTTTTAAGAAGGGAGGTAACTGGAGTCTGTAAGCAACAGGATTGATGACTTGATCAATTTTGAAAGGACCGATGTAGCGAGGTGCAAACTTCATACTGGGAACTCTTAACCTCAAATTCTTCGTGGATAACCATACCCGATCACCCACCTTGAGAGCAGGAACTGCTCGACGCTTCTTATCCGCAAACTTCTTGTACCTGAACGATGCCTTGAGCAGAGCTGATCGTACGCTCTTCCAGATATTGGCAAACTGATGCAAGGTGATATCCACTGCGGGAACAGAAGTTGCTGGAAGCGGTTGGAACTCAGGGACTTTAGGGTGGAATCCAAAGTTGGTGAAGAATGGTGTTGAAGAAGATGAAGAATGATACTGGTTGTTATGACAGAACTCGGCCCAGGGAAGTAATTGAACCCAGTCATCTTGAGAGGAGGACACATAGATGCGGAGGAAGGCCTCCAAGTCCTGATTCACCCTCTCAGTTTGACCATTGGTCTGAGGATGGTAAGCCGTGGAAAACTTAAAAACTTGACTTGGAGGACTTGACATAAACTTCGCCAGAATTTGGCTGTGAATTGAACTCCTCGATCTGAGATAATTTCTTCTGGAAGACCGTGGAGTCGGAAGATCTCTTGTATGAATACTTGAGCCAACTTGGAAGCTGACGGAAGACCGGTGAGAGGAATGAAGTGTGCCATCTTGGTGAACCGGTCAACTACCACCCAGATGGTATTGAACTTGTTGCACATGGGCAAATCTGTAATAAAATCCATCGACAAATGGGTCCATGGTCGACGGGGAACAGATAGTGGAACCAGTTGCCCCGCAGGCGACTGGCGGGATACTTTATGTTGAGCACACTTTGGGCAAGATGCAATAAACTCCAAAACGTCCTTTTTCAGAGTTGGCCACCAATAGGACCTAGAGATAAACTCCAGGGTTTTTTGGATACCTGTATGTCCGGCAAAACGGGAAGCATGGGCCCAATGCATGAGCTTCTTCCTTAGTGTCGGCTTCACAAAACTTTTCCCTGATGGGGGCGTAGAGTCCATCCCTACCGTGGAGAATGCCAACGGATTTATAATAGGATGCTTGTCTGAAGACTCTGACTCATTCTCTTGCTCCCATGAGCGGGAAAGGGCATCGGCCTTGCGATTCTGAGAGCCCGGACAGAACTGGAGTTTAAAGTCGAACCTGGAAAAGAAAAGTGCCCATCTGGCCTGACGAGGGTTGAGACATTGTGCGCCTTTTAGATATAGAAGGTTCTTGTGGTCTGTAAGGATGGTGATTGAATGAGAAGCTCCCTCCAACAGATATCTCCACTCCTCTAGAGCGAGCTTGATGGCTAGCAACTCCTGGTCGCCAATGGCATAGTTGCGCTCCGCTGGGGAGAACTTCCGTGAGAAGAAACTGCAAGGATGTAAATGACCATCTTTAGCCCTCTGAGATAACACCGCTCCTACTCCAACGGAGGAGGCATCCACCTCTAAGATGAAAGGAGAGTCGATGTCAGGCTGTTTCAGGACAGGTGCAGAGATGAACCTCTGTTTTAAAAGATGAAAAGCTTGCATGGCTTCTTCAGACCACTTGGACGGGTTAGCACCCTTCTTGGTGAAAGCAGAAATAGGCGCCACAATGGTGGAAAAGTCTCGTATAAACTTTCGGTAATAATTGGCGAACCCTAAGAACCTCTGGACCCCTTTGAGGGTTAAGGGTACCGGCCAATTCTGGATTGCTTGTAGTTTCTCAGGATCCATCTCTAGTCCGGAACCGGACACAATGTACCCTAGAAACGGAATGGACTTGACTTCAAAGACGCATTTCTCTAATTTGCAGTAGAGATGATTGACACGGAGACGGGACAGAACCTCCTTTACCCAGAAACGATGTTCCTCTAAATCGTTGGCAAAAATGAGGATATCATCTAGATAGACCACGACATGACGGTATAGAATGTCTCTGAAGATCTCATTGACGAAATGCTGGAAGACAGCTGGAGCATTGCTCAATCCGAAGGGCATGACGAGGTACTCATAATGTCCGTCACGGGTGTTAAATGCGGTCTTCCACTCGTCACCCTCACGGATCCGGATGAGATTGTATGCACCTCTCAGGTCCAGCTTTGTAAAGATGGTAGCTCCGCTAACTCTGTCAAAGAGCTCAGTAATCAGGGGTAAAGGATAGCGGTTCTTGATGGTAATGTCGTTCAAACCTCTGTAGTCGATGCACGGCCGCAGACCACCATCTTTCTTCTTTACAAAAAAGAAGCCTGCGCCGGCTGGAGAAGAAGAAGGTCGAATGAACCCCTTTGCTAGGTTCTCTTTAATGTATTCCTCCATAGAATGTGTCTCGGGGAGAGACAACGGATAAGTTCGGCCTCGAGGTGGAACCTTCCCTGGAACGAGATCAATCGGGCAGTCCCATTCTCTATGAGGAGGAAGGATATCAGCAGAAGCTTTACTGAACACATCCGTGAAATCTTGATATGGAGGAGGTGGAACATCAGACGACCTGGGGGAGGAAGAACAGACAGGCAACACTTTAAACAAACATGTCTTAGTACAGGAGGAACCCCATGCCAGGATTTGCGTAGTCGTCCAATCAATTGTAGGATTGTGAAGACGGAGCCATGGAAGGCCCAGGACCACAGGATGTGTGGCTCTTGGAATCACTAAAAATGAAATAAGTTCGGAATGAAGAACTCCCACTCTCAGACGAACTGGTAGAGTCCTTAGAGAAATAACTGTATCAAAAAATTTACTGCCATCCACAGCAGTTAAGGAAAAGGACGAAGGAAGTCTCTCGGTGGGTAGGGACCACCGTTTAACATAGGCTTCAGTAATAAAGTTCCCAGCTGCTCCGGAATCCAGGAGGGCAATGACGTTCTGATAACGTTGAGCAACTTGAAGCGAGACTGGGAGGTTACAATCTTGAGGAGATGGAGAGGAGATCATTACTCCTAGCCGGCCCTCTCCTTGGCGAGCTAGGATTTGGAGTTTCCCGGACGTTTGGGACAGGCATTAATGGTGTGAGACGGAGCTGCACAATACAGACAGAGAAACTCGGAGAGACGTCTTCGGCGCTCAGCAGGAGTTAAACGGGAACGGACAATTTGCATGGGTTCATCTGTAGTTGGTGACAGTTGGCGAGGAGGAGGAGTAGAAGATTTTGGAGCAGATGATCTTCCACGCTCAGTTGCTCTCTCTCTGAAACGCAAGTCAACTTTCGTACAAAGTGAGATTAGCTCATCTAACTTGGAGGGTAAGTCTCTGGTAGCTAACTCATCTTTAATACGCTCGGATAAACCATGCCAGAATGCAGCATACAGGGCCTCGTCGTTCCATGCCAGTTCGGATGCCAGGATCTGGAACTGTATAAGATATTGTCCTACAGTACGTGATTCCTGGCGTAAACGGAGAATCTCAGACGAAGCTGAAGTTACCCGGCCTGGCTCGTCGAAGATGCGCCTGAATGTTGACACAAATGCAGTGTAAGAAGATAGCAGGGTGTCGGACCTCTCCCATAACGGTGATGCCCAATCAAGGGCTGAGCCACTGAGAAGAGAAATAATGTAGGCAATTTTTGTACGGTCACTGGAAAAATTGCCAGGTTGTAGCTCAAACTGAATCTCACACTGGTTGAGAAATCCCCTGCAGAATCTTGGAGATCCGTCAAATTTTGCTGGCGTTGGAAGATGAAGACGTGGAGCAGAAATGGGTAAGGTGGGTGGGGTTATAGCTGGAGTCACTGTGGTTGACGCACCAGACGCGCCTGATCCACGGAGAGTTGTCTGAATCCCATCCAGCCGAGTAGAGAGATCCTGGAGACAGCGGATGATGTGGCCCTGTGCAGCCTCCTGATGTTCTAGTCGGGCTGCCAGTTCTTGCATCGGCCTGGCTGCTTGATCCTGGTCTCCGGCTGGATTCATTAGGTCAGTGCTTACTGTCACAACTGAGGGCCTGAGCTGACGGGAGGCAGCCTCAGTTGTAGGGGCTGAGATGTACCGGAACCTGGGAGGTTGTATCAGACCCCTGGACATGTAAGTAACATGAATAATAACTGCCCGAAGGCGTGACCACGACAACTTAGATAAAAGTCAATGATGTTTATTATGACAACTCCGCATCACAGCAGCAATAAAAGAAAACGTAAAAGTCAGCAAAGAATAAATACAGTTCCTGAGTACTACAGCATGGCAGGAGCCACAGGGCACTGGTAGTGTGAGATAGTTCTTATGATCTTCTAGATGGAAAGTCCTTACCAGGCCCGGCTGTAGCAATGGAGATAACCCAGGATTATACCAGCTGGTGTTCCAGGAAGAGCTGGGTTGCTGAAGGTAAAACAGCTGCTGTGGATACTGGCTGGAACCAGACTGTTGTTAGCACGGAGTGGATACTGGCTGGAACCAGTTAAATAATAAATGAACTTTGGGAGCGATGAAATGTGAACTGAAATGTAGAACTTGAGAGCGGAGAAATAATAATTCCGGTGGAGAGTGGTAAAGTGTAGAAAGGACACCGGCCCTTTAAGGGAAGCTGTACTCTGCTGGAAGCTGAGGCTGGAAGCAGGTAGTGTTGTAGCTGGAAACAGATGAATCCACAATGGATTGGAGAGTCAGGCTACACCGCAGGTGGAATGCTGGTGCGGGTCTCTATGGTGGAAGTCTTGAGACAGGAGCTGGAACCTGGAAGACAATCATAGAAGAGAGACAAACAGGAACTAGGTTTGACAACCAAAGCACTGACGTCTTCCTTGCTCAGGTACAGCTTACTTATACCTGCAGCAAGGAAGGGGTTGGCTAGGCAATTATGCAAATCAACAACACAGACAGCAGATTGGTGGAAATGATCAGATGACAGAATCCAAGATGGCTGCGCCCATGCAGACACTTGGAGGGAAGTTTGGTTTGTAATCCATGTGGTCTGGGAAACAATAATGGCGGCGCCGGCCACCGGAGACAGGAGACGCCAGGCTGATAGATGCACATTTAACCACGCGGGCACAGCGGAGGCCGCGGCTGATGAAAAGACCACTCTGTATGTGGAAACTCAGGAACAGCGGAATCCGGTCCTGGAACGCTGAGCCCGCCTTAGGAGGCATCTGAAGGGTAAGTAATGGCGTCCAGATACCCGGATCGTGACACTGGTTCTTTCTTCCGGAGACAATTTGGAGAGACCAATCTGCATAGGCTCCTCTATGTCTACAGGAATGGAAGGAACCCAGGGAGATGACCCGACAGATGCCCCTTTTTCAGCCCTCCGCTCTCTGAGCCGACGATCTATTTTAATAGATAGCTCCATGAGGTTATCGAGGGTCTCAGGAGCGGGATACTGGAGGAGACTGTCTTTTATAGATTCCGATAAGCCGAGGCGAAACTGACTGCGCAGGGCTGGGTCATTCCAGCCACAGTTGTTCGACCAACGGCGAAACTCCGTACAATAATTCTCTGCGGGATTCCTACCCTGTCTAAGAGCACGCAACTGACTTTCTGCGGACGCCTCTCTATCAGGGTCGTCATACAATAGCCCTAAAGATTTTAAAAAGGCGTCTACAGACGATAAGGCCGGATCGTCTGTCTTTAAACCAAAAGCCCAGGTCTGAGGATCCCCCTGAAGTAGAGAAATAATAATCCCAACCCGCTGAGCCTCTGTACCTGAGGTAACTGGTCTTAAACGAAAATACAGTTTGCAAGATTCTTTAAAATTAAAAAACTGTTTTCTATCCCCAGAAAAACGGTCAGGCAGATGCATTTTTGGTTCAGGGATGACCCTCGGGGAAGTCCGTAACAGATCTTCCTGTGACCTCACCCGGAGGGACAGATCCTGAACCATCTGAGTAAGTTCCTGAATCTGACTAACAAGAAGCTGGCCAGGGTTTGGCCCAACACCGGTGGGATTCATAAGGCCGACAAAAATCTCCCAACTAAAAAGTTAAAAAATTTACTGTAAGTTAAATCTTTTCTTTTGTAGGCCGGTGATAATGTTATGATTCCTGTACTCCAGACCGGAGGAGATCTTATGGCAGGGATCTGAGTACAGGAAAATAAGCTGGTTGTGGGAGCTGGATAGCCTAGTAACCCCTGGCGCCCTAACTCCGTTGTCTCGCCCATGTTATCAGAAATCCCCTGCGAGACTATGGTTGCTTGAGCCCATGGCAGCCGCGTTCGAAGGGCGGATTATGTCTGCCCAACCCCGATGCCCCCGCAGGTCTTAATGGGAGACAAGGGGAAGTCCGAGACAGGGTGATAACAAGGGGCCCTCTGACTAAGCAACCAGGCCAGGGGTTACAAGCTAACTAACTAAATCAAAAGGTATGTGCGGACTAGCCGCCAGGAAAAAGGACAACCAAGGATCCACTGATCCGACACTCCTATCCGGCACCGCCGGACACCAGAGTGGATCTGTGGAAGCGGAATCCTCCGCAAAGCTCCAGAACACAATTAAACAAAATAATAAACAGAAGCGGACAAGCCGCAACACACGGCTGCGCCGCGACTCACGAACACCACCAGATGTTAAAGGTGCTCGGTCAGACTCCAGGAACAGATGGTAACTTCCGAGTACAGGATCTCTGAGGACTGGAACAACCGAAAAGACCGGGACTGGGAACTCTCTGCAGCAGACACAGGCAAACAGGAAGCTATCACCGGCGTCTGTAAGAAGTCCTGAGGGTGCCTTTATTCAGGCACCCTCCAATCAGGATCCAGACAGGACAATCAAATAGAAATGCCGTGCAGCTTGCATGCTGCACGGCCAGCACATAATCAGGGTAATGAGAATAGACCCAGCAACGGGGAACGCGGCTGAACGTGGCGTCCCCGTTGCTAAGGTCAGAGCGGCTCCGTGCGCCCGGCGTCTTAGCGTTGCCAGGGAGCCGGCGGCTGAACGCGCACGGCGTCCCTGGTTGCTAGGCGCCGGGCCGCACGGCCGAGCGGACCCCGGCGCCTAACAGTGTGTGCACGTACGGCGGATTGAGTGCACGAGCAGCGCGCACATGCATGAGGTTAGTACATGGGGTATGCATCATGATATTTTTCGACTTTGACAGTCGACCCTTTGGCAGTCAACAATAACTGCCACTATCTAAACAACTAAGCAGAAAAATATATAATACCGTGAAATACCTATAAATGATTGGGTGTAGGGAGGAGAGGAGAAGGTGGGAAATGTACAACCTAGTGGGATAGTATAAGCATGTATGTATGAAATTCATGTCTGAGGGGTCATGTATCATCGTGCCGTACATGTTCTAAAATAATCTTCGAGGTGTTGCGAAGTATATATTGAATCCTTCTTATCCCGTATTAAGGGTCTGTAAGTGGGCTAACAAACTCTACCAAGCTCTTTTTGGCTTTTAGTTCCAACAAATGGGGTGCACATTAGTGATGATACATGAAGGGGGAAAATATGTGAGTGCTAATATATGTGCCTATATTACCTGTCGACTATGTGTGTCACTACCTGAAGGTCGTAGAGATGAAGATAAGAAACATGCGTTATAAATGCATTTCTATGATAATGTATGTAATTGTCCATGGATGTCTTGTTGATGTCTTGTCCGGGTTGCTGTATCTTTGCTGTAAGTGGCAAGCAAAGTTTTTCAAGTGTCCACAGAAAGTTAAAGTCTCTAAAAGTTCATCAAGTGTCTGTGAAAAAGTTCATCAATGGTCTGTATAAAGGGTCATCAAAATCTTCTTCCGAGTGGATGTCTTTTTACCTTGGAGAAAAACAAAGGAGAAACGGGTGAAAGAAACGGACCGTGGAATCACATCTTATCACAGCATTGTCTCGATTGATGGGTCATAAATTAAACCAGTTGTTATTACAATACCCTCGCTCCTCAAACTCATCAATTTGGTACTGCGCTTGCAATGCATTAAAATCCGAACACATCTACATATCAAACCAATCATTATGACAACTCCTAGGATACACAAGAGAAATTTCCCTACATTCACGATAACATTTTGAGCCCATTCTCCTAAACCTGAGAACCAATTGCGTGGGTTCAACCATGAAACCCAGCCGGTCAGTTCATTACCCACAGCAGCAAGGGTAAGGTTGTGTCTCCTTCGGAACTCCCATTTCAATTGCAAGATATCGTCCATCTTTTGATCTATGACCTCAGTTGGGTCATCCGTGCTGTTTGTGATATATATACAGCACTTCACACCATACTGAGTTGCTAGGGTAACACAATACCCGCCTGTCACCGCTGTGATGTAAATGAGAACCATCCTGTGCTGGATCAGTTCCGTTTTGTAAGCCTGCAATTCTCTCCCAGTATACCTGAAGGTGTCATCATACATCTCGGTGATATTGTCTATCAGGTTCGCTAGCGCAGATATATACCTAAAATGTATAACTTCTCTGGCGGTACGGGTGATATCTAGCGCGAGTAGGAATTGACTCCCGGTGGATTCGGAATCAAATCAGAGGCTGCATGCTCTGTCCTATCTACAAGGTGTCTCTTAACAATGTGTTCGTAGTGAGTGTGAGTGTAAGGAGCTTGAGCATTGTGGTGAAAGTCTTTCATTTTATCATGGGTAATGGTCATTACTTCTGGCAACACTCTTCCAATGTAACACAATCCCTCTGAGTTTGGGGCAAGCCACTTATACGCCTTCCTCCCACATATGAAATATGCATCATCGGGGAGGACATATGGGACCGAATATGACATCACCATGTTACAAACCTTCCAGGTGAAAAATCCTATCCCTAACTCTCTCATTTGTCTAGTACACGTATCAGGCTGTATGATTTGCGCACAGTATCCTGGTGATACTTCTCCAATCTGCATGGTCCTACTTCCTCGAGTGTACCTATACTGAAAATATCTCCCACCGTTGGCTATTTGGCGTATAAGTTCTGAGTCTACGGGCATTCTATTGGCTCTGTGTGAAAATGCCATGGTTCGGTTGTTCCATGTCACTTCCCAATTTCCCGGCTTTCGGGGATTGGAAATGTTAAAACATATTAAGGACTTATCCACATGATATTGGTGGAGCTTCAAACTAGGAGGCCTAGAAATATTACATTTCTTATCCACTGGTTTCCCACCCCTTAATTCAAGTACCTCATCTATCGTTAAAGTGTATGGCACTAGTCCTGACTTTCTATGACCTTGAGGTACTTGTGAGCACACCTAGCATTCCGTTTGGTTTAAAACCTTACCCACTAATGAGTGATAGTCACTCAATGGATGTCAGTCCATGTTGATATTAAGGCTGGACTGACATCTCTGGATGCACCCGTCCTCAACTATGTTGTCACAATTCCTACAGATACAATTCTCTTCAGCTAACAATCCTTCACAATGTTTCCTAGTGTCATGACTACCAGATCGTTTTCTGATACTCGCCTTTGCTAGGTGATTGTGTTGCTCTTGGAACTCTACGAATCCATCCTTGTCATCAGAACCCATTCCAGATCCTTTCTCGACCTCTCTGGTACTCTCACCGAAACAGACTGCTCTGGTCAACAACCGGGTCAACAGGAAAACACGGAATGCAGACTCTTGGGGCAAGTCCATCTTGCAGGAGGAGAAAGAAAGAGTGGTAATGGGGGTATAGAAAATAATTGAAGGGAAAGAAAATTGTTACGATAATTGTTCTCTAGTCTTGTTGTTCTTCTTCTTGCTCAGATGCCATCTCAACAGTGCTGCCTCTCAGTCTTCCCAAAACGAACTCTCCAGTGATACGATATTCTTTCCGAATCAGCGACCTTTCTGTAAGTTGCATAAATCTTGCATTACCATTTGTTTAACTGTTGTGTGACATACCATCCGTAAAATATGAAAGAACAAAAAAAAGAGAGAACAATAGAAAAAGAGAAAAATTGTCAGATTTCCATTCACCATCAGGCTGTCACACCAACATGTCCATCAGTATCTCTGCACAGTCTCCCCCACAAGTATTTCCACTCTCCACCCTCTGGAGTGGCCAGGCACAATGCTGCTGGTAAGATATACTGGGGTTGGGTAGACCTCTGAAAAGACCAAGAAGACGTGACGTTTGAGCTGTAGTTTTGCTGGTGAACATCAGAGATGAAAAGGAAATAATTAAAGATAAATCACAGAGTTTACCTGGCCGCCATTGTGTCTACAAGGAATGACCTACCAATTACATCGACTGTAACCTCAGGCTTACTATCAAGACTAACAATCAACTTCACTGGCTGCAAATTACAGGTGCGGCCCAAAATTTTTCCTATATGATCCCTGATTACAATTTAGTGCGTAATACAGGGTGTCATAACTTTGCTCATGTTCTTGTCTAGGAGGTCTGACTTTATGTGTGCTGTTACAGTTGCTAGCATAATGGGGGTAATTCCAAGTTGATCGCAGCAGGAAATTTTTTAGCAATTGGGCAAAACCATGTGCACTGCAGGGGGGGGGCAGATATAACATTTGTTGAGAGAGTTAGATTTGGGTGTGGTGTGTTCAATCTGCAATCTAATTTACAGTGTAAAAATAAAGCAGCCAGTATTGACCCTGCACAAAAATAAAAGAACCCACCCAAATCTAACTCTCTCTGCAAGTGTTATATCTGCCTCCCCTGCAGTGCACATGGTTTTGCCCAATTGCTAACTTTCTTGTGCTGCGATCAACTCAGAATTACCCCCAATGTCCTTCCCTTTTACACAGATAGCAAACCCTTGGCTTCCTCCATGTGCCAGGGGCTGGGGGTTTTGGTTGATTTGATGCCTCTTCTAGTGCTTGGAAGCTCATCACCATCAACCACTCTCCCTGCGCTTCCCTGGTTCTTTGGATATTATGGTCATGCTCTATAGCGGATTCCCTTAATGCAGCCACCGAGATACCTCTCCAGTTAGGTTAAGTGGTCTGTACCCTTGTTCTTAACACTTCTTTTAAACCTTGCATTAATACAGACACCGCTACCTCTCTATGATGTACACTTTCCTCAATGTCCACGATCCCCGTTCATCTAGCCATTTCCTCTAATGCTCGATGGAAATAATCAGAAGCAGTTTCACCTTCTTTTTGTCTAATGGAGAAAATTTTGTTCCACTTGACAACAGTTGGGAAATATACTCCTAATTGCAGGGTGATCTGTTTAACATTCTCCTGATTGTATTCCTTAGTGAGAGGTACTAATGCGTCTAACTTACAATCAGTGATGAATTTCGCAGGGTCAATATTGGAGGGTAGACATACCCTCAGCATTGTCCGCCAATCTTTATTATGGGGTTCAGCAGCATTTCCTAGTTCTTTAATAAACCTTTGGCTTGCGGCTAGATCTTTTCTGGGATCAGGAAATTCAGACATAATTGTCCTTAATTCTGTCCGGGACCAGGGGCAATACAATGCAATGTTCCTGACACTTTACCGATTGGGCCGTGTCCACCTGGGTGTCTTGTATGGTGGCTGCGGGAGAAAGTGCTGACATCGTGCTGGGCTCACTTTCTTGCTTGTAATCCTGAGGGAAGTTTAACATGGGGTGCAACTTGCACGGGTTAGAATTTGTACATTTATCAGTTTTACTCCTATCGTCTTTAACACATTTATTACGTTTACTCTTATTGTCATTAATACATTTGTTAAGTGCACTATTATCATCATATCCCAGTATGCCATTCTCTGTAGCCATTGTTTCTCCAGTTGCCATCAGTTTCCTGCTAGGGTTGGAACCAGCTGTGTAAGCTAATTCCCTCTGTATATCACTCTCTCGTTGCCATAAATGTAAACAGTTTGTGTATCTGACCCTTTGTTTTGGGGATTTTATGAGACAGATCCCAAGCCTTAGATTATGCAATACCTCTGAGTCAAAACTACCTATCCCATGAAATGGTGCTTTATCCCCCACAGTCATTCGTGTCCATTCATCACAAAAGGTCTCAGTGTGGGGACCATACTTCCCCCACATTACTCACCGAGCTGACCCCTTGGGGTCTGAAAATCTCTGCAGTCTGAACCCTGACCGCTAAACGTCCCTGTGTTGTGCACTTGGCTTCCATTGTGGACCTTTTTAACACAGAAAAACTTCCTAAAATGTACCAAACACAGTAGTCTATGGTGGAATTTCTCCAAGCTCTTCCACCAGCTTCTTTTGCTCCGAGTATCTCCGGTCCGCCTTCTAGCAGACTCGTGTAGTCGTTGCAGGCCCTACCTCTAGGGATTTTCCTGAGAGACCAGCAAAAATTCCCTACCTTTATTTTACACAAATCACGCTTGCATGTGCTCCCTACAAGATGTATGAGGGCAATTTACGCATGAATATGCGACCTTATATCACGTTGCGTCACGGGTTTACACCTACAACCGTGCGGTCCAATCGTTCCACTTATAGACACTTGCTGTCTATAAATGGTAGGATCATTGGAGTCTCCCTACTGTGCTCCACAACAACCGGAGAGTAATACCAAGAAAACTTTTATCACATTCCGTCGCACGTGTTCACCAAAACCGTGCTCGCACGTTTTCACCTAGACCGTGCTTCACCAAGTTTCACCAAGCTTCACCAAGTTTCACCAAGCTTCACCAAGATCACCAAGACCACCAAGCGGGATTCAATACACTCATACCTTTTTCAGCCCACACTATCATTCTATAGTTTCTGATCAGAAAATCATTTCCTGTTAACTGATAGCTCTCCCCAGAGGTACGACAGTAAAGTAAGGTATTTAATCTAAATATTGGAAACTGAAAAAATTTGTGCTATTATCGCGTGGCTACCGTATCGCCTAAACTAAAACAATGCTATCATGTGGTTTGTATTTAGTGGGCATATCTGTACGTACGTTGCGTAAAAATCTCGCACGCTGCCGGAGACACGTGTACACAGGCCGGATACGTCCGCAGCAATACAAATAACACGCTTCTATAAATGTAAACGATATTTAACTATAATCGCTTACCCACACCACACAGTATCTCCTGTATAAACCTTTATAAATGGGCCCGGCTGCGTGTGTGTTTTACATGTATTCCCTTAAATATTACTCTATATTTTTAACTAAATAGCAACAAATTTCTCCGCACGGGTCAAAATGTATCTAATAATCAATGCTAATGGCAACAAGTGAATAGATATGCAGAATACACAAAATACAGGTCTAAATGAATCTAATAATCAATGCTTCCAATAGTATGATTCATATTGGATAGCTATCTTGCAGAACATACATCGATATAAACACACACACATAATTATAATATTATATCTATGTACCATTCACTGGTCTCCTGAGACTCATTTACTCATTAAGTGCTTCTAATTTGCATATGAATGTGCTTTTGACTGTCTGTGAAGGTGGTTTTTCACTGCCAGGAAAAAGCAGCCACACAGGTTAATTTGCATTTCAATGGCTATTTTTACAACAATCAGAGTTTAACTGAATCCTAGAGGTAAAGAGAAAAAAACAACTTTGTTTATCTGTATGTGGTTCTTACATCACATATTCATCTTACTATTAACTTTTATTAAGCCCCATCTGAATCTATTTGTAATTGACTATGGCATGAGTTAAATAAATGCATTGGTAACTCATAAATGGTGATTTCTTTTTGACCAAGGACGGATGATTATTCATGAGCAGACTGAAAATCAGCCATTTAGAAAAGAAAAATGACCTTCCCAAAATTACTACTGCTCCTCCCCCTTCCACATCCATGAGGGTTGCACAAAATGGAGGACAGACCATGCGGCTTCCTTTGTCACAAAAAAAATCACCATGCAAGCCCCTGAAGTTATTTTTTTTTTTAAAAAAGCAACACTATATAAAGGCTTTTGCATTTTGCAACAATATAATCAGATATGCAGCACAGACTTTAAAAATAGCTTTGCGTTCTTACCTTCCGGATTCCACCAGCATCCCTTCAAACCAAGCGGAGCAGACGCTTATCTAATCAGCATCAATGTATCCCCGACCACAAAACGGCTAACAAGGGATAATACCTTCCCGCCCTTTGCTGATAGATAAAAGTCTGCCTTGTCCTGCTAGACTGCGGATATGAGGAGGCCCGGACGATTGCCCCCAATTGATAATGTCAAATATTACCTTTAAACATAAGCTATATACTATTACGGACTAAGTACGCTATTGGCGCACTGAGTACCGTAGGGGTACGCACTTAGCGTAGCAGACGCTGCGTCGTAAGAGTGAGACACGAGCGGAGCAGACGCTCACAGAATGATACGCAGTAAACCTTATTAATAACACACAGTAAGAATATGCTTATACTCTAAACCTTAGTAATCAAATACTACAATGATGTAACGCTTAAAAACCTTGATAATGTGTATGCTGTTTGAGCGATTGAGAAGCTAAGAAAAGCCCTTTGTAGAAAAGTGAAAACACAAGACCTGGTTTGGATTTAAAAACCACAGCGGTTCTAACACCGCCGTGGATGGTTTAGAGAAAAGGGGAAAAACACAATACAAGTTATACACTACAAACTAACACCAAAATCTAACACAATAAAAGAGAATAATATGAACAATAGCAAACAAGAGTGAACAAATGGAAACAAATGGCAAACAGAATGGATAACAAAATGGCTACAGAGAAATATACATACGTGGGGATGATTCGCAAGCGCGTCCTGGATCCAGCCCTCAGCATTCAGAGAGAAAGCCTTCAGAGAGAGTGAGTCCAAGCCTGCTGCATGCTTTATTTATTCACTAGCTCAAGACATAATACAATAGACACTATGTGCTCTTCTTCCATTGGTTAGGGGGTGGGACATGTCCTGCACCAGGGACTATTGGTTAGTTCAAGAAGTGGGCGATGGCTAGGACTTGGGATGTGGAGTTCCCGCCCCATAATCAGTTTAAACATAAATCTGGTATTATTAATATCTTCTATAAGAAATAAAAGAGCGCTTGATATATATAGATGAAAATATGTGTGTGCGCAAAACCTGTGGAAAAAAGAAAAATTAGTAAAATGTTTACAGCCCTTTTTGGACTTTTTAGAATTGGATTGCAGGTCAGCCACAGAAAACCAGGATAACTATCTATCCCTATCTGAATGCTTCTCAGTCCTCAAGTTGTTAATAATTGAGTTTATTTAAGCAGTGTCTTACCCCTGCTCGTTCTTGCTTTGGATAACAGTCCCGGCACCTGTAGCTCACGGTGCTCACTTTCCACTGTTGTTAAATAGGTGGATGACAGATGGCCGCTTTGTTAATCAGCGGCTGTGCGGCTGGCGGCCGGCCGCTGACTGGCGGCTTTGATTAGCGGCTAAATGGCTGACGTCTGGCCGCTTTGTTAATCAGCGGCTGGACTGCTGGCGGCAGGCTGATGGCTGGCGGCTTCGTTTAGAGGCTGGCTGGCTGCTGGTCCCCGTCTGTGTTGCACAGTCTGATTTTTCAAATTCAGTGCACAGTGGGGATTCCTTAGTGTATAGGCCAACGCATTTCAGGCGTAAGCCCTTCATCTAGGATAGCTGGTGGACGTCCTCAATCATTGAGGGAGAAAATGCTCTGTTCCTGGACTTTCCTGGTAATGTAAAGTCTTACGCCTGAAACGCGCTGGTTTATATATGTTAAATTATATGTATACTGCTGTTCACCAAAAATCTGTACTGTCCTACTACAGTATATATTGCTCACAATAATGCAGCACAGAGATAGTATAATTGACACAGAGCTGAAAGATACAGCAATGGCCTACTGTACTGTATGCTATGTATACTGCTGGTCACCAAAATGCTGCACTGTCCTACTATATACTGCTCACAATAAAGCAGCACGGAGATAGTATACCTGACACAGAGCTGCAAGATACAGCAATGGCTTACTGTACTGTACTATATGTATACTGCTGGTCACCAAAATGCTGCACTGTTCTACAGTGTACTGCTCACAATAATGAAGCACAGAGATAGTATACTTGACACAGAGCTGCAACATACAGCAATAGCCTACTTTACTGTACTATATGTATACGGCTGGTCACAAAAATGCTGCACTGTCCTACTATATACTGCTCACAAAAATGCAACACAGAGATTGTAAACTTGACACAGAGCTGCAATATACAGCAATGGACTACTGTACTGTACTATATGTATACTGCTGGTCACCAAAATTCTGCACTGTCCTACTATATACTGCTCACAATAACTCAGCACAGAGATAGTATACTTGACACAGAGCTGCAAGATACAGCAATGGCCTACTGTACTGTACTATATGTATACTGCTGGTCACCAAAATGCTGAACTGTCCTACTATATACTGCTCACATTAATGCAGCACAGAGATAGTTTACTTGACACAGAGCTGCAGGATACAGCAATGGCCTACTGTCCTGTACTATATGTAAACAGCTGGTCACCAAAATGCTGTACTGTCCTACTATATACTGCTCACAATAATGCAGCACAGAGACAGTATACTTGACACAGAGCTGCAAGATACAGCAATGGCCTACTGTACTGTACTGTACTATATGTATACTGCTGGTCACCAAAATACTGCACTATTCTACTACAGTATATACTGCTCACAATAATGCAGCACAGAGATAATATACTTGACACAGAGCTGCAAGATACAGCAATGGCCTACTGTACTGTACTATATGTATACTGCTGGTCACCAAAATGCTGCACTGTCCTACAACAGTATATACTGCTCAAAATAATGCTGCACAGAGATAGTATACTAAACACAGAGCTGCAAGATACAGCAATGGCCTACTGTACTGTACTATATGTATACTGCTGGTCACCAAAATGCGGCACTGTCCTACTATATACTGCTCACAATAATGCAGCACAGAGATAATATACTTGCCACAGAGCTGCAAGATACAGCAATGGCCTACTGTACTGTACTATATGTATACTGCTGGTCACCAAAATGCTGCACTGTCCTACTATATACTGCTCACAATAATGCAGCACAGAGATACAGTAGTATACTTGACACAGAGCTGCAGGATACAGCAATGGCCTACTGTACTGTACTATATGTATACTGCTGTTCACCAAATTTCTGCACTGTCCTACTACAGTATATGTTGCTCACAATAATGCAGCACAGAGATAGTATAATTGACATAGAGCTGCAAGATACAGAAATGGCATACTGTACTGTACTATATATTTATACTGCTGGTCACCAAAATGCTGCACTGTCCTACTATATACTGTTTACAATATTGCAGCACAGAGATTGAATACTTGACACAGAGCTGCAAGATACAGCAATGGCCTACTGTACTGTACTGTACTATGGGGGTAATTCCAAGTTGATCGCAGCAGGAATTCTGTTAGCAATTGGGCAAAACCATGTGCACTGCAGGGGAGGCAGATATAACATGTGCAGAGAGAGTTAGATTTGGGTGTGGTGTGTTCAATCTGCAATCTAATTTGCAGTGTAAAAATAAAGCAGCCAGCATTTACCCTGCACAGAAATATAATAACCCACCCAAATCTAACTCTCTTTGCAAATGTTATATCTGCCACACCTGCAGTGCACATGGTTTTGACCAACTGCTAAAAAATTTCCTACTGCGATCAACTTGGAATTACCCCCTATATGTATACTGCTGGTCACCAAAATGCTGCACTGTTCTACTATATACTGCTCACAATAATGCAGCACAGAGATAGTATACATGACATAGAGCTGCAAGTTACAGCAATGGCCTACTGTACTGTACTGTACTGTACTATATGTATACTGCTGGTCACCAAAATACTGCACTGTTCTACTACAGTATATACTGCTCAAAATAATGCAGCACAGAGATAGTATACTTGACACAGAGCTGCAAGAAACAGCAATGGTCTACTGTACTGTACTATATGTATACTGCTGGTCACCAAAATGCTGCACTGTCCTACTATATGCTGCTCACAATAATGCAGCACAGATATAGTATACTTGACACAGAGCTGCAAGATAAAGCAATGGCCTACTGTACTGTACTATATGTATACTACTGGTCACCAAAATGCTGCCCTGTCCTACTATATACTGCTCACAATAATGCAGTACAAAGATAGTACACTTGACACAGAGCTGCAAGATACAGCAATGGCCTACTGTACTGTACTATATGCATACTTCTGGTCACCAAAATGCTGCACTGTTCTACTATGTACGGCATACAATAATGTAGCACAGAGATAGTATACTTGACACAGAGCTGCAAGATACAGCAATGGCCTGCTGCACTGTACTATATGTATACAGCTGGTCACCAAAATTCTGCACTGTCCTAAAATATACTGCTCACAATAATGCAGCACAGAGATAATATACCTGACACAGAGCTGCAAGATACAGCAATGGCATACTGTACTGTAAAATATAAATACTGCTGGTCACCAAAATTCTGCACTGTCCTACTATATACTGCTCACAATAATGCAGCACAGAGATAGTATACATGACATAGAGCTGCAAGATACAGCAATGGCCTACTGTACTGTACTGTACTGTAATATATGTATATTGCTGGTCACCAAAATGCTGCACTGTTCTACTACAGTATATACTGCTCACAATAATGCAGCACAGAGATAGTATACTTGACACAGAGCTGCAAGATACAGTGATGGCCTACTGCACTGTACTATATGTAAACTGCTGGTCACCAAAATGCTGCACTGTCCTACTATATACTGCTCACATTAATGCAGCACAAATATAGTATACTTGACACAGAGCTGCAAGATACAGCAATGGCCTACTGTACTGTACTATATGTATACTGCTGGTCACCAAAATGCTGCACTGTCCTACAACAGTATATACTGCTCAAAATAATGCTGCACAGAGATAGTATACTAAACACAGAGCTGCAGGATACAGCAATGGCCTACTGTACTGTACTATATGTATACTGCTGGTCACCAAAATGCTGCACTGTCCTACTATATGCTGCTCACAATAATGCAGCGCAGAGATAATATACATGACATAGAGCTGCAAGATACAGCAATCGCCTACTGTACTGTACTGTACTGTAATATATGTATTCTGCTTGTCACCAAAATGCTGCACAGTTCTACTACAGTATATACTGCTCACAATAATGCAGCACAGAGATAGTATATTTGAAACAGAGATGCAAGATACAGCAATGGCCTACTGTACTGTATGATATGTATACTGCTAGTCACCAAAATGTTGCACTGTCCTACAATATACTGCTCACAATAATGCAGCACAGAGATAGTATACTTGACACAGAGCTGCAACATACAGCAATAGCCTACTGTACTGTACTATATGTATTCTGCTGGTCTCCAAAATGCTGCACTGTCCTACTATAAACTGCTCACAAAAACACAACACAGAGATTGTATACTTGATGCAGAGCTGCAAGATACAGCAATGGCCTACTGTACTTTACTATATGTATACTGCTGGTCACCAAAATGCTGCACTGTCCTACTATACACTGCTCACAATTACTCAGCACAGATGTAGTATACTTGACACAGAGCTGCAAATACAGCAATGGCCTACTTTACTGTACTATATGTATACTGCTGGTCACCAAAATGCTTCACTGTCCTACTATATACTGCTCACAATAATGCAGCACAGAGATAGTATACTTGACACAGAGCTGAAAGATACAGAAATGGCCTACTGTTCTGTACTATATGTATACTGCTGGTCACCAAAATGCTGCACTGTCCTACTATATACTGCTCACAATAATGCAGCACAGAGATAGTATACATGACATAGAGCTGCAAGATACAGCAATGGCCTACTGTACTGTTCTGTAATATATGTATATTGCTGGTCACCAAAATGCTGCACTGTTCTACTACAGTATATACTTCTCACAATAATGCAGCACAGAGATAGTATACTTGACACAGAGTTGCAAGATACAGCGATGGCCTACTGTACTGTACTATATGTAAACTGCTGGTCACCAAAATGCTGCACTGTCCTACTATATACTGCTCAGAATAATGCAGCACAAATATAGTATACTTGACACAGAGCTGCAATATACAGCAATGGCCTACTGTACTGTACTATATGTATACTGCTGGTCACCAAAATGCTGCACTGTCCTACAACAGTATATACGGCTCAAAATAGTGCAGCACAGAGATAGTATACTTGACACAGAGCTGCAAGATACAGCAATGGCCTACTGTACTGTACTATATGTATACTGCTGGTCACCAAAATGCTGCACTGTCCTACTACATACTGTTCACAATAATGCAGCACAGAGATAATATACTTGACACAGAGCTGCTAGATACAGCAATGGCCTACTGTTCTGTACTATATGTATACTGCTGGTCACCAAAATGCTGCACTGTCCTACTACATACTGTTCACAATAATGCAGCACAGAGATAATATACTTGACACAGAGCTGCAAGATACAGCAATGGCCTACTGTACTGTACTATATAAATACTGCTGGTCACCAAAATGCTGCACAGTCCTAAAATATACTGCTCACAATAATGCAGCACAGAGATAATATACCTGACACAGAGCTGCAAGATACAGCAATGGCATATTCTACTGTAAAATATAAATACTGCTGGACACCAAAATGCTGCACTGTCCTACTATATACTGCTCACAATAATGCAGCACAGAGATAGTATACTTGACACAGAGCTGCAAGATACAGCGATGGCCTACTGCACTGTACTATATGTAAACTGCTGGTCACCAAAATGCTGCACTGTCCTACTATATACTGCTCACAATAATGAAGCACAAATATAGTATACTTGACACAGAGCTGCAAGATACAGCAATGGCCTACTGTACTGTACTATATGTATACTGCTGGTCACCAAAATGCTGCACTGTCCTACAACAGTATATACTGCTCAAAATTATGCAGCACAGAGATAGTATACTTAACACAGAGCTGCAAGATACAGCAATGGCCTACTGTACTGTACTATATGTATACTGCTGGTCACCAAAATGCTGCACTGTCCTACTATATGCTGCTCACAATGTTGCAGCACAGAGATAATATACATGACATAGAGCTACTAGATACAGCAATCGCCTACTGTACTGTACTGTAATATATGTATTCTGCTTGTCACCAAAATGCTGCACAGTTCTACTACAGTATATACTGCTCACAATAATGCAGCACAGAGATAGTATACTTGACACAGAGCTGCAAATACAGCAATAGCCTACTGTACTGTACTATATGTATTCTGCTGGTCACCAAAATGCTGCACTGTCCTACTATATACTGCTCACAAAAACACAACACAGAGATAGTATCCTTGACGCAGAGCTGCAAGATACAGCAATGGCCCACTGTACTTTACTATACGTATACTGCTGGTCACCAAAATGCTGCACTGTTCTACTATACACTGCTCACAATTACTCAGCACAGAGGTAGTATACTTGACACAGAGCTGAAAGATACAGAAATGGTCTACTGTACTGTACTATATGTATACTGCTGGTCACCAAAATGCTGCACTATCCTACTATATACTGCTCACAATAATGCAGCACAGTGATAGTATACTTTACACAGAGCTGAAAGATACAGTAATGGCCTACTGTACTGTACTATATGTATACTGCTGGTCACCAAAATGCTGCACTGTCCTACTATATACTGCTCACAATAAAGCAGCACAGAGATAGTATACATGACATAGAGCTGCAAGATACAGCAATGGCCTACTGTACTGTTCTGTAATATATGTATATTGCTGGTCACCAAAATGCTGCACTGTTCTACTACAGTATATACTGCTCACAATAATGCAGCACATAGATAATATACTTGACACAGAGCTGCAAGATATAGCGATGGCCTACTGTACTGTACTATATATAAACTGCTGGTCACCAAAATGCTGCACTGTCCTACTATATACTGCTCACAATAATGCAGCACAAATATAGTATACTTGACACAGAGCTGCAATATACAGCAATGGCCTACTGTACTGTACTATATGTATACTGTTGGTCACCAAAATGCTGCACTGCTCTACTACAGTATATGCTGCTCACAATAATGCAGCACAGAGATAATATACTTGACACAGAGCTGCAAGATACAGCAATGGCCTACTGTACTGTACTATATATAAACTGCTGGTCACCAAAATGCTGCACTGTCCTACTATATACTGCTCACAATAATGCAGCACAAATATAGTATACTTGACACAGAGCTGCAATATACAGCAATGGCCTACTGTTCTGTACTATATGTATACTGCTGGTCACCAAAATGCTGCACTGTCCTACAACAGTATATACTGCTCAAAATAATGCAGCACAGAGATAGTATACTTGACACAGAGCTGCAAGATACAGCAATGGCCTACTGTACTATATGTATACTGCTGGTCATCAAAATGCTGCACTGTCCTACTATATACTGCTCACAATAATGCAGCACAGAGATAATATACTTGACACAGAGCTGCAAGATACAGAAATGGCCTACTGTACTGTACTGTACTATATAAATACTACTGGTCACCAAAATGCTGCACTGTCCTACTATATGCTGCTCACAATAATGCAGCACAGAGATAATATACATGACATAGAGCTGCAAGATACAGCAATCACCTACTGTACTGAAATATATGTATTCTGCTTGTCACCAAAATGCTGCACAGTTCTACTACAGTATATACTGCTCACAATAATGCAGCACACAGATAGTATATTTGACACAGAGCTGCAACATACAGCAATAGCCTACTGTACTGTACTATATGTATTCTGCTGGTCACCAAAATGCTGCACTGTCCTGCTATATACTGCTCACAAAAACAACACAGAGATTGTATACTTGACGCAGAGCTGCAAGATACAGCAATGGCCTAATATACTGTACTATATGTATACTGCTGGTCACCAAAATTATGCACTGTCCTACTATATACTGCTCACAATAATGCAGCACAGAGATAGTATACTTGACATAGAGCTGCAAGATACAGCAATGGCCTACTGTACAGTACTATATGTATTCTGCTGGTCACCAAAATTCTGCACTGTCCTACTATATACTGCTCACAACAATGCATCCCAGAGATAGTATACTTGACATACAGCTGCAAGATACAGCAATGGCCTACTGTACTGTACTATATGTATACTGCTGGTCACCAAAATCCTGCACTGTCCTACTATATACGGCTCAAAATAATGCAAAACAGAGATATTATACTTGACACAGAGCTGCAAGATACAGCAATGGCCTACTGTACTGTACTATATGTATACTGCTGGTCACCAAAATGCTGCACTGTCCTACTATATACTGCTCACAATCATGCAGCACAGAGATAGCATACTTGACAGAGAGCTGCAAGATACTGCAATGGCCTTCTGTACTGTACTATATGTATACTGCTGGTCACCAAAATGCTGCACTGTCCTACAATATACTGCTCACAATAATGCAGCACAGAGATAATATACTTGACACAGAGCTGAAATATACAGTAATCGCCTACTGTACTGTACTATATGTATACTGCTGGTCACCAAAATGCTGCACTGTCCTACTATAAACTGCTCACAATAATGCAGCACAGAGATAATATACTTGACACCGAGCTGCAAGATACAGCAATGGCCTACTATACTGTACTATATAAATACCGCTGGTCACCAAAATGCTGCACTGTCCTACTATATGCTGCTCACAATAATGCAACACAGAGATAATATACATGACATAGAGATGCAAGATATAGCAATCGCCTACTGTACTGTACTGTGATATATGTATTCTGCTTGTCACCAAAATGCTGCACAGTTCTAATACAGTATATACTGCTCACAATAATGCAGCACACAGATAGTATATTTGACACAGAGATGCAAGATACAGCAATGGACTACTGTATTGTATGATATGTATACTGCTAGTCACCAAAATGTTGCACTGTCCTACAATATACTGCTCACAATAATGCAGCACAGAGATTGTATACTTGACACAGAGCTGCAAGATACAGCAATGGCCTACTGTACTGTACATTATGGTACTATATTAATACTGCTGGTCACCAAAATGCTGCACTGTCCTACAATATACTGCTCACAATAACTCAGCACAGAAATACTATACTTGACACAGAGCTGCAAGATACAGCAATGGCCTACTGTACTGTACTATATGTATACTGCTGGTCACCAAAATGCTGCACTGTCCTACTATATACTGCTCACAATAATGCAGCACAGAGATAGTATACTTGACACAGAGCTGCAAGATACTGCAATGGCCTACTGTACTGTACTATATGTATACTGCAGACCACCAAAATGCTGAACCGTCCTACTATATACTTCTCACAATAATGCAGCACAGAGATTGTATACTTGACACAGAGCTGCAAGAAACAGCAATGGTCTACTGTACTGTACTATATGTATACTGCGGGTCACCAAAATGCTGCACTGTCCTACTATATGCTGCTCACAATAATGCAGCACAGAGATAATATACTTGACACAGAGCTGCAAGATAAAGCAATGGCCTACTGTACTGTACTATATGTATACTGCTGGTCACCAAAATGCTGCACTGTCCTACTATAAACTGCTCACAATAATGCAGCACAGAGATAGTATACATGACATAGAGCTGCAAGATACAGCAATGGCCTACTGTACTGTTCTGTAATATATGTATATTGCTGGTCACCAAAATGCTGCACTGTTCTACTACAGTATATGCTGCTCACAATAATGCAGCACAGAGATAATATACTTGACACAGAGCTGCAAGATACAGCAATGGCCTACTGTACTGTACTATATATAAACTGCTGGTCACCAAAATGCTGCACTGTCCTACTATATACTGCTCACAATAATGCAGCACAAATATAGTATACTTGACACAGAGCTGCAATATACAGCAATGGCCTACTGTTCTGTACTATATGTATACTGCTGGTCACCAAAATGCTGCACTGTCCTACAACAGTATATACTGCTCAAAATAATGCAGCACAGAGATAGTATACTTGACACAGAGCTGCAAGATACAGCAATGGCCTACTGTACTATATGTATACTGCTGGTCATCAAAATGCTGCACTGTCCTACTATATACTGCTCACAATAATGCAGCACAGAGATAATATACTTGACACAGAGCTGCAAGATACAGAAATGGCCTACTGTACTGTACTGTACTATATAAATACTACTGGTCACCAAAATGCTGCACTGTCCTACTATATGCTGCTCACAATAATGCAGCACAGAGATAATATACATGACATAGAGCTGCAAGATACAGCAATCACCTACTGTACTGAAATATATGTATTCTGCTTGTCACCAAAATGCTGCACAGTTCTACTACAGTATATACTGCTCACAATAATGCAGCACACAGATAGTATATTTGACACAGAGCTGCAACATACAGCAATAGCCTACTGTACTGTACTATATGTATTCTGCTGGTCACCAAAATGCTGCACTGTCCTGCTATATACTGCTCACAAAAACAACACAGAGATTGTATACTTGACGCAGAGCTGCAAGATACAGCAATGGCCTAATATACTGTACTATATGTATACTGCTGGTCACCAAAATTATGCACTGTCCTACTATATACTGCTCACAATAATGCAGCACAGAGATAGTATACTTGACATAGAGCTGCAAGATACAGCAATGGCCTACTGTACAGTACTATATGTATTCTGCTGGTCACCAAAATTCTGCACTGTCCTACTATATACTGCTCACAACAATGCATCCCAGAGATAGTATACTTGACATACAGCTGCAAGATACAGCAATGGCCTACTGTACTGTACTATATGTATACTGCTGGTCACCAAAATCCTGCACTGTCCTACTATATACGGCTCAAAATAATGCAAAACAGAGATATTATACTTGACACAGAGCTGCAAGATACAGCAATGGCCTACTGTACTGTACTATATGTATACTGCTGGTCACCAAAATGCTGCACTGTCCTACTATATACTGCTCACAATCATGCAGCACAGAGATAGCATACTTGACAGAGAGCTGCAAGATACTGCAATGGCCTTCTGTACTGTACTATATGTATACTGCTGGTCACCAAAATGCTGCACTGTCCTACAATATACTGCTCACAATAATGCAGCACAGAGATAATATACTTGACACAGAGCTGAAATATACAGTAATCGCCTACTGTACTGTACTATATGTATACTGCTGGTCACCAAAATGCTGCACTGTCCTACTATAAACTGCTCACAATAATGCAGCACAGAGATAATATACTTGACACCGAGCTGCAAGATACAGCAATGGCCTACTATACTGTACTATATAAATACCGCTGGTCACCAAAATGCTGCACTGTCCTACTATATGCTGCTCACAATAATGCAACACAGAGATAATATACATGACATAGAGATGCAAGATACAGCAATCGCCTACTGTACTGTACTGTAATATATGTATTCTGCTTGTCACCAAAATGCTGCACAGTTCTAATACAGTATATACTGCTCACAATAATGCAGCACACAGATAGTATATTTGACACAGAGATGCAAGATACAGCAATGGACTACTGTATTGTATGATATGTATACTGCTAGTCACCAAAATGTTGCACTGTCCTACAATATACTGCTCACAATAATGCAGCACAGAGATTGTATACTTGACACAGAGCTGCAAGATACAGCAATGGCCTACTGTACTGTACATTATGGTACTATATTAATACTGCTGGTCACCAAAATGCTGCACTGTCCTACAATATACTGCTCACAATAACTCAGCACAGAAATACTATACTTGACACAGAGCTGCAAGATACAGCAATGGCCTACTGTACTGTACTATATGTATACTGCTGGTCACCAAAATGCTGCACTGTCCTACTATATACTGCTCACAATAATGCAGCACAGAGATAGTATACTTGACACAGAGCTGCAAGATACTGCAATGGCCTACTGTACTGTACTATATGTATACTGCAGACCACCAAAATGCTGAACCGTCCTACTATATACTTCTCACAATAATGCAGCACAGAGATTGTATACTTGACACAGAGCTGCAAGAAACAGCAATGGTCTACTGTACTGTACTATATGTATACTGCGGGTCACCAAAATGCTGCACTGTCCTACTATATGCTGCTCACAATAATGCAGCACAGAGATAATATACTTGACACAGAGCTGCAAGATAAAGCAATGGCCTACTGTACTGTACTATATGTATACTGCTGGTCACCAAAATGCTGCACTGTCCTACTATAAACTGCTCACAATAATGCAGCACAGAGATAGTATACATGACATAGAGCTGCAAGATACAGCAATGGCCTACTGTACTGTTCTGTAATATATGTATATTGCTGGTCACCAAAATGCTGCACTGTTCTACTACAGTATATGCTGCTCACAATAATGCAGCACAGAGATAATATACTTGACACAGAGCTGCAAGATACAGCAATGGCCTACTGTACTGTACTATATATAAACTGCTGGTCACCAAAATGCTGCACTGTCCTACTATATACTGCTCACAATAATGCAGCACAAATATAGTATACTTGACACAGAGCTGCAATATACAGCAATGGCCTACTGTTCTGTACTATATGTATACTGCTGGTCACCAAAATGCTGCACTGTCCTACAACAGTATATACTGCTCAAAATAATGCAGCACAGAGATAGTATACTTGACACAGAGCTGCAAGATACAGCAATGGCCTACTGTACTATATGTATACTGCTGGTCATCAAAATGCTGCACTGTCCTACTATATACTGCTCACAATAATGCAGCACAGAGATAATATACTTGACACAGAGCTGCAAGATACAGAAATGGCCTACTGTACTGTACTGTACTATATAAATACTACTGGTCACCAAAATGCTGCACTGTCCTACTATATGCTGCTCACAATAATGCAGCACAGAGATAATATACATGACATAGAGCTGCAAGATACAGCAATCACCTACTGTACTGAAATATATGTATTCTGCTTGTCACCAAAATGCTGCACAGTTCTACTACAGTATATACTGCTCACAATAATGCAGCACACAGATAGTATATTTGACACAGAGCTGCAACATACAGCAATAGCCTACTGTACTGTACTATATGTATTCTGCTGGTCACCAAAATGCTGCACTGTCCTGCTATATACTGCTCACAAAAACAACACAGAGATTGTATACTTGACGCAGAGCTGCAAGATACAGCAATGGCCTAATATACTGTACTATATGTATACTGCTGGTCACCAAAATTATGCACTGTCCTACTATATACTGCTCACAATAATGCAGCACAGAGATAGTATACTTGACATAGAGCTGCAAGATACAGCAATGGCCTACTGTACAGTACTATATGTATTCTGCTGGTCACCAAAATTCTGCACTGTCCTACTATATACTGCTCACAACAATGCATCCCAGAGATAGTATACTTGACATACAGCTGCAAGATACAGCAATGGCCTACTGTACTGTACTATATGTATACTGCTGGTCACCAAAATCCTGCACTGTCCTACTATATACGGCTCAAAATAATGCAAAACAGAGATATTATACTTGACACAGAGCTGCAAGATACAGCAATGGCCTACTGTACTGTACTATATGTATACTGCTGGTCACCAAAATGCTGCACTGTCCTACTATATACTGCTCACAATCATGCAGCACAGAGATAGCATACTTGACAGAGAGCTGCAAGATACTGCAATGGCCTTCTGTACTGTACTATATGTATACTGCTGGTCACCAAAATGCTGCACTGTCCTACAATATACTGCTCACAATAATGCAGCACAGAGATAATATACTTGACACAGAACTGAAATATACAGTAATCGCCTACTGTACTGTACTATATGTATACTGCTGGTCACCAAAATGCTGCACTGTCCTACTATAAACTGCTCACAATAATGCAGCACAGAGATAATATACTTGACACCGAGCTGCAAGATACAGCAATGGCCTACTATACTGTACTATATAAATACCGCTGGTCACCAAAATGCTGCACTGTCCTACTATATGCTGCTCACAATAATGCAACACAGAGATAATATACATGACATAGAGATGCAAGATATAGCAATCGCCTACTGTACTGTACTGTAATATATGTATTCTGCTTGTCACCAAAATGCTGCACAGTTCTAATACAGTATATACTGCTCACAATAATGCAGCACACAGATAGTATATTTGACACAGAGATGCAAGATACAGCAATGGACTACTGTATTGTATGATATGTATACTGCTAGTCACCAAAATGTTGCACTGTCCTACAATATACTGCTCACAATAATGCAGCACAGAGATTGTATACTTGACACAGAGCTGCAAGATACAGCAATGGCCTACTGTACTGTACATTATGGTACTATATTAATACTGCTGGTCACCAAAATGCTGCACTGTCCTACAATATACTGCTCACAATAACTCAGCACAGAAATAATATACTTGACACAGAGCTGCAAGATACAGCAATGGCCTACTGTACTGTACTATATGTATACTGCTGGTCACCAAAATGCTGCACTGTCCTACTATATACTGCTCACAATAATGCAGCACAGAGATAGTATACTTGACACAGAGCTGCAAGATACTGCAATGGCCTACTGTACTGTACTATATGTATACTGCAGACCACCAAAATGCTGAACCGTCCTACTATATACTTCTCACAATAATGCAGCACAGAGATTGTATACTTGACACAGAGCTGCAAGAAACAGCAATGGTCTACTGTACTGTACTATATGTATACTGCGGGTCACCAAAATGCTGCACTGTCCTACTATATGCTGCTCACAATAATGCAGCACAGAGATAATATACTTGACACAGAGCTGCAAGATAAAGCAATGGCCTACTGTACTGTACTATATGTATACTGCTGGTCACCAAAATGCTGCACTGTCCTACTATAAACTGTTCACAATAATGCAGCACAGAGATAGTATACATGACATAGAGCTGCAAGATACAGCAATGGCCTACTGTACTGTTCTGTAATATATGTATATTGCTGGTCACCAAAATGCTGCACTGTTCTACTACAGTATATACTGTTCACAATAATGCAGCACATAGATAATATACTTGACACAGAGCTGCAAGATATAGCGATGGCCTACTGTACTGTACTATATATAAACAGCTGGTCACCAAAATGCTGCACTGTCCTACTATATACTGCTCACAATAATGCAGCACAAATATAGTTTACTTGACACAGAGCTGCAATATACAGCAATGGCCTACTGTACTGTACTATATGTATACTGTTGGTCACCAAAATGCTGCACTGCTCTACTACAGTATATGCTGCTCACAATAATGCAGCACAGAGATAATATACTTGACACAGAGCTGCAAGATACAGCAATGGCCTACTGTACTGTACTATATATAAACTGCTTGTCACCAAAATGCTGCACTGTCCTACTATATACTGCTCACAATAATGCAGCACAAATATAGTATACTTGACACAGAGCTGCAATATACAGCAATGGCCTACTGTACTGTACTATATGTATACTGCTGGTCACCAAAATGCTGCACTGTCCTACAACAGTATATACTGCTCAAAATAATGCAGCACAGAGATAGTATACTTGACACAGAGCTGCAAGATACAGCAATGGCCTACTGTACTATATGTATACTGCTGGTCATCAAAATGCTGCACTGTCCTACTATATACTTCTCACAATAATGCAGCACAGAGATTGTATACTTGACACAGAGCTGCAAGAAACAGCAATGGTCTACTGTACTGTACTATATGTATACTGCGGGTCACCAAAATGCTGCACTGTCCTACTATATGCTGCTCACAATAATGCAGCACAGAGATAATATACTTGACACAGAGCTGCAAGATAAAGCAATGGCCTACTGTACTGTACTATATGTATACTGCTGGTCACCAAAATGCTGCACTGTCCTACTATAAACTGCTCACAATAATGCAGCACAGAGATAGTATACATGACATAGAGCTGCAAGATACAGCAATGGCCTACTGTACTGTTCTGTAATATATGTATATTGCTGGTCACCAAAATGCTGCACTGTTCTACTACAGTATATACTGCTCACAATAATGCAGAACATAGATAATATACTTGACACAGAGCTGCAAGATATAGCGATGGCCTACTGTACTGTACTATATATAAACTGCTGGTCACCAAAATGCTGCACTGTCCTACTATATACTGCTCACAATAATGCAGCACAAATATAGTATACTTGACACAGAGCTGCAATATACAGCAATGGCCTACTGTACTGTACTATATGTATACTGTTGGTCACCAAAATGCTGCACTGCTCTACTACAGTATATGCTGCTCACAATAATGCAGCACAGAGATAATATACTTGACACAGAGCTGCAAGATACAGCAATGGCCTACTGTACTGTACTATATATAAACTGCTGGTCACCAAAATGCTGCACTGTCCTACTATATACTGCTCACAATAATGCAGCACAAATATAGTATACTTGACACAGAGCTGCAATATACAGCAATGGCCTACTGTAGTACTGTACTGTACTATATGTATACTGCTGGTCACCAAAATGCTGCACTGTCCTACAACAGTATATACTGCTCAAAATAATGCAGCACAGAGATAGTATACTTGACACAGAGCTGCAAGATACAGCAATGGCCTACTGTACTATATGTATACTGCTGGTCATCAAAATGCTGCACTGTCCTACTATATACTGCTCACAATAATGCAGCACAGAGATAATATACTTGACACAGAGCTGCAAGATACAGAAATGGCCTACTGTACTGTACTGTACTATATAAATACTACTGGTCACCAAAATGCTGCACTGTCCTACTATATGCTGCTCACAATAATGCAGCACAGAGATAATATACATGACATAGAGCTGCAAGATACAGCAATCACCTACTGTACTGAAATATATGTATTCTGCTTGTCACCAAAATGCTGCACAGTTCTACTACAGTATATACTGCTCACAATAATGCAGCACACAGATAGTATATTTGACACAGAGCTGCAACATACAGCAATAGCCTACTGTACTGTACTATATGTATTCTGCTGGTCACCAAAATGCTGCACTGTCCTGCTATATACTGCTCACAAAAACAACACAGAGATTGTATACTTGACGCAGAGCTGCAAGATACAGCAATGGCCTAATATACTGTACTATATGTATACTGCTGGTCACCAAAATTATGCACTGTCCTACTATATACTGCTCACAATAATGCAGCACAGAGATAGTATACTTGACATAGAGCTGCAAGATACAGCAATGGCCTACTGTACAGTACTATATGTATTCTGCTGGTCACCAAAATTCGGCACTGTCCTACTATATACTGCTCACAACAATGCATCCCAGAGATAGTATACTTGACATACAGCTGCAAGATACAGCAATGGCCTACTGTACTGTACTATATGTATACTGCTGGTCACCAAAATCCTGCACTGTCCTACTATATACGGCTCAAAATAATGCAAAACAGAGATATTATACTTGACACAGAGCTGCAAGATACAGCAATGGCCTACTGTACTATATGTGTAGTGCTGGTCACCAAAATCCTGCACTGTCCTGCTATATACTGCTCACAATAATGCAGCACAGAGATAGTATACTTGACATACAGCTGCAAGATACAGCAATGGCCTACTGTACTGTACTATATGTATACTGCTGGTCACCAAAATCCTGCACTGTCCTACTATATACTGCTCACAATAATGCAGCACAGAGATAGTATACTTGACACAAACCTGCAAGATACAGTAATGGCCTACTGCACTGTACTATATGTATACTGCTGGTCACCAAAATGCTGAACTGTCCTACTATATACTGCTCACAATAATGCAGCACAGAGATAGTATACTTGACACAGAGCAGCAAGATACAGTAATGGCCTACTGTACTGTACTATATGTATACTGCTGGTCACTAAATTGCAGCAATATCCTACTATATACTGCTCACAATAATGCAGCACAGAGACAGTATACTTGACATAGAGCTGCAAAATACAGCAATGGCCAACTGTATTGTACTATAGTTATACTGCTGTTCACCAAAATGCTGCAATATCCTACTATATACTGCTCACAATAATGCAGCACGCAATAGTATACTTGACACAGAGCTGCAAGATACAGCAATGGCCTACTGTACTGTACTATATGTATACTGATGTTCACCAAAATTCTGCACTGTCCCACTATATACTGCTCAAAATAATGCTGCACAGACATAGTGTACTTGACACAGAGCTACAAGATACAGCAATGGCCTACTGTACTGTACTATATGAATACTGCTGGTAACCAAAATGCTGCAATATCCTACTATATACTGCTCACAATAATGCAGCACGAAATAGTATACTTGACACAGAGCTGCAAGATACAGCAATGGCCTACTGTACTGTACTATATGTATACTGATGTTCACCAAAATTCTGCACTGTCCCACTATATACTGCTTAAAATAATGCTGCACAGACATAGTGTACTTGACACAGAGCTACAAGATACAGCAATGGCCTACTGAACTGTACTATATGTATACTGCTGGTCACCAAAATGCTGCACTGTCCTACTATATACTGCTCACAATAATGCAGCACAGAGATAGTATACTTGACACAGAGCTGCAAGATACAGAAATGGCCTACTGTACTGTACTATATGTATACTGCTGGTCACCAAAATGCTGCACTGTCCTACTATATACTGCTCACAATAATGCAGCACAGAGATACTATACTTGACACAGAGCTGCAAGATACAGCAATGGCCTACTGTACTGTACTTTATGTATACTGCTGGTCACCAAAATGCTGCACTGTCCTACTATACACTGCTCACAATAACGAAGCACAGAGATTGTATACTTGACACAGATCTGCAAGATACAGCAATGGCCTACTGTACTGTAATATATGTATTCTGCTGTTCACCAAATTGCTGCAATATCCTACTATATACTGCTCACAATAATGCAGCACAGAAATAGTATACCTGACACAGAGCTGCAAGATACAGCAATGGCCTACTGTACTGTACTATATGTATACTGCTGGTCACCAAATTGCTGCAATATCCTACTATATACTGCTCACAATAATGCAGCACAGAGATAGTATACTTGACACAGAGCAGCAAGGTACAGCAATGGCCTACTGTACTATATGTATACTGCTGGTCACCAAAATTCTGCACTGTCCTACTATATACTGCTCACAATAATGCAGCACAGAGATAGTATACTTGACACAGAGCAACAAGGTACAGCAATGGCCTACTGTACTATATGTATACTGCTGGTCACCAAAATTCTGCACTGTCCTAGAATATACTGCTCACTATAATGCAGCACAGAGATAGTACACTTGCCACAGATCTGCAATATACAGCAATTGCCTACTGTACTGTACTATATGTATACTGCTGGTCACCAAATTGCTGCAATATCCTACTATATATTGCTCACAATAATGCAGCACAGAAACAGTATACTTGACATAGAACTGCAAGATACAGGAATGGCCTACTGTACCGTACTATATGTATACTGCTGGTCACCAAAATGTTGCAATATTCTACTATATACTGCTCACAATAATGCAGCACAGAGATAGTATACTTGACACAGAGCTGCAAGATACAGCAATGGCCTACTGTACTGTACTATATGTATACTGCTGGTCACCAAAATGCTGCACTGTCCTACTATATACTGCTCACAATAATGCTGCACAGAGATAGTGTACTTGACACAGAGCTGCAAGATACAGCAATGGCCTACTGTACTGTACTATATGTATACTGCTGGTCACCAAAATGCTGCACTGTCCTACTATATACTGCTCACAATAATGCTGCACAGAGATAGTGTACTTGACACAGAGCTGCAAGATACAGCAATGGCCTACTGTACTGTACTATATGTATACTGCTGGTCACCAAAATGCTGCACTGTCCTACTATATACTGCTCACAATAATGCAGCACATAGATAGTATACTTGACTAAGAGCAGCAAGATACAGAAATGGCCTACTGTCCTTTACTATATGTATACTGCTGGTCACCGAAATTCTGCAATGACCTACTATACACTGCTCACAATAATGCAGCACAGAGATAGTATACTTGACACATAGCTTCAAAATACAGCAATGGCCTACTGTACTTAACTTTACGTATACTGCTGGTCACCAAAAATCTGCACTGTCCTACTATATACTGCTCACTATAATGCAGCACAGAGATAGTATACTTGACACAAAGCTACAAGTTACTGCAATGGCCTAATGTACTGTATTATATGTATACAGCTGGTCACCAAAATGCTGCACTGTCCTTCTATAAACTGCTCACAATAATGCAGCACAGAGATAGTATACTTGACACATAGCTACAAGATACAGCAATTGCCTACTGAACTGTACTATATGTATACTGCTGGTCACCAAAATGCTGCACTGTCCTACTATATACTGCTCACAATAATGCAGCACAGAGATTGTATACTTAACACAGAGCTGCAAAATACAGCAGTGGCCTACTGTACTGTACTATATGCATACTGCTGGTCACCAAAATGCTGCACTGTACTACTATATACTGCTCACAATAATGCAGCACAGAGATAGTATACTTGACACAAACCTGCAAGATACAGCAATGGCCTACTGTACTGTACTATATGTAGACTGCTGGTTACCAAAATGCTGCACTGTCCTACTATATACTGCTCACAATAATGCAGCACATAGATAGTATACTTGACACAGAGCAGCAAGATACAGCAATGGCCTACTGTACTGTCCTATATGTATACTGCTGGTCACCAAAATGCTGCACTGTCTTACTATACACTGCTCACAATAACGAAGCACAGAGATAGTATACTTGACACAGATCTGCAAGATACAGCAATGGCCTACTGTACTGTACTACATGTATACTGCTGGTCACTAAATTGCTGCAATATCCTACTATATACTGCTCACAATAATGCAGCACAGAGACAGTATACTTGACATAGAGCTGCAATATACAGCAATGGCCTACTGTACTGTAATATATGTATACTGCTGGTCACCAAAATGCTGCAATATCCTACTATATACTGCTCACAATAATGTAGCACCGAAATAGTATACTTGACATAGAGCTGCAAGATACAGCAATGGCCTACTGTACTGTACTATATGCATACTGCTGGTCACCAAAATGCTGCACTGTACTACTATATACTGCTCACAATAATGCAGCACAGAGATAGTATACTTGACACAAACCTGCAAGATACAGCAATGGCCTACTGCACTGTACTATATGTATAATGCTGGTCACCAAAATGCTGTACTGTCCTACTATATACTGCTCACAATAATGCAGCACAGAGATAGTATACTGGACACTGTACTATATGTATACTGCTGGTCACTAAATTGCTGCAATATCCTACTATATACTGCTCACAATAATGCAGCACAGAGACAGTATACTTGACATAGAGCTGCAAAATACAGCAATGGCCAACTGTACTGTACTATAGTTATACTGCTGTTCACCAAAATGCTGCAATATCCTACTATATACTGCTCACAATAATGCAGCACGCAATAGTATACTTGACACAGAGCTGCAAGATATAGCAATGGCCTACTGTACTGTACTATATGTATAATGATGTTCACCAAAATTCTGCACTGTCCCACTATATACTGCTCAAAATAATGCTGCACAGACATAGTGTACTTGACACAGAGCTACAAGATACAGCAATGGCCTACTGAACTGTACTATATGTATACTGCTGGTCACCAAAATTCTGCACTGTCCTACTATATACTGCTCACAATAATGCAGCACAGAGATAGTATACTTGACACAGAGCTGCAAGATACAGAAATGGCCTACTATACTGTACTATATGTATACTGCTGGTCACCAAAATGCTGCACTGTCCTACTATAAACTGCTCACAATAACGAAGCACAGAGATTGTATACTTGACACAGATCTGCAAGATACAGCAATGGCCTACTGTACTGTAATATATGTATTCTGCTGTTCACCAAATTGCTGCAATATCCTACTACATACTGCTCACAATAATGCAGCACAGAGACAGTATACTTGACATAGAGCTGCAAGATACAGCAATGGCCTACTGTACTGTACTATATGTATACTGCTGGTCACCAAAATGCTGCAATATCCTACTATATACTGCTCACAATAATGCAGCACAGAAATAGTATACTTGACACAGAGCTGCAAGATACAGCAATGGCCTACTGTACTGTACTATATGTATACTGCTGGTCACCAAAATCCTTCAATGTCCTACTATATACTGCTCACAATAATGCAGCACAGAGATAGTATACTTGACACAGAGCAGCAAGGTACAGCAATGGCCTACTGTACTATATGTATACTGCTGGTCACCAAAATTCTGCACTGTCCTACTATATACTGCTCACAATAATGCAGCACAGAGATAGTATACTTGACACAGAGCAGCAAGGTACAGCAATGGCCTACTGTACTATATGTATACTGCTGGTCACCAAAATTCTGCACTGTCCTAGTATATACTGCTCACTATAATGCAGCACAGAGTTAGTATACTTGCCACAGATCTGCAATATACAGCAATTGCCTACTGTACTGTACTATATGTATACTGCTGGTCACCGAAATTCTGCAATGACCTACTATATACTGCTCACAATAATGCAGCACAGAGATAGTGTACTTGACACAGAGCTGCAAGATACAGCAATGGCCTACTGTACTGTACTATATGTATACTGCTGGCCACCAGAATGTTGCAATATTTTAATATATACTGCTCACAATAATGCAGCACAGAGATAGTATACTTGACACAGACCTGCAGGATACAGCAATGGCCTACTGTACTGTACTATATGTATCCTGCTGGTCACCAAAATGCTGCACTGTCCCACTATATACTGCTCACAATAATGCTGCACAGAGATAGTGTACTTGACACAGAGCTGCAAGATACAGCAATGGCCTACTGTACTGTACTATATGTATACTGCTGGTCACCAAAATGCTGCACTGTCCTACTATATACTGCTCACAATAATGCAGCACATAGATAGTAAACTTGACAAAGAGCAGCAAGATACAGAAATGGCCTACTGTCCTTTACTATATGTATACTGCTGGTCACCGAAATTCTGCAATGACCTACTATATACTGCTCACAATAATGCAGCACAGAGATAGTATACTTGACACAGAGTTGCAAGATACAGCAATGGCCTGCTGTACTATATGTATACTGCTGGTCACCAAAATCCTGCCCTGTCCTACTATATACTGCTCAAAATAATGCAGCACAGAGATAGTATACTTGACACAGAAATACAAGATACAACAATGGCCTACTGTACTGTACTATACTATATGTATACTCCTGGTCACAAAATGCTGTACTGTCCTACTATATACTGCTCGCAATAATGCAGCACAGAGATTGTATACTTAACACAGAGCTGCAAAATACAGCAGTGGCCTACTGTACTGTACTATATGCATACTGCTGGTCACCAAAATGCTGCACTGTACTACTATATACTGCTCACAATAATGCAGCACAGAGATAGTATACTTGACACAGATCTGCAAGATACAGCAATGGCCTACTGTACTGTACTATATGTATACTGCTGGTCACTAAATTGCTGCAATATCCTACTATATACTGCTCACAATAATGCAGCACAGAGACAGTATACTTGACATAGAGCTGCAAAATACAGCAATGGCCTACTGTACTGTACTATATGTATACTGATGTTCACCAAAAATCTGCACTGTCCCTCTATATACTGCTCAAAATAATGCTGCACAGACATAGTGTACTTGAAACAGAGCTACAAGATACAGCAATGGCCTACTGAACTGTACTATATGTATACTGCTGGTCACCAAAATGCTGCACTGTCCTTCTATATACTGCTCACAATAATGCAGCACAGAGATAGTATACTTGACACAGATCTGCAAGATACAGCAATGATCTTCTGTACTGTACTATATGTATACTGCTGATCACAAAAATGCTGCAATGTCCTACTATATACTGCTCACAATAATGCAGCACAGAGATAGTATACTTGACACAGATCTGCAAGATACAGCAATGATCTTCTGTACTGTACTATATGTATACTGCTGATCACCAAAATGCTGCAATGTCCTACAATATACTGCTCACAATAATGCAGCACAGTAATAGTATACTTGACACAGAGCTGCAAGATACAGCAATGGCCTACTGTACTGTACTATGGTGGTCATTCCGAGTTGTTCTCTCGCAATCTGCATTTAGCAGCTTCGCACACGCTAAACCGCCGCCTATTGGGAGTGAATCTTAGCTTATCAAAATTGCGAACGAAAGATTCTCAAAATTGCGAATAGACACTTCTTAGCAGTTTCTGAGTAGCTCCACACTTACTCGGCATCTGCGATCAGTTCAGTGCTTGTCGTTCCTGGTTTGACGTCACAAACACACCCAGCGTTCGCCCAGACACTCCTCCGTTTCTACAGCCACTATCGCGTTTTTTCCAGAAACGGTAGCGTTTTTTCATACACACCCATAAAACGGCCAGTTTCCACCCAGAAACACCCACTTCCTGTCAATCACATTACGATCACCAGAAAGAAGAAAAAACCTTGTAATGCCGTGAGTAAATTACCTAACTGCATAGCAAATTTACTTGGCGCAGTCGCACTGCGGACATTGCGCATGCGCATTAGCGACTAATCACTCCATTGCGAGAAAAAAATAACAAGCGAACAACTCGGAATGAGGGCCTATATGTATACTGCTGGTCACCAAAATTCTGCACTGTCCCACTATATACTGCTCACAATAATGCTGCACAGAGATAGTGTACTTGACACAGCTGCAAGATACAGCAATGGCCTACGGTGCTGTACTATATGTATACTGCTGGTCTCCGAAATTCTGCACTGACCTACTATATACTGCTCACAATAATGCAGCACAGAGATAGTATACTTGACACAGAGCTGCAAGATACAGCAATGGCCTACTGTACTATGTGTATACTGCTGGTCACCAAAATGCTGCACTGTCCTACTATATACTGCTCACAATAATGCAGCACAGAGATAGTATACTTGACACAGAGCAGCAAGATACAGCAATGGCATACTGTACTGTACTATATGAATACTTCTGGTCACCAAAATGCTGCACTGTCCTACTATATACTGCTCACAATAATGCAGCACAGAGATAGTATACTTGACACAGAGCTGCAAGATACAGCAATGGCCTACTGTACTGTACTATATGTATACTGCTGGTCACAAAAATCCTGCAATGTCCTACTATATACTGCTCACAGTAATGCAGCACGGAGATAGTATACTTGACACAGAGCTATAAGATACAGCAATGGCCTACTGTACTGTACTATATGTATACTGCTGGTCACCAAAATGCTGCACTATCCCACTATATACTGCTCACAATAATGCTGCACAGAGATAGTGTACTTGACACAGAGCTGCAAGATACACCAAAGGCCTACTGTACTGTACTATATGTATACTGCTGGTCACCAAAACGCTGAACTGTCCTACTATATAATGCTCACAATAATGCAGCACAGAGATAGTATACTTGACACAGAGCATCAAGATACAGCAATGGCCTACTGTACTATGGCCCTCATTCCGGGTTGTTCGCTCGCAATCTGCTTTTAGCAGCATTGCACACGCTAAGCCGCCGCCTACTGGGAGTGAATCTTAGCTTCTTAAAATTGCGAACGAAAGATTCTCAAAAATTGCGATTACACACCTCTTAGCAGTTTCAGAGTAGCTCCAGACTTACTCGGCATCTGCGATCAGTTCAGTGCTTGTCGTTCCTGGTTTGACGTCACAAACACACCCAGCGTTCGCCCAGACACTCCCCCGTTTCTCCAGCCGCTCCTGCGTTTTTCCCGGAAACGGTAGCGTTTTTTCGCACACACCCATAAAACGGCCAGTTTCCGCCCAGTAACACCAACTTCCTGTCAATCACATTACGATCACCAGAACGATGAAAAAGCCGTTAGTAAAATTCCTAACTGCATAGCAAATTTAGTTGGCGCAGTCGCAGTGCGAACTTTGCGCATGCGCACTAAGCGGAAAATCGCTGCGATGCGAAGAAATTTACCGAGCGAACAACTCGGAATGACCACCTATATGTATACTGCTGGTCACCAAAATCCTGCACTGTCCTACAATATACTGCTCACAATAATGCAGCACAGAGATAGTATACTTGACACAGAACTGCAAGATACAGCAATGGCCTACTGTACTGTATTATATGTATACTGCTGGTCACCAAAATGCTGCACTGTCCTACTATATAATGCTCACAATAATGCAGCACAGAGATAGTATACTTGACACAGAGCAGCAAGATACAGCAATGGCCTACTGTACTATATGTATACTGCTGGTCACCAAAATCCTGCACTGTCCTACTATATACTGCTCACAATAATGCAGCACAGAGATAGAATACTTGACATAGAGCTGCAAGATACAGCAATGGCCTACTGTACTCTACTATATATTTACTGCTGGTCACCAAATTGCTGCAATATCCTACTATGTATTGCTCACAATAATGCAGCACAGGTACAGTATACTTGACATAGAGCTGCAAGATACAGCAATGGCCTACTGTACTGTACTATATGTATAGTGCTGGTCACCAAAATGTTGCAATATCCTACTATATACTGCTCACAATAATGCAGCACAGAGATAGTATACTTGATATAGAGCTGCAAGATACAGCAATGGCCTACTGTACTGTACTATGGGGGTAATTCCAAGTTGATCGCAGCAGAAATTCTGTTAGCAATTGGGCAAAACCATGTGCACTGCAGGGGAGGCAGATATAACATGTGCAGAGAGAGTTAGATTTGGGTGGGGTGTGTTCAATCTGCAATCTAATTTGCAGTGTAAAAATAAAGCAGCCAGTATTTACCCTGCACAGAAACAATATAACCCACCCAAATCTAACTCTCTCTGCAAATGTTATATCTGCCACACCTGCAGTGCACATGGTTTTGCCCAACTGCTAAAAAATTTCCTGCTGCGATCAACTTGGAATTACCCCCTATATGTATACTGCTGGTCACCAAAATCCTGCAATGTCCTACTATATACTGCTCACAATAATGCAGCACAGAGAGAATATACTTGACACAGAGCAGCAAGATACAGCAATGGCCTACTGTACTGTACAATATGAATACTTCTGGTCACCAAAATGCTGCACTGTCCTACTATATACTGCTCACAATAATGCAGCACAGAGATAGTATACTTGACACAGAGTTGCAAGATACAGCAATGGCCTACAGTACTGTACTATATTAATTAGTGATGAGCGGGTTCGGTTTCTCGGAAACCGAACCCCCTCGAACTTCACCCATTTTACACGTGTCCGAGCCAGGTTCGAACCTTCCCGCCTTGCTCGGCTAACCCGAGCGCTCCCGAACGTCATCATCCCGCTGTCGGATTCTCGCGAGATTCAGATTCTATATATACAGCCGCGGGTCGCCACCATTTTCACTCGTGCATTGGAGATGGCTGGCGTCCTCTCCGTTTATTGTTGAACTTGATTGCTTTATTGCTAAATTGTGGGGAGGACTGGGGAGCAGCTGTTAGGAGGAGTACAGTGCAGAGTTTTGCTGATCAGTGACCACCAGTTTTATCTGTTCTCTGCCTGAAAAAAACGCTCCATGTCTGTGCTCAGTGTGTTGCATAATATATCTGTGCTCACACTGCTTAATTGTGGGGACTGGGGAGCACCTGTATTATATAGTAGGAGTACAGTGCAGAATTTTGCTGACAGTGACCACCAGTATTATACGTTCTCTGCCTGAAAAACGCTCCATATCTGTGCTCAGTGTGCTGCTTAATTGTGGGGACTGGGGACCACCAGTATAATTAATATTATATAGGAGGGGTACAGTGCAGAGTGACCACCAGTATACTATATATAGCAGTACGATACGGAAGGCCACTGCTGTGCCTACCTCTGTGTCGTCATTAAGTATACTATCCATCTACATTCTATACCTGTGGTGCATTTTAGTTTTGCAGTTTGCCGACACAGTGACAACCAGTATACTATATATAGCAGTACGATACGGAAGGCCACTGCTGTGCCGACCTCTGTGTCGTCATTAAGTATACTATCCATCTACATTCTATACCTGTGGTGCATTTTAGTTTTGCAGTTTGTCGACACAGTGACAACCAGTATACTATATATAGCAGTACGATACAGAAGGCCACTGCTGTGCCTACCTCTGTGTCGTCATTAAGTATACTATCCATCTACATTCTATACCTGTGGTGCATTTTAGTTTTGCAGTTTGCCGACACAGTGAAAACCAGTATGCTATATATAGCAGTACGATACGGAAGGCCACTGCTGTGCCGACCTCTGTGTTGTCATTAAGTATACTATCCATCTACATTCTATACCTGTGGTGCATTTTAGTTTTGCAGTTTGCCGACACAGTGACCACCAGTATACTATATATAGCAGTACGATACGGAAGGCCACTGCTGTGCCTACCTCTGTGTTGTCATCAGAGCCGGCCTTAGGCATAGGCAAACTAGGCAAATGCCTAGGGCATTTGGTATGCTTAGGGGCACCAGCAGCTTCTGCTGATTAAAATGATATGCAGCATGCCTATATTCTGTGTGTGACTGCGGCTGTATCTGCATATGAAATGCTACGTTGCAGTGTACTCCTGGAAATCACTGTAATGTAGCATTTCATATGCAGATACAGGCGCAGTCGCACACAGAATATAGACATACTGCGTATCATTTTAATCAGCAGAAGCTACTTGTGCGTCCTAGCCATATAGTAATGCAAATAAGATACATTTTCATAAACAAAAGGCGCCCGACGTTAGCAGAGCTTCCAACTGACTCATGCCAGGCATCTCCTGCAGAACTAGTGGCGGTGCTAGGGGGCACCAGCCAAAATCTTGCCTAGGGCATCATATTGGTTAGGGCCAGCTCTGGTTGTCATTAAGTATACTATCCATCTACATTCTATACCTGTGGTGCATTTTAGTTCTGCAGTTTGCCGACACAGTGACCACAAGTATACTATATATAGCAGTACGATACGGAAGGCTACTGCTGTGCCTACCTCTGTGTCGTCATTAAGTATACTATCCATCTACATTCTATACCTGTGGTACATTTTAGTTTTGCAGTTTGCCGACACAGTGACCACCAGTATACTATATATAGCAGTACAATACAGAAGGCCACTGCTGTGCCTACCTCTGTGTTGTCATTAAGTATACTATCCATCTACATTCTATACCTGTGGTGCATTTTAGTTCTGCAGTTTGCCGACACAGTGACCACAAGTATACTATATATAGCAGTACGATACGGAAGGCCACTGCTGTGCCTACCTCTGTGTCGTCATTAAGTATACTATCCATCTACATTCTATACCTGTGGTACATTTTAGTTTTGCAGTTTGCCAACACAGTGACCACCAGTATACTATATATAGCAGTACGATACAGAAGGCCACTGCTGTGCCTACCTCTGTGTCATCATTAAGTATACTATCCATCTACATTCTATACCTGTGGTAAATTTTAGTTTTGCAGTTTGCCGACACAGTGACCACCAGTATACTATATATAGCAGTAAGATACGGAAGGCCACTGCTGTGCCTACCTCTGTGTCGTCATTAAGTATACTATCCATCTACATTCTATACCTGTGGTGCATTTTAATTTTGCAGTTTGCCGACACAGTGACCACCAGTATACTATATATAGCAGTACGATACGGAAAGGTTACTGCTGTGCCTACCTCTGTGTCGTCATTAAGTATACTATCCATCTACATTCTATACCTGTGGTGCATTTTAGTTGTGCGCAGTATATATAGTAGTAGGCCATTGCTATTGATACTGGCATATAATTCCACACATTAAAAAATGGAGAACAAAAATGTGGAGGGTAAAATAGGGAAAGATCAAGATCCACTTCCACCTCGTGCTGAAGCTGCTGCCACTAGTTATTGCTGAGACGATGAAATGCCATCAACGTCGTCTGCCAAGGCCGATGCCCAATGTCATAGTAGAGAGCATGTAAAATCCGAAAAACAAAAGTTCAGTAAAATTACCCAAAAATCTAAATTGAAAGCGTCTGATGAGAAGCGTAAACTTGCCAATATACCATTTACGACACGGAGTGGCAAGGAACGGCTGAGGCCCTGGCCTATGTTCATGGCTAGTGGTTCAGATTCACATGAGGATGGAAGCACTCATCCTCTCGCTAATAAAATGAAAAGACTTAAGCTGGCAAAAGCACAGCAAAGAACTGTGCGTTCTTCTAAATCACAAATCCCCAAGGAGAGTCCAATTGTGTCGGTTGCGATGCCTGACCTTCCCAATACTGGACAAGAAGAGCTTGCGCCTTCCACCATTTGCACGCCCCCTGCAAGTGCTGGAAGGAGCACCCGCAGTCCAGTTCCTGATAGTCAAATTGAAGATGTCAGTGTTGAAGTACACCAGGATGAGGATATGGGTGTTGCTGGTGCTGGGGAGGAAATTGACAAGGAGGATTCTGATGGTGAGGTGGTTTGTTTAAGTCAGGCACCCGGGGAGACACATGTTGTCCGTGGGACGAATATGGCCCTTTACATGCCTTGTCAAAATACAAAGAAAAATCAGCTCTTCGGTGTGGAATTATTTCAACACAAATGCGGACAACAGGTGTCAAGCCATGTGTTGCCTTTGTCAAGCTGTAATCAGTAGGGGTAAGGACGTTAACCACCTTGGAACATCCTCCTTTATACGTCACCTGCAGCGCATTCATCATAAGTCAGTGACAAGTTAAAAAACTTTGGATGACAGTGGAAGCAGTCCACAGACCACTAAATCCCTTCCTCTTGTAACCAAGCTACTGCAAACCACACCACCAACTCCCTCAGTGTCAATTTCCTCCTTACCCAGGAAAGCCAATAGTCCTGCAGGCCATGTCACTGGCAAGTCTGACGAGTCCTCTCCTGCCTGGGATTCCTCCGATGCATCCTTGAGTGTAACGCCTACTGCTGCTGGCGCTGCTGTTGTTGCTGCAGGGAGTCGATCGTCATCCCAGAGGGGAAGTCGGAAGACCACTTGTACTACTTCCAGTAAGCAATTGACTGTCCAACAGTCCTTTGCGAGGAAGATGAAATATCACAGCAGTCATCCTGCTGCAAAGCAGATAACTCAGGCCTTGGCAGCCTGGGCGGTAAGAAACGTGGTTCCGGTATCCATCGTTAATTCAGAGGCAACTATAGACTTGATTGAGGTACTGTGTCCCCGGTACCAAATACCATCTAGGTTCCATTTCTCTAGGCAGGCGATAAAATGTACACAGACCTCAGAAAAAGAGTCACCAGTGATCTAAAAAATGCAGTTGTACCCAATGTCCACTTAACCACGGAAATGTGGACAATTGGAGCAGGGCAGACTCAGGACTATATGACTGTGACAGCCCACTGGGTAGATGTATTGCCTCCCGCAGCAAGAACAGCAGCAGCGGCACCAGTAGCAGCATCTCGCAAATGCCAACTCGTTCCTAGGCAGGCTACGCTTTGTATCACCGCTTTACATAAGAGGCACTCAGCTGAAAACCTCTTACGGGAACTGAGGAAGATCATCGCAGAATGGCTTACCCCAATTGGACTCTCCTGGGGATTTGTGACATCGGACAATGCCAGCAATATTGTGCGTGCATTACATCTGGGCAAATTCCAGCACGTCCCATGTTTTGCGCATACATTGAATTTGGTGGTGCAGAATTATTTAAAAAACGACAGGGGCGTGCAAGAGATGCTGTCGGTGGCCCGAAGAATTGCGGGCTACTTTTGGCATTCAGGCACCGCGTACAGAAGACTGGAGCACCACCAAACATTCCTGAACCTGCCCTGCCATCATCTGAAGCAAGAGGTGGTAACGAGGTAGAATTCAACCCTCTATATGCTTCAGAGGATGGAGGAGCAGCAAAAGGCCTTTCAAGCCCATACATCTGGCCACGATATAGGCAAAGGAGGGGGAATGCACCTGACTCAAGCGCAGTGGAGAACGATTTCAACTTTGTGCAAGGTTCTGCAACCCTTTGAACTTGCCACACGTGAAGTCAGTTCAGACACTGCCAGCCTGAGTCATGTCATTCCCCTCATCAGGCTTTTGCAGAAGAATCTGGAGACATTGAAGGAGGACCTAAAACAGAGCGATTCCGCTAGGCATGTGGGACTTGTGGATGGAGCCCTTAATTTGCTTAACCAGGATTCACGGGTGGTCAATCTGTTGAAATCAGAGCACTACATTTTGGCCACCGTGCTCGATCCTAGATTTAAAACCTACGTTGTATCTCTCTTTCCGGCAGACACAAGTCTGCAGAGGTTCAAAGACCTGCTGGTAAGAAAATTGTCAAGTCAAGCGGAACGTGACCCGTCAACATCTCCTCCTTCACATTCTCCCGCAACTGGGGGTGCAAGGACAAGGCTAAGAATTCCGAGCCCACCCGCTGGCTGAGATGCAGGGCAGTCTGGAGCAAGTGCTGACATCTGGTCCGGACTGAAGGACCTGCCAACGATTACTGACATGTCGTCTACTGTCACTGCGTATGATTCTGTCACCATTGAAAGAATGGTGGAGGATTATATGAGTGACCGCATCCAAGTAGGCAAGTCAGACAGTCCGTACGTAGACTGGCAGGAAAAAGAGGCAATTTGGAGGCCCTTGCACAAACTGGCTTTATTCTACCTAAGTTGCCCTCCCTCCAGTGTGTACTCCGAAAGAGTGTTTAGTGCAGCCGCTCACCTTGTCAGCAATCGGCGTACGAGGTTACTTCCAGAAAATGTGGAGAAGATGATGTTCATTAAAATGAATTATAATCAATTCCTCCGGGGAGACATTCACCAGCAGCAATTGCCTCCAGAAAGTACACAGGGACCTGAGGTGGTGGATTCCAGTGGGAACGAATTAATAATCTGTGAGTAGGGGGATGTACACAGTGAAAGGGGTGAGGAATCGGAGGATGATGATGAGGTGGACATCTTGCCTCTGTAGAGCCAGTTTGTGCAAGGAGAGATTGATTGCTTCTTTTTTGGTGGGGGCCCAAACCAACAAGTCATTTCAGTCACAGTCGTGTGGCAGACCCTGTCACTAAAATGATGGGTTCGTTAAAGTGTGCATGTCCTGTTTATACAACATAAGAGTGGGTGGGAGGGCCCAAGGACAATTCCATCTTGCACCTCTTTTTTCTTTAATTTTTCTTTGCATCATGTGCTGTTTGGGGACAATTTTTTTGAAGTGCCATCCTGCCTGACACTGCAGTGCCACTCCTAGATGGGCCAGGTGTTTGTGTCGGCCACTTGTGTCGCTTAGCTTAGCCATCCAGCGACCTCGGTGCAAATTGTAGGACTAAAAATAATATTGTGAGGTGTTCAGAATAGACTGTTAATGAGTTGAAATTATGGTAATTGAGGTCAATAATACTATGGGATCAAAATGACCCCAAAATTCTATGATTTAAGCTGTTTTTTAGGGTTTTTTGAAAAAAACACCCGAATCCAAAACACACCCGAATCCGACAAAAAAATTTCAGCGAGGTTTTCAAAAACGCGTCCGAATCAAAAACACAGCCGCGGAACCGAACCCAAAACCAAAACACAAAACACAAAAAATGTCCGGTGCACATCACTAATATGTATACTGCTGGTCACCAAAATGCTGTATTCTCCTGCTATATACTGCTCACAATACTGCAGCACAGAGATAGTATACTTGACCCAGAGCTGCAATATATAGCAATGGCCTACTTTACTGTACTATATGTATTATACTGCTTGTCACCAAAATGCTTCACTGTCCTACTATATACTGCTCACAATAATGCAGCACAGAGATAGTATATTTGAAACAGTGATGCAAGATACAGCAATGGCCTACTGAACTGCACTGTATGTATACTGCTGGTCACCAAAATGCTGCACTGTCCTACTATATACTGCTCACAATAATGCAGCACAGAGATAGTATACTGGACAAAGAGCTTCAGGATACAGCAATTGCCTACTGTACTGTACTATATGTATACTGCTGGTCACCAAAATGCTGCACTGTCCTTCTATATACTGCTCACAATAATGCAGCACAGAGATAGTATACTTGACAAAGAGCTGCAAGATACAGCAATGACCTAATGTACTGTACTATGTGTATACTGCTGGTCACCAAAATGTTACAATATCCTACTATATACTGCTCACAATAATGCAGCACAGAGATAGTATACTTGACACAGAGCTGCAAGGTACAGCAATGGCCTACTCTACTGTACTATATGTATACTGTTGGTCAGAAAATTGCTGCAATATCCTACTATATACTGCTCACAATAATGCAGCACAGAGACAGTATACTTGACATAGAGCTGCAAGATACAGCAATGGCCTACTGTACTGTACTATATGTATACTGCTGGTCACCAAAATGCTGCAATATCCTACTATATACTGTTCACAATAATGCAGCACAGAGATAGTATACTTGACACAGAGCTGCAAAATACAGCAATGGCCTACTGTACTGTACTATATGAATACTTCTGGTCACCAAAATGTTGCACTGTCCTACTATATACTGCTCACAATAATGCAGCACAGAGAGAGTATACTTGACACAGAGTTGCAAGATACAGCAATAGCCTACTGTACTGTACTATATGTATACTGCTGGTCACCAAAATGCTGCACTGTCCTACTTTATACTGCTTACAGTATTGCAGCACAGAGATAGTATACTTGACACAGAGCTGCAAGATACAGCAATGGCCTACTGTACTGCACTGTATGTATACTGCTGGTCACCAAAATGCTGCACTGTCCTACTATATACTGCTCACAATAATGCAGCACAGAGATAGTATACTTGACAAAGAGCTTCAGGATACAGCAATTGCCTACTGTACTGCACTATATGTATACTGCTGGTCACCAAAATGCTGCACTGTCCTACTATATACTGCTCACAATAATGCAGCACAGAGATAGTATACTTGACAAAGAGCTGCAAGATACAGCAATGACCTAATGTACTGTACTATGTGTATACTGCTGGTCACCAAAATGTTGCAATATCCTACTATATACTGCTCACAATAATGCAGCACAGAGATAGTATACTTGACACAGAGCTGCAAGGTACAGCAATGGCCTACTCTACTGTACTATATGTATACTGTTGGTCAGAAAATTGCTGCAATATCCTACTATATACTGCTCACAATAATGCAGCACAGAGACAGTATACTTGACATAGAGCTGCAAGATACAGCAATGGCCTACTGTACTGTACTATATGTATACTGCTGGTCACCAAAATGCTGCACTGTCCTACTTTATATTGCTCACAGTATTGCAGCACAGAGATAGTATACTTGACACAGAGCTGCAAGATACAGCAATGGCCTAGTGTACTGTACTATATGTATACTGCTGGTCACTAAAATGCTGCACTGTCCTACTACAGTATAAACTGCTCACAATAATGCAGCACATAGATAGTGTACTTGACACAAAGCTGCAAGATACAGCAATGGCCTACTGTTCTGTACTATATGTATACTGCTGGTCACCAAATTGCTGCAATATCCTACTATATACTGCTCACAATAAAGCATCACAGAGACAGTATACTTGACATAGAGCTGCAAGATACAGCAATGGCCTACTATACTGTACTATATGTATACTGCTGGTCACCTAAATGTTGTAATATCCTACTATATACTGCTCACAATAATGAAGCACAGATATAGTATACTTGACACAGAGGTGCAAGATACAGCAATCGCCTACTGTACTGTTCTGTACTACTGTTCTGTTCCTACTGTATACTGCTGGTAACCAAAATGCTCTACTGTCCTACTATATATGGCACACAATAATGCAGCACAAAGATAGTGTCATTGACACAGCGCTGCAAGATACAGCAATGGCCTACTGTAGTGTACTTGTTACGCACACCAGTGCTAACAGGAGTATACCAGTGTATGAACAGAGAGGGATGCGAAGCAAACAAACTCACAGACATTATAACATAACATACACAGGAGGTGATGGAATAACTAATAAACACAAAGTGAACGGAGAAGCCCAAAGGCTGAGGAACTGAGTGTCTCCCTAGTGTCAGGAATACTCAGATGGAATAGAGTGGACAATGAAGCGAGATGTAGTGATTTAACATGTGGAGCACCCGAAATGATGTTGGTAAGAGCAACAGAAAAAACCCCAAAGGGTTACCAACGGGTGTGGCAATAAACTCCTTGGTCAGAGATAGAAATATAGACACAAGAAGAGTATCCACAATCCTAACCCCCACTTGCAGGGCACAGGTTCAGCTTACTGCCACTAAACTGACACCTGGACGCCATGCACAGTGAGCGAGGATTAAGCAAGCAGGTCTGAGAGTACAGCCGCAAACCTGCTGGGTTCACAGAATAGCAAAAGAACCCCAGCAGGTTAAACAACTGACTCCAGTCTTACTGCTAGGTCAAGATTGGCAAATGAAGTACCGAATCCCAAGGCCTATTTGCAGTAAGCAACAAGTAAATACAAAGTCACACAGTACTAGCTAACTCTCTGGAACTGACTAACAAACAAAGATTTAGCAGCATTTGCCTAGCCTGAGAGGATGGTTTATATAGCAGGTGCTGTCCACGCCCCACTCAGACCTCACAGACTGTGAGCACAAAACCAGCGCCGGATTCCCTGCCGTGCACAGAGCCTGTAACCACTGCACAGTAAAAACCTGGGCCGGAGTATCAGCTGCGCTCAGGTTACTTTGCTAACACTTGCCTCCCGGTTGCCATGGCGACGTGGCAGCACAGAGCAGGAGATCCTAACAATACTATATGTATACTACTGGTAACCAAAATGCTGCACTGTCCTACTATATACTGCTCACAATAACGCAGAACAGAGATAGTATACTTGACACAGAGCTGCAAGATACAGCAATAGCCTACTGTACTGTACTATATGTATACTGCTGGTCACAAAAATGCTGCACTGTCCTACTATATACGGCACACAATAATGTAGTACAGAGATAGTATACTTGACACAGAGCTGCAAGATACAGCAATGGTCTGCTGTACTGTACTATATGTATACAGCTTGATAATGTCAAATATTACCTTTAAACATAAGCTATATACTATTATGGACTAAGTACACTATTGGCGCACTGAGTACCGTAGGGGTACGCACTTAGCGTAGCAGACGCTGTGCCATGAGAGTGAGATACGAGCGGCGCAGACGCTCACAGAATGATACGCAGTAAACCTTATTAATAACACACAGTAAGAATATGCTTATACTCTAAACCATAGTAATCAAATACAGTACTACAATGATGTAACGAATAAAAACCTTGATAATGTGTATGCTGTTTGATCAATTGAGATGCTAAAAAAAGCCCTTTGTTGAAAAGTGAAAACACAAGACCTGGTTTGGATTTAAAAACCACAGCGTTTCTAACACCGCCGTGGATGGTTTAGAGAAAAGGGGAAAAACACAATACAAGTTATACACTACAAACTAACACCAAAATCTAACACAATAACAGAGAATAATATGAACAATAGCAAACAAGAGTGAATAAATGGAAACAAATGGCGAACAGAATGGATAACAAAATGGCTACAGAGAAATATACATATGTGGGGATGATTCGCAAGCGCGTCCTGGATCCAGCCCTCAGCATTCAGAGAGAAAGCCTTCAGAGAGAGTGAGTCTAAGCCTGCTGCATGCTCTATTTATTCACTAGCTCAAGACATAATACAATAGACACTATGTGCTCTTCTTCCATTGGTTAGGGGGTGGGACATGTCCTGCACCAGGGACCATTGGTTAGTTCAAGAAGTGGGCGATGGCTAGGACTTGGGATGTGGAGTTCCCGCCCCATAATCAGTTTAAACATAAATCTGGTATTATTAATATCTTAATGAGGTAAATTTTAACAATGTTCTTATTCCCACCAGATTAATGTTCACGTGACTCTGAACAATACGAACCCACATATGATATTACTATCTTTTTCAATCTTCAAGATATTCATATATCCATATATATATATATATATATATATATATATATATATATATAAATGAATACCTCTATCTCCATGGATTTTGGGCTAGGGCTTGTTAGTATTCTAAATTCCTCTCTGTCTGGTTATGTTGTGGAAAGCTATTGTTTCGGATCTTCCAAACTGTTATGCACACCAGTGCCTGCAGGAAAGTACTGGTGTCAGGACTGTTATGCACTCCAGTGCCTGCAGGAATGTACTGGTGTTTGAACTGTTATGCAAAACAAATGGACGTACAGACAGACTAGGGAATATGACATAACGTACACAGAAGGTGGTAGGGTAACAAAATACACACAAAGTGAACAGAGAAGCCCAGAGGCTAAGGAACTGGGTATCTCCCTTGTATTAGAACTGCTCAGATGTGAAAAGCAAGATGTTGTGTTTTAATACATAGAGAACCCAAAATGCTGTTGCTAAGGGCAACAGCAAAACCCTAAAGGGTTACCAACGGGTGTGGCAGTAAATTCCTTGGTCAGAGATGGAATGATAGACACAAGGAGAGTCTCCACAATCCTAATTCTCACTTGCAGTGCACAGGTTCAGCTTACTGCCACTAAACTGACCCCTGACACCTAGCACAGTGAGACAGGATTAGACAGGCAAGTCTTAGAATACAGCCGCAAACTTGCTAAGTTCACAGAGTAGTAACAGAACCCCAGCAAGCTAAACGACTGACTCTAGTCTTACTGCTAGGTCTGGATTGGCAGAGTGTAATACCAAATCCCCAGGCCTATTTGCAGTAAGCAACAAACAAATACAAAGCTACACAGTACTGGCTAACTTTCAGAACTGACTAACCAACAAAGATTCAGCAGCATCTGCTTACCCTGAAAAGAGGCCTTATAAAGCAGGTGCTGTCCACGCCCCACTCAGACCTCACAGACTGTGAGCACAAAAACCAGCACCGGATCCCCTGCCATGCACAGAGCCTATAACCACTGCACAGCAAAAGACCCGAACCGGAGTATCAGCTGCGCTCAGGTTACTCCGCTAGCACTTGTCTCCCGGTTGCCATGACGACGTGGCAGCACAGGGCAGGAGACCCTAACACAAACTCTGTTCCTGGTCATTTGTTCACCCTTGTTTGTCTCTACTTTCAGTTGAGACAATGACAAATCAGCACTCATTATTCTGGTGAGAAACCTGGCCCTATTCATAAACAAAGGTGTATGCCCTCTTCATAGAATCTCAAAGCTTAGTGTAAATAAGGCCATTGTATCTCAGTCTGTGGGAAATTTATGTGTGTGAATTCCATTTCTCGTCCCCTCCCCATTCGTAATATATTTTAAATACAATTTTATATCTATTTTCTACTTCTGCACATAACTATGCGCAGGAACATGCGATTCTTTCCTAACGAACATAGGAATATTACCCTTAAAATACCCTACAGCTGGATACTAGACACCACTTTCAACCTTTATCTGACCCTTCCTATCATGCAAAGAGGAATCTCTCTGTCCAGGAACCGTTTAAACTAATCATACTGGCTGACATGGTCTAGGGGAATATTATCTACAATATGCACTATTTAGGTTAAATATGCTACGATCGAGTCGCACGCTACACGCTCACAAACTACGCCGTAAATACACATCTTATGCGCACGAGACGCTGGTGCGTCCCCTATGCAACCTGCGGGTGTGTGCACGTACGGCGGATTGAGTGCACGAGCAGCGCGCACATGCATGAGGTTAGTACATGGGGTATGCATCATGATATTTTTCGACTTTGACAGTCGACCCTTTGGCAGTCAACAATAACTGCCACTATCTAAACAACTAAGCAGAAAAATATATAATACCGTGAAATACCTATAAATGATTGGGTGTAAGGAGGAGAGGAGAAGGTGGGAAATGTACGACCTAGTGGGATAGTATAAGCATGTATGTATGAAATTCATGTCTGAGGGGTCATGTATCATCGTGCCGTACATGTTCTAAAATAATCTTCGAGGTGTTGCGAAGTATATATTGAATCCTTCTTATCCCGTATTAAGGGTCTGTAAGTGGGCTAACAAACTCTACCAAGCTCTTTTTGGCTTTTAGTTCCAACAAATGGGGTGCACATTAGTGATGATACATGAAGGGGGAAAATATGTGAGTGCTAATATATGTGCCTATATTACCTGTCGACTATGTGTGTCACTACCTGAAGGTCGTAGAGATGAAGATAAGAAACATGCGTTATAAATGCATTTCTATGATAATGTATGTAATTGTCCATGGATGTCTTGTTGATGTCTTGTCCGGGTTGCTGTATCTTTGCTGTAAGTGGCAAGCAAAGTTTTTCAAGTGTCCACAGAAAGTTAAAGTCTCTAAAAGTTCATCAAGTGTCTGTGAAAAAGTTCATCAATGGTCTGTATAAAGGGTCATCAAAATCTTCTTCCGAGTGGATGTCTTTTTACCTTGGAGAAAAACAAAGGAGAAACGGGTGAAAGAAACGGACCGTGGAATCACATCTTATCACAGCATTGTCTCGATTGATGGGTCATAAATTAAACCAGTTGTTATTACAATACCCTCGCTCCTCAAACTCATCAATTTGGTACTGCGCTTGCAATGCATTAAAATCCGAACACATCTACATATCAAACCAATCATTATGACAACTCCTAAGATACACAAGAGAAATTTCCCTACATTCACGATAACATTTTGAGCCCATTCTCCTAAACCTGAGAACCAATTGCGTGGGTTCAACCATGAAACCCAGCCGGTCAGTTCATTACCCACAGCAGCAAGGGTAAGGTTGTGTCTCCTTCGGAACTCCCATTTCAATTGCAAGATATCGTCCATCTTTTGATCTATGACCTCAGTTGGGTCATCCGTGCTGTTTGTGATATATATACAGCACTTCACACCATACTGAGTTGCTAGGGTAACACAATACCCGCCTGTCACCGCTGTGATGTAAATGAGAACCATCCTGTGCTGGATCAGTTCCGTTTTGTAAGCCTGCAATTCTCTCCCAGTATACCTGAAGGTGTCATCATACATCTCGGTGATATTGTCTATCAGGTTCGCTAGCGCAGATATATACCTAAAATGTATAACTTCTCTGGCGGTACGGGTGATATCTAGCGCGAGTAGGAATTGACTCCCGGTGGATTCGGAATCAAATCAGAGGCTGCATGCTCTGTCCTATCTACAAGGTGTCTCTTAACAATGTGTTCGTAGTGAGTGTGAGTGTAAGGAGCTTGAGCATTGTGGTGAAAGTCTTTCATTTTATCATGGGTAATGGTCATTACTTCTGGCAACACTCTTCCAATGTAACACAATCCCTCTGAGTTTGGGGCAAGCCACTTATACGCCTTCCTCCCACATATGAAATATGCATCATCGGGGAGGACATATGGGACCGAATATGACATCACCATGTTACAAACCTTCCAGGTGAAAAATCCTATCCCTAACTCTCTCATTTGTCTAGTACACGTATCAGGCTGTATGATTTGCGCACAGTATCCTGGTGATACTTCTCCAATCTGCATGGTCCTACTTCCTCGAGTGTACCTATACTGAAAATATCTCCCACCGTTGGCTATTTGGCGTATAAGTTCTGAGTCTACGGGCATTCTATTGGCTCTGTGTGAAAATGCCATGGTTCGGTTGTTCCATGTCACTTCCCAATTTCCCGGCTTTCGGGGATTGGAAATGTTAAAACATATTAAGGACTTATCCACATGATATTGGTGGAGCTTCAAACTAGGAGGCCTAGAAATATTACATTTCTTATCCACTGGTTTCCCACCCCTTAATTCAAGTACCTCATCTATCGTTAAAGTGTATGGCACTAGTCCTGACTTTCTATGACCTTGAGGTACTTGTGAGCACACCTAGCATTCCGTTTGGTTTAAAACCTTACCCACTAATGAGTGATAGTCACTCAATGGATGTCAGTCCATGTTGATATTAAGGCTGGACTGACATCTCTGGATGCACCCGTCCTCAACTATGTTGTCACAATTCCTACAGATACAATTCTCTTCAGCTAACAATCCTTCACAATGTTTCCTAGTGTCATGACTACCAGATCGTTTTCTGATACTCGCCTTTGCTAGGTGATTGTGTTGCTCTTGGAACTCTACGAATCCATCCTTGTCATCAGAACCCATTCCAGATCCTTTCTCGACCTCTCTGGTACTCTCACCGAAACAGACTGCTCTGGTCAACAACCGGGTCAACAGGAAAACACGGAATGCAGACTCTTGGGGCAAGTCCATCTTGCAGGAGGAGAAAGAAAGAGTGGTAATGGGGGTATAGAAAATAATTGAAGGGAAAGAAAATTGTTACGATAATTGTTCTCTAGTCTTGTTGTTCTTCTTCTTGCTCAGATGCCATCTCAACAGTGCTGCCTCTCAGTCTTCCCAAAACGAACTCTCCAGTGATACGATATTCTTTCCGAATCAGCGACCTTTCTGTAAGTTGCATAAATCTTGCATTACCATTTGTTTAACTGTTGTGTGACATACCATCCGTAAAATATGAAAGAACAAAAAAAAGAGAGAACAATAGAAAAAGAGAAAAATTGTCAGATTTCCATTCACCATCAGGCTGTCACACCAACATGTCCATCAGTATCTCTGCACAGTCTCCCCCACCAGTATTTCCACTCTCCACCCTCTGGAGTGGCCAGGCACAATGCTGCTGGTAAGATATACTGGGGTTGGGTAGACCTCTGAAAAGACCAAGAAGACATGTGACGTTTGAGCTGTAGTTTTGCTGGTGAACATCAGAGATGAAAAGGAAATAATTAAAGATAAATCACAGAGTTTACCTGGCCGCCATTGTGTCTACAAGGAATGACCTACCAATTACATCGACTGTAACCTCAGGCTTACTATCAAGACTAACAATCAACTTCACTGGCTGCAAATTACAGGTGCGGCCCAAAATTTTTCCTATATGATCCCTGATTACAATTTAGTGCGTAATACAGGGTGTCATAACTTTGCTCATGTTCTTGTCTAGGAGGTCTGACTTTATGTGTGCTGTTACAGTTGCTAGCATAATGGGGGTAATTCCAAGTTGATCGCAGCAGGAAATTTTTTAGCAATTGGGCAAAACCATGTGCACTGCAGGGGGGGGCAGATATAACATTTGCTGAGAGAGTTAGATTTGGGTGTGGTGTGTTCAATCTGCAATCTAATTTACAGTGTAAAAATAAAGCAGCCAGTATTGACCCTGCACAAAAATAAAAGAACCCACCCAAATCTAACTCTCTCTGCAAGTGTTATATCTGCCTCCCCTGCAGTGCACATGGTTTTGCCCAATTGCTAACTTTCTTGTGCTGCGATCAACTCAGAATTACCCCCAATGTCCTTCCCTTTTACACAGATAGCAAACCCTTGGCTTCCTCCATGTGCCAGGGGCTGGGGGTTTTGGTTGATTTGATGCCTCTTCTAGTGCTTGGAAGCTCATCACCATCAACCACTCTCCCTGCGCTTCCCTGGTTCTTTGGATATTATGGTCATGCTCTATAGCGGATTCCCTTAATGCAGCCACCGAGATACCTCTCCAGTTAGGTTAAGTGGTCTGTACCCTTGTTCTTAACACTTCTTTTAAACCTTCCATTAATACAGACACCGCTACCTCTCTATGATGTACACTTTCCTCAATGTCCACGATCCCCGTTCATCTAGCCATTTCCTCTAATGCTCGATGGAAATAATCAGAAGCAGTTTCACCTTCTTTTTGTCTAATGGAGAAAATTTTGTTCCACTTGACAACAGTTGGGAAATATACTCCTAATTGCAGGGTGATCTGTTTAACATTCTCCTGATTGTATTCCTTAGTGAGAGGTACTAATGCGTCTAACTTACAATCAGTGATGAATTTCGCAGGGTCAATATTGGAGGGTAGACATACCCTCAGCATTGTCCGCCAATCTTTATTATGGGGTTCAGCAGCATTTCCTAGTTCTTTAATAAACCTTTGGCTTGCGGCTAGATCTTTTCTGGGATCAGGAAATTCAGACATAATTGTCCTTAATTCTGTCCGGGACCAGGGGCAATACAATGCAATGTTCCTGACAGGAGTTACTCCCAGAGCATCAGTCTTTCCATTTGGGACTGCGATCACCCTGACAGGATTAAGTTCAACTACATAATCTTGTGTTGACTCTACAATGTGAGGTACAATTGTCTGTGCATAACATACAATACCGTACTTACCTGTGGACACGACCTCACCTGACCCTTCGTTAGGGAGCTTTACTACTGCCTTTACCGATTGGGCCGTGTCCACCTGGGTGTCTTGTATGGTGGCTGCGGGAGAAAGTGCTGACATCGTGCTGGGCTCACTTTCTTGCTTGTAATCCTGAGGGAAGTTTAACATGGGGTGCAACTTGCACGGGTTAGAATTTGTACATTTATCAGTTTTACTCCTATCGTCTTTAACACATTTATTACGTTTACTCTTATTGTCATTAATACATTTATTAAGTGCACTATTATCATCATATCCCAGTATGCCATTCTCTGTAGCCATTGTTTCTCCAGTTGCCATCAGTTTCCTGCTAGGGTTGGAACCAGCTGTGTAAGCTAATTCCCTCTGTATATCACTCTCTCGTTGCCATAAATGTAAACAGTTTGTGTATCTGACCCTTTGTTTTGGGGATTTTATGAGACAGATCCCAAGCCTTAGATTATGCAATACCTCTGAGTCAAAACTACCTATCCCATGAAATGGTGCTTTATCCCCCACAGTCATTCGTGTCCATTCATCACAAAAGGTCTCAGTGTGGGGACCATACTTCCCCCACATTACTCACCGAGCTGACCCCTTGGGGTCTGAAAATCTCTGCAGTCTGAACCCTGACCGCTAAACGTCCCTGTGTTGTGCACTTGGCTTCCATTGTGGACCTTTTTAACACAGAAAAACTTCCTAAAATGTACCAAACACAGTAGTCTATGGTGGAATTTCTCCAAGCTCTTCCACCAGCTTCTTTTGCTCCGAGTATCTCCGGTCCGCCTTCTAGCAGACTCGTGTAGTCGTTGCAGGCCCTACCTCTAGGGATTTTCCTGAGAGACCAGCAAAAATTCCCTACCTTTATTTTACACAAATCACGCTTGCATGTGCTCCCTACAACATGTATGAGGGCAATTTACGCATGAATATGCGACCTTATATCACGTTGCGTCACGGGTTTACACCTACAACCGTGCGGTCCAATCGTTCCACTTATAGACACTTGCTGTCTATAAATGGTAGGATCATTGGAGTCTCCCTACTGTGCTCCACAACAACCGGAGAGTAATACCAAGAAAACTTTTATCACATTCCGTCGCACGTGTTCACCAAAACCGTGCTCGCACGTTTTCACCTAGACCGTGCTTCACCAAGTTTCACCAAGCTTCACCAAGTTTCACCAAGCTTCACCAAGATCACCAAGACCACCAAGCGGGATTCAATACACTCATACCTTTTTCAGCCCACACTATCATTCTATAGTTTCTGATCAGAAAATCATTTCCTGTTAACTGATAGCTCTCCCCAGAGGTACGACAGTAAAGTAAGGTATTTAATCTAAATATTGGAAACTGAAAAAATTTGTGCTATTATCGCGTGGCTACCGTATCGCCTAAACTAAAACAATGCTATCATGTGGTTTGTATTTAGTGGGCATATCTGTACGTACGTTGCGTAAAAATCTCGCATGCTGCCGGAGACACGTGTACACAGGCCGGATACGTCCGCAGCAATACAAATAACACGCTTCTATAAATGTAAACGATATTTAACTATAATCGCTTACCCACACCACACAGTATCTCCTGTATAAACCTTTATAAATGGGCCAGGCTGCGTGTGTGTTTTACATGTATTCCCTTAAATATTACTCTATATTTTTAACTAAATAGCAACAAATTTCTCCGCACGGGTCAAAATGTATCTAATAATCAATGCTAATGGCAACAAGTGAATAGATATGCAGAATACACAAAATACAGGTCTAAATTAATCTAATAATCAATGCTTCCAATAGTATGATTCATATTGGATAGCTATCTTGCAGAACATACATCGATATAAACACACACACATAATTATAATATTATATCTATGTACCATTCACTGGTCTCCTGAGACTCATTTACTCATTAAGTGCTTCTAATTTGCATATGAATGTGCTTTTGACTGTCTGTGAAGGTGGTTTTTCACTGCCAGGAAAAAGCAGCCACACAGGTTAATTTGCATTTCAATGGCTATTTTTACAACAAGCAGAGTTTAACTGAATCCTAGAGGTAAAGAGAAAAAAACAACTTTGTTTATCTGTATGTGGTTCTTACATCACATATTCATCTTACTATTAACTTTTATTAAGCCCCATCTGAATCTATTTGTAATTGACTATGGCATGAGTTAAATAAATGCATTGGTAACTCATAAATGGTGATTTCTTTTTGACCAAGGACGGATGATTATTCCTGAGCAGACTGAAAATCAGCCATTTAGAAAAGAAAAATGACCTTCCCAAAATTACTACTGCTCCTCCCCCTTCCACATCCATGAGGGTTGCACAAAATGGAGGACAGACCATGCGGCTTCCTTTGTCACAAAAAAAATCACCATGCAAGCCCCTGAAGTTATTTTTTTTTTTTTAAAAGCAACACTATATAAAGGCTTTTGCATTTTGCAACAATATAATCAGATATGCAGCACAGACTTTAAAAATAGCTTTGCGTTCTTACCTTCCGGATTCCACCAGCATCCCTTCAAACCAAGCGGAGCAGACGCTTATCTAATCAGCATCAATGTATCCCCGACCACAAAACGGCTAACAAGGGATAATACCTTCCCGCCCTTTGCTGATAGATAAAAGTCTGCCTTGTCCTGCTAGACTGCGGATATGAGGAGGCCCGGACGATTGCCCCCAATTGATAATGTCAAATATTACCTTTAAACATAAGCTATATACTATTACGGACTAAGTACGCTATTGGCGCACTGAGTACCGTAGGGGTACGCACTTAGCGTAGCAGACGCTGCGCCGTAAGAGTGAGACACGAGCGGAGCAGACGCTCACAGAATGATACGCAGTAAACCTTATTAATAACACACAGTAAGAATATGCTTATACTCTAAACCTTAGTAATCAAATACTACAATGATGTAACGCTTAAAAACCTTGATAATGTGTATGCTGTTTGAGCGATTGAGAAGCTAAGAAAAGCCCTTTGTAGAAAAGTGAAAACACAAGACCTGGTTTGGATTTAAAAACCACAGCGGTTCTAACACCGCCGTGGATGGTTTAGAGAAAAGGGGAAAAACACAATACAAGTTATACACTACAAACTAACACCAAAATCTAACACAATAAAAGAGAATAATATGAACAATAGCAAACAAGAGTGAACAAATGGAAACAAATGGCAAACAGAATGGATAACAAAATGGCTACAGAGAAATATACATACGTGGGGATGATTCGCAAGCGCGTCCTGGATCCAGCCCTCAGCATTCAGAGAGAAAGCCTTCAGAGAGAGTGAGTCCAAGCCTGCTGCATGCTTTATTTATTCACTAGCTCAAGACATAATACAATAGACACTATGTGCTCTTCTTCCATTGGTTAGGGGGTGGGACATGTCCTGCACCAGGGACTATTGGTTAGTTCAAGAAGTGGGCGATGGCTAGGACTTGGGATGTGGAGTTCCCGCCCCATAATCAGTTTAAACATAAATCTGGTATTATTAATATCTTCTATAAGAAATAAAAGAGCGCTTGATATATATAGATGAAAATATGTGTGTGCGCAAAACCTGTGGAAAAAAGAAAAATTAGTAAAATGTTTACAGCCCTTTTTGGACTTTTTAGAATTGGATTGCAGGTCAGCCACAGAAAACCAGGATAACTATCTATCCCTATCTGAATGCTTCTCAGTCCTCAAGTTGTTAATAATTGAGTTTATTTAAGCAGTGTCTTACCCCTGCTCGTTCTTGCTTTGGATAACAGTCCCGGCACCTGTAGCTCACGGTGCTCACTTTCCACTGTTGTTAAATAGGTGGATGACAGATGGCCGCTTTGTTAATCAGCGGCTGTGCGGCTGGCGGCCGGCCGCTGACTGGCGGCTTTGATTAGCGGCTAAATGGCTGACGTCTGGCCGCTTTGTTAATCAGCGGCTGGACTGCTGGCGGCAGGCTGATGGCTGGCGGCTTCGTTTAGCGGCTGGCTGGCTGCTGGTCCCCGTCTGTGTTGCACAGTCTGATTTTTCAAATTCAGTGCACAGTGGGGATTCCTTAGTGTATAGGCCAACGCATTTCAGGCGTAAGCCCTTCATCTAGGATAGCTGGTGGACGTCCTCAATCATTGAGGGAGAAAATGCTCTGTTCCTGGACTTTCCTGGTAATGTAAAGTCTTACGCCTGAAACGCGTTGGTTTATATATGTTAAATTATATGTATACTGCTGTTCACCAAAAATCTGTACTGTCCTACTACAGTATATATTGCTCACAATAATGCAGCACAGAGATAGTATAATTGACACAGAGCTGAAAGATACAGCAATGGCCTACTGTACTGTATGCTATGTATACTGCTGGTCACCAAAATGCTGCACTGTCCTACTATATACTGCTCACAATAAAGCAGCACGGAGATAGTATACCTGACACAGAGCTGCAAGATACAGCAATGGCTTACTGTACTGTACTATATGTATACTGCTGGTCACCAAAATGCTGCACTGTTCTACAGTGTACTGCTCACAATAATGAAGCACAGAGATAGTATACTTGACACAGAGCTGCAACATACAGCAATAGCCTACTGTACTGTACTATATGTATACGGCTGGTCACAAAAATGCTGCACTGTCCTACTATATACTGCTCACAAAAATGCAACACAGAGATTGTAAACTTGACACAGAGCTGCAATATACAGCAATGGACTACTGTACTGTACTATATGTATACTGCTGGTCACCAAAATTCTGCACTGTCCTACTATATACTGCTCACAATAACTCAGCACAGAGATAGTATACTTGACACAGAGCTGCAAGATACAGCAATGGCCTACTGTACTGTACTATATGTATACTGCTGGTCACCAAAATGCTGCACTGTCCTACTATATACTGCTCACATTAATGCAGCACAGAGATAGTTTACTTGACACAGAGCTGAAGGATACAGCAATGGCCTACTGTCCTGTACTATATGTAAACAGCTGGTCACCAAAATGCTGTACTGTCCTACTATATACTGCTCACAATAATGCAGCACAGAGACAGTATACTTGACACAGAGCTGCAAGATACAGCAATGGCCTACTGTACTGTACTGTACTATATGTATACTGCTGGTCACCAAAATACTGCACTATTCTACTACAGTATATACTGCTCACAATAATGCAGCACAGAGATAATATACTTGACACAGAGCTGCAAGATACAGCAATGGCCTACTGTACTGTACTATATGTATACTGCTGGTCACCAAAATGCTGCACTGTCCTACAACAGTATATACTGCTCAAAATAATGCTGCACAGAGATAGTATACTAAACACAGAGCTGCAAGATACAGCAATGGCCTACTGGACTGTACTATATGTATACTGCTGGTCACCAAAATGCGGCACTGTCCTACTATATACTGCTCACAATAATGCAGCACAGAGATAATATACTTGCCACAGAGCTGCAAGATACAGCAATGGCCTACTGTACTGTACTATATGTATACTGCTGGTCACCAAAATGCTGCACTGTCCTACTATATACTGCTCACAATAATGCAGCACAGAGATACAGTAGTATACTTGACACAGAGCTGCAGGATACAGCAATGGCCTACTGTACTGTACTATATGTATACTGCTGTTCACCAAATTTCTGCACTGTCCTACTACAGTATATGTTGCTCACAATAATGCAGCACAGAGATAGTATAATTGACATAGAGCTGCAAGATACAGAAATGGCATACTGTACTGTACTATATATTTATACTGCTGGTCACCAAAATGCTGCACTGTCCTACTATATACTGTTTACAATATTGCAGCACAGAGATTGAATACTTGACACAGAGCTGCAAGATACAGCAATGGCCTACTGTACTGTACTGTACTATGGGGGTAATTCCAAGTTGATCGCAGCAGGAATTCTGTTAGCAATTGGGCAAAACCATGTGCACTGCAGGGGAGGCAGATATAACATGTGCAGAGAGAGTTAGATTTGGGTGTGGTGTGTTCAATCTGCAATCTAATTTGCAGTGTAAAAATAAAGCAGCCAGCATTTACCCTGCACAGAAATATAATAACCCACCCAAATCTAACTCTCTTTGCAAATGTTATATCTGCCACACCTGCAGTGCACATGGTTTTGACCAACTGCTAAAAAATTTCCTACTGCGATCAACTTGGAATTACCCCCTATATGTATACTGCTGGTCACCAAAATGCTGCACTGTTCTAATATATACTGCTCACAATAATGCAGCACAGAGATAGTATACATGACATAGAGCTGCAAGTTACAGCAATGGCCTACTGTACTGTACTGTACTGTACTATATGTATACTGCTGGTCACCAAAATACTGCACTGTTCTACTACAGTATATACTGCTCAAAATAATGCAGCACAGAGATAGTATACTTGACACAGAGCTGCAAGAAACAGCAATGGTCTACTGTACTGTACTATATGTATACTGCTGGTCACCAAAATGCTGCACTGTCCTACTATATGCTGCTCACAATAATGCAGCACAGAGATAGTATACTTGACACAGAGCTGCAAGATAAAGCAATGGCCTACTGTACTGTACTATATGTATACTACTGGTCACCAAAATGCTGCCCTGTCCTACTATATACTGCTCACAATAATGCAGTACAAAGATAGTACACTTGACACAGAGCTGCAAGATACAGCAATGGCCTACTGTACTGTACTATATGCATACTTCAGGTCACCAAAATGCTGCACTGTTCTACTATGTACGGCATACAATAATGTAGCACAGAGATAGTATACTTGACACAGAGCTGCAAGATACAGCAATGGCCTGCTGCACTGTACTATATGTATACAGCTGGTCACCAAAATTCTGCACTGTCCTAAAATATACTGCTCACAATAATGCAGCACAGAGATAATATACCTGACACAGAGCTGCAAGATACAGCAATGGCATACTGTACTGTAAAATATAAATACTGCTGGTCACCAAAATGCTGCACTGTCCTACTATATACTGCTCACAATAATGCAGCACAGAGATAGTATACATGACATAGAGCTGCAAGATACAGCAATGGCCTACTGTACTGTACTGTAATATATGTATATTGCTGGTCACCAAAATGCTGCACTGTTCTACTACAGTATATACTGCTCACAATAATGCAGCACAGAGATAGTATACTTGACACAGAGCTGCAAGATACAGTGATGGCCTACTGCACTGTACTATATGTAAACTGCTGGTCACCAAAATGCTGCACTGTCCTACTATATACTGCTCACATTAATGCAGCACAAATATAGTATACTTGACACAGAGCTGCAAGATACAGCAATGGCCTACTGTACTGTACTATATGTATACTGCTGGTCACCAAAATGCTGCACTGTCCTACAACAGTATATACTGCTCAAAATAATGCTGCACAGAGATAGTATACTAAACACAGAGCTTCAGGATACAGCAATGGCCTACTGTACTGTACTATATGTATACTGCTGGTCACCAAAATGCTGCACTGTCCTACTATATACTGCTTACAATAATGCAGCACAGAGATAATATACTTGACACAGAGCTGCAAGATACAGCAATGGCCTACTGTACTGTACTATATAAATACCGCTGGTCACCAAAATGCTGCACTGTCCTACTATATGCTGCTCACAATAATGCAGCACAGAGATAATATACATGACATAGAGCTGCAAGATACAGCAATCGCCTACTGTACTGTACTGTACTGTAATATATGTATTCTGCTTGTCACCAAAATGCTGCACAGTTCTACTACAGTATATACTGCTCACAATAATGCAGCACAGAGATAGTATATTTGAAACAGAGATGCAAGATACAGCAATGGCCTACTGTACTGTATGATATGTATACTGCTAGTCACCAAAATGTTGCACTGTCCTACAATATACTGCTCACAATAATGCAGCACAGAGATAGTATACTTGACACAGAGCTGCAACATACAGCAATAGCCTACTGTACTGTACTATATGTATTCTGCTGGTCACCAAAATGCTGCACTGTCCTACTATAAACTGCTCACAAAAACACAACACAGAGATTGTATACTTGAAGCAGAGCTGCAAGATACAGCAATGGCCTACTGTACTTTACTATATGTATACTGCTGGTCACCAAAATGCTGCACTGTCCTACTATACACTGCTCACAATTACTCAGCACAGATGTAGTATACTTGACACAGAGCTGCAAATACAGCAATGGCCTACTTTACTGTACTATATGTATACTGCTGGTCACCAAAATGCTTCACTGTCCTACTATATACTGCTCACAATAATGCAGCACAGAGATAGTATACTTGACACAGAGCTGAAAGATACAGAAATGGCCTACTGTTCTGTACTATATGTATACTGCTGGTCACCAAAATGCTGCACTGTCCTACTATATACTGCTCACAATAATGCAGCACAGAGATAGTATACATGACATAGAGCTGCAAGATACAGCAATGGCCTACTGTACTGTTCTGTAATATATGTATATTGCTGGTCACCAAAATGCTGCACTGTTCTACTACAGTATATACTTCTCACAATAATGCAGCACAGAGATAGTATACTTGACACAGAGTTGCAAGATACAGCGATGGCCTACTGTACTGTACTATATGTAAACTGCTGGTCACCAAAATGCTGCACTGTCCTACTATATACTGCTCAGAATAATGCAGCACAAATATAGTATACTTGACACAGAGCTGCAAGATACAGCAATGGCCTACTGTACTGTACTATATGTATACTGCTGGTCACCAAAATGCTGCACTGTCCTACAACAGTATATACGGCTCAAAATAGTGCAGCACAGAGATAGTATACTTGACACAGAGCTGCAAGATACAGCAATGGCCTACTGTACTGTACTATATGTATACTGCTGGTCACCAAAATGCTGCACTGTCCTACTACATACTGTTCACAATAATGCAGCACAGAGATAATATACTTGACACAGAGCTGCTAGATACAGCAATGGCCTACTGTACTGTACTATATGTATACTGCTGGTCACCAAAATGCTGCACTGTCCTACTACATACTGTTCACAATAATGCAGCACAGAGATAATATACTTGACACAGAGCTGCAAGATACAGCAATGGCCTACTGTACTGTACTATATAAATACTGCTGGTCACCAAAATGCTGCACAGTCCTAAAATATACTGCTCACAATAATGCAGCACAGAGATAATATACCTGACACAGAGCTGCAAGATACAGCAATGGCATATTCTACTGTAAAATATAAATACTGCTGGACACCAAAATTCTGCACTGTCCTACAACAGTATATACTGCTCAAAATTATGCAGCACAGAGATAGTATACTTAACACAGAGCTGCAAGATACAGCAATGGCCTACTGTACTGTACTATATGTATACTGCTGGTCACCAAAATGCTGCACTGTCCTACTATATGCTGCTCACAATGTTGCAGCACAGAGATAGTATACATGACATAGAGCTGCTAGATACAGCAATCGCCTTCTGTACTGTACTGTAATATATGTATTCTGCTTGTCACCAAAATGCTGCACAGTTCTACTACAGTATATACTGCTCACAATAATGCAGCACAGAGATAGTATACTTGACACAGAGCTGCAAATACAGCAATAGCCTACTGTACTGTACTATATGTATTCTGCTGGTCACCAAAATGCTGCACTGTCCTACTATATACTGCTCACAAAAACACAACACAGAGATAGTATCCTTGACGCAGAGCAGCAAGATGCAGCAATGGCCCACTGTACTTTACTATACGTATACTGCTGGTCACCAAAATGCTGCACTGTTCTACTATACACTGCTCACAATTACTCAGCACAGAGGTAGTATACTTGACACAGAGCTGAAAGATACAGAAATGGTCTACTGTACTGTACTATATGTATACTGCTGGTCACCAAAATGCTGCACTATCCTACTATATACTGCTCACAATAATGCAGCACAGAGATAGTATACTTTACACAGAGCTGAAAGATACAGAAATGGCCTACTGTACTGTACTATATGTATACTGCTGGTCACCAAAATGCTGCACTGTCCTACTATATACTGCTCACAATAAAGCAGCACAGAGATAGTATACATGACATAGAGCTGCAAGATACAGCAATGGCCTACTGTACTGTTCTGTAATATATGTATATTGCTGGTCACCAAAATGCTGCACTGTTCTACTACAGTATATACTGCTCACAATAATGCAGCACATAGATAATATACTTGACACAGAGCTGCAAGATATAGCGATGGCCTACTGTACTGTACTATATATAAACTGCTGGTCACCAAAATGCTGCACTGTCCTACTATATACTGCTCACAATAATGCAGCACAAATATAGTATACTTGACACAGAGCTGCAATATACAGCAATGGCCTACTGTACTGTACTATATGTATACTGTTGGTCACCAAAATGCTGCACTGCTCTACTACAGTATATGCTGCTCACAATAATGCAGCACAGAGATAATATACTTGACACAGAGCTGCAAGATACAGCAATGGCCTACTGTACTGTACTATATATAAACTGCTGGTCACCAAAATGCTGCACTGTCCTACTATATACTGCTCACAATAATGCAGCACAAATATAGTATACTTGACACAGAGCTGCAATATACAGCAATGGCCTACTGTACTGTACTATATGTATACTGCTGGTCACCAAAATGCTGCACTGTCCTACAACAGTATATACTGCTCAAAATAATGCAGCACAGAGATAGTATACTTGACACAGAGCTGCAAGATACAGCAATGGCCTACTGTACTATATGTATACTGCTGGTCATCAAAATGCTGCACTGTCCTACTATATACTGCTCACAATAATGCAGCACAGAGATAATATACTTGACACAGAGCTGCAAGATACAGAAATGGCCTACTGTACTGTACTGTACTATATAAATACTACTGGTCACCAAAATGCTGCACTGTCCTACTATATGCTGCTCACAATAATGCAGCACAGAGATAATATACATGACATAGAGCTGCAAGATACAGCAATCACCTACTGTACTGAAATATATGTATTCTGCTTGTCACCAAAATGCTGCACAGTTCTACTACAGTATATACTGCTCACAATAATGCAGCACACAGATAGTATATTTGACACAGAGCTGCAACATACAGCAATAGCCTACTGTACTGTACTATATGTATTCTGCTGGTCACCAAAATGCTGCACTGTCCTGCTATATACTGCTCACAAAAACAACACAGAGATTGTATACTTGACGCAGAGCTGCAAGATACAGCAATGGCCTAATATACTGTACTATATGTATACTGCTGGTCACCAAAATTATGCACTGTCCTACTATATACTGCTCACAATAATGCAGCACAGAGATAGTATACTTGACATAGAGCTGCAAGATACAGCAATGGCCTACTGTACAGTACTATATGTATTCTGCTGGTCACCAAAATTCTGCACTGTCCTACTATATACTGCTCACAACAATGCATCCCAGAGATAGTATACTTGACATACAGCTGCAAGATACAGCAATGGCCTACTGTACTGTACTATATGTATACTGCTGGTCACCAAAATCCTGCACTGTCCTACTATATACGGCTCAAAATAATGCAAAACAGAGATATTATACTTGACACAGAGCTGCAAGATACAGCAATGGCCTACTGTACTGTACTATATGTATACTGCTGGTCACCAAAATGCTGCACTGTCCTACTATATACTGCTTACAATCATGCAGCACAGAGATAGCATACTTGACACAGAGCTGCAAGATACTGCAATGGCCTACTGTACTGTACTATATGTATACTGCTGGTCACCAAAATGCTGCACTGTCCTACAATATACTGCTCACAATAATGCAGCACAGAGATAATATACTTGACACAGAGCTGAAATATACAGCAATGGCCTACTGTACTATATAAATACCACTGGTCACCAAAATGCTGCACTGTCCTACTATATGCTGCTCACAATAATGCAGCACAGAGATAATATACATGACATAGAGCTGCAAGATACAGTAATCGCCTACTGTACTGTACTATATGTATACTGCTGGTCACCAAAATGCTGCACTGTCCTACTATAAACTGCTCACAATAATGCAGCACAGAGATAATATACTTGACACCGAGCTGCAAGATACAGCAATGGCCTACTATACTGTACTATATAAATACCGCTGGTCACCAAAATGCTGCACTGTCCTACTATATGCTGCTCACAATAATGCAACACAGAGATAATATACATGACATAGAGATGCAAGATATAGCAATCGCCTACTGTACTGTACTGTAATATATGTATTCTGCTTGTCACCAAAATGCTGCACAGTTCTACTACAGTATATACTGCTCACAATAATGCAGCACACAGATAGTATATTTGACACAGAGATGCAAGATACAGCAATGGACTACTGTATTGTATGATATGTATACTGCTAGTCACCAAAATGTTGCACTGTCCTACAATATACTGCTCACAATAATGCAGCACAGAGATTGTATACTTGACACAGAGCAGCAAGATACAGCAATGGCCTACTGTACTGTACATTATGGTACTATATTAATACTGCTGGTCACCAAAATGCTGCACTGTCCTACAATATACTGCTCACAATAACTCAGCACAGAAATAATATACTTGACACAGAGCTGCAAGATACAGCAATGGCCTACTGTACTGTACTATATGTATACTGCTGGTCACCAAAATGCTGCACTGTCCTACTATATACTGCTCACAATAATGCAGCACAGAGATAGTATACTTGACACAGAGCTGCAAGATACTGCAATGGCCTACTGTACTGTACTATATGTATACTGCAGACCACCAAAATGCTGAACCGTCCTACTATATACTTCTCACAATAATGCAGCACAGAGATTGTATACTTGACACAGAGCTGCAAGAAACAGCAATGGTCTACTGTACTGTACTATATGTATACTGCGGGTCACCAAAATGCTGCACTGTCCTACTATATGCTGCTCACAATAATGCAGCACAGAGATAATATACTTGACACAGAGCTGCAAGATAAAGCAATGGCCTACTGTACTGTACTATATGTATACTGCTGGTCACCAAAATGCTGCACTGTCCTACTATAAACTGCTCACAATAATGCAGCACAGAGATAGTATACATGACATAGAGCTGCAAGATACAGCAATGGCCTACTGTACTGTTCTGTAATATATGTATATTGCTGGTCACCAAAATGCTGCACTGTTCTACTACAGTATATACTGCTCACAATAATGCAGCACATAGATAATATACTTGACACAGAGCTGCAAGATATAACGATGGCCTACTGTACTGTACTATATATAAACTGCTGGTCACCAAAATGCTGCAC